>NC_091958.1:21635090-21966590 GCF_031021105.1 Erythrolamprus reginae | reverse complement strand
ACCTCGATCTCTGGTTGTTGGCCGAGGTGGGGTCATTCCGAAAGGGCTGCCTCCGTTGGTAGGGGGTAAAGCGCCTTCCTTGCTTTTTGCTGGAGCTGGGCATGACCTTTTTCTTGTCCCTGGCCTCCACCAATACATCGTCCAAGATCTCTCCAAAGAGCTTCTTGCCCTTGAACGGTGAAGAAGCAAGGGCCCATTTAGATTTTACGTCGGCCTGCCAATTCCGCAACCAGATGAGCCTGCGGGAGGCGACCGACGAGGCCATTGCTCTAGACGCGAACTTAGCGGCATTAACTGTTGCGTCTGTGGAAAATTCTGTGGCCGCCAGCAGTTTGTTCAGGTCCTGGCGCAGCCTCGCATCTTGGGGATCAACTCTGGACTGGATCTCTTTTATCCAGAGGAGCGTAGCTCGATTAAAGAAAGAGGCCGCAGAAGCAGCCCTTACAGCCCAAGCTGACATCTGATGAGCCCTGCGAATGACATTGTCCGCCCTCTTGTCCTCAGCCCTTAATCCCTCCTGAGACTCCGAAGGAACAAGGGCATTCGAGACCAGGCTGGTTACCGGTTTGTCCACTATAGGTAGCTCCAAGAGATCCTCCATGGCCTGGTCAAAGGTGTAGAAGCGCTTGTCCAGGTTAGACGGGCCCTGGGGTGTCGCAGGGCTCTCCCATGGACGCTGTACTGTCTCCAGGAACAAGTGGGATGATGGGACATTGACAGTCTCCTGCTGTGGAAACACAAACAGGCCCCCTGCAGGCTGACCCAGTGCCGAAGGAGCCCCCTGACCTCCCTCTCCCGCCTGGTCAATGGTCATTTTTGCTTTGTTCAGCAAAGTCCTGAAGAGGGAGGACTTGAACAAACCGGGCAATGCAGGTAGTTCAGGTGGTTGTTCATCTCCGGATAAGTCATCCTCCGCCTCGCTGAACTCATCCCTGGAAAAGTCATCATCATCTTTGGACTCCAGCATGGATTGAGTGGCTGGAGCTATCCAGGGGTCCCTGAACCTCGGTGGAGTAGGATCTGCTGGCAGCTGCTGTTGCTGAGCCACACTAGCCTGCCCCTGAGTGTATGCACTGACAATTAAGTCCTGCAGGGCCTGGGGCATACTCTGCCAGGCATCCTGCGCAGTGCGTAATCCAGCTGCCGTGGGGGTGAATGTGGCTGCTTGTGACTGCCCACCTTGTGGATGGATAGGCTGTGGAGCAGCGAATGTGCAGGGCCACGTAGCTTGTTTTCCAAATGCGAGGGCCTCTGGCCTGGAAGAAATGGAGGATTGGAAAGGCCTCTCTGGTGACCAATCCCTTTCAGAGGCCGAGCCTACAACCCCTGGGGTGAAAATGGGGGAGACTGGCGGGGGGATGGCACCGAGAGGCTGAGCAGTAGAAGCAGAAGATCTCTGGGAGGCCTCTAACTGTTTTTCAAGCGCTTTGATGCGCTTCTCCGCTTCTCTGAGAGAAGCCCCCTGGGAGGATTTGGATTTGGAAGCCCTCTCCTTGGGGGTACTGGGACTGTTGGCACTGGCCTCCTCCCCGGCCTGGACTGCTTGATCAGCCATGGATCCAAAAACAACTCACAATTAGCAATCTGCGAAGAGTAAAGAGATGTCTCTGCTCACACACCACCGACAAGAGACACAAGGACAGGGCAGAAATGCGCCTGCGTGTCTTCAAGCAGAAATAGGCCTTCAGCAAGCTGAGCCAATGAGGGAAAGCCCCTCGGCGGCGCTCGGGAGGGGGCAGCCTGACAAGAGCAATAACGGCCTGCTGCTATGGCAACCCTTGATACATTTGGGCGCGAAGCAGATCCCTCGGCCGATGTGCCTCCAAAATGGCCACCGGGCCGTTGCCCCGGCAACCCTAGATACAATTGGGCGCGTCAGGGGCAGCCCGGCTCACTGCGGCCTCCCAACATGGCCGCCGGGCCGTTGCTATGGAAATGGGCGGGAAGCCAAGCTCTCCCGCCCTCCGACTGCCTCTCTCTCGGCGGCTCCCCCACTGAGGCCTCGCCGACGCCGATCACTCCTCTCAGCTGGCAGTTGGGTTCGCAGCGCTAATCAAGATAGCACGGAGCGGTGGGGGGGGCGCTTGTAAAGCCCTTCACGGAGGCCCCTGTCCGAAATGACAGGCGGCCTTGTGACCTATTCGCCCCGGGAGGGGCGGACCCCCCCGAGGCGTCAGTCACCCCCTCGGCTACCGGGCGCTACCATGGAGGCAGACAGCCCGGGGGCTCTCTCTGTCTCCCACAGGCCCTTTTCACAATGTGGGGAGAATCACAGAGGAGCAGCAGCTGGCAGGGCAAACCCTCTGGAGGTTTAAACCCTGGCTGCCCGAGGAAATCCAGTCCCCCTGCTGCACCTGAAAGACAAAAGCAAAAGAGAAAAAAATTATTAGTAGTACATTTTATTAATAAAACTCATTTTTTAAACAAAAAAAGAAAGGAGAACAAACTCAAAGTCCCTTTTACTGCGACTGAGTTTTTAGACTGGAGGGCTAAGGGGGCGGTGCCTCCCTAATATTTAAATTAAACTCAGTCCCGACCAATCAGATTGAGAATTACCCATCCTATCTCATCCTGGACTCTCCTTGCAAGTGCATTGGAGAAGGGGTTTGTTGTCAAAATACAAAATACTTTCTCTTGGGAACAAAAGACATTCCTGCAGGTGCTCGGAAGGCGGGAACTGGAGTCACCTAGCAACTGAACAGAATCCTGATTGGACCATGTGGATTGGACCCTAATTTTATTTTTAATTAAGTGGAAACTACGAGAATAATCAGAGTCGGTGCCAATATAACATATCCAATGACTTGTTCTTTGAGGAATCTACCCATTAATTCAGTAACTACGGTAGACTAACTTTCTGTCTTCACTTGGAAAACAAAGCGGATGTTTCTTTGTTTTTATTATTAATTTTCAAAAGTGGCTGAAGGATATAAAAAGGTAGTCTATTTATTTATTTATTTATTTATTTGTGTATTTATTTATTTATTTATTCATTTATTTATTATTTAGATTTGTATGCCACCCCTCTCCGCAGACTCGGGGCTAGTTAGTTAGTTAGTTAATTAGTTAGTTAGTTAATTAGTCCAATAGATAATACACATTGAAGAGAAAGATATGTAACAATATAAGTAAAGAAAAGAATAGAAGAAAAGGTATAAAAGTATAGGTGAACATATTAGAAAGGAAGAAAAGATAAATGAGATAAGGAGAGACAATTGGACAGGGGACAGAAGGCACACTGGTCTATGCTCAAGTGTCCAAACATCTGTCAGAGTTGTGCATGTACTCTTCTTTTCTAGGTTCTTGGGTTTGCTGCTTTCTTTGCTCTGGTTTTGAAAAAGGTGGAACAGGAAGATGAGGAAAGCACATCTATTGATGGTCCTCTGTCGGTCACAGGTAATCTATTTAATTCACTGAGACTTGGAAAAGAGTATCTGTGTCTTTCCAGGTTAAGCCGAATATAGCAGACTCCGGTGAGGGATGCTGGAAATCCTAATTTATTTAGTAAAGGTAATCCTTGGCTTACAATCATAATTGAACTCAAAATTTCTGTTAGTAAGTGAGAGAGTTGTTAAGTGAATTTTGTCCCATTTTTTCCCCAATAGTGCTAGGCAGCTAGATGGAAGAGACGATTCTGTTTTAAAGTTTTAAAGTTTAAAGTCTAGTTTTAAAGTAGAACAGAACAGAATAAAAGAGTTGGAAGGGATGTTGGAGATCTTCTAGTCCAACCTCCTGTTTAGATAGGAAACCCTACATCATTTCAGACAAATGGTTATTCAACATCTTAAAAACTGGAGAATTCACAACTTCTGGAGGCAAATTAGGCTACTGATTAATTGTTCTAACTGTCAGGAATTTTCCCCTTAGTTCTAGGTTGCTTCTCTCCTTGATTATTTATTTATTTATTCATTTATACATTCATTCAATTTTTTAATGCCGCCCTTCTCCTTAGACTCAGGGCGGCTTACAACATGTTAGCAATAGCACTTTTTTAACAGAGCCAGCCTATTGCCCCCACAATCCAGGTCCTCATTTTACCCACCTCGGAAGGATGGAAGGCTGAGTCAACCTTGAGCCGGTGATGAGATTTGAACTGCTGACCTGCAGATCGAGCAGCCTGCTTTAGTGGCCTGCAGTACTGCACTCTACCTGCTGCGCCACCTCTGCTACTTTTAGTTTTTACCCATTGCTTCTTGTCCTACCCTCGGGTGCCTTGAAAAATAGGTTGACTCCCTCTTCTTTGTGGCAACTCCTGCATGAGATATTGGAACACTGCTACCATGTCTCCCCTGGTGCTTCTTTTCATTAAACCAGAACATACCCAGTATCCTGCAACCATAGTTTTAGCTTCTATCATCTCTAAATGTTCTAAATTTGTCAATTTTGATTCCTTCGTTTTTCATTATTTCATTTACTGATTTGGACTGTCACACTAAGCAATGGAAACACATTTTTTAAAAAACAACAACAACAATGCACAAAAATGTTACAAATTCTTCTCCAATACTGCATACATACAACATTTCTGTTTGGATTTTTTGTAGCTGTGCAGTTTTCATCCATTTCTTACCAAAATGAATAATCGCACATTACATGCATGAATAAAGACATCTTTGTGCAGAATTTTGCCATGCCTATATTTCGGAAAGGATAACTGAGTTTGAACAGTGGCTCACAAAGAGGTAATTAGATCAGTTCATAACCAGATGAAAACATAATAAAAATCTTTGCCAACCTTAGTACCACAAGATTTATTTTGAGGATAATATTATTCCTTGGGTGAGCACATCCTAAAAATATGATTCTAGAAAGTCTCTTTTTCCATGAGAAGCTGTTTTTTTTAAAAAAGAAACAAATAAACTTTGGTTTTGTTACAAAATGAATCCATTTACAACCATCTTGGACATCTGCCAGTTCTTCTGGTGTCTTTGAAGAGCAAATACTGCATCATTTAGGGTTCTTTTCTTCCTGATTATCTATTTTTAACTCCTTTTAAATTGAACATCTTCTCTCTTCTTGTCCCTTTTGATAGCTATGATGAGAGCAGGATCACTTGTTTTGCTTGGTATCACTTTTTCTATCCGGCTATCTTTCTTCTCTTGTTTTTTTTTAGCCTGTATTCTGAGCATTAGGTAAGTCGCATTATTTTGCATATCTAAACATTGAGATTTTCTGTTGAGCTTTGAACTCTCTTATGAACGTGTTTTTTTTAATACTGCTTTCCTTTCCAATAACAACTTGCATGCAAACCGAATTCAGCATCAAATAAGGGCATCAAAGGGAGGACATGGCTCCAAATAATTAGGCAGACAAGGAGAAGAAGATTTAAAATCGGTGGTTGAATATTGTTTCAAAAATTAGATATCCAGGTCAATAACGTGTTAGTTCAAAAGAATATCTTACACAATTTGAAGAGAAACCCTGCTGCGTTAAATATAAATTATTCCATTGTATGCACTGTGTATTTATGAATAATCTATGTGTTGACCTGGAAATAGTTCCATTTGGTTTAGTAACTGAAATGAATTTAGTCTGTATTTATCTATAAATGTATAGTTTTGACATACTTTTTTGATAAGTTTTGCTATGCCACAAAGAAGAGGGGGTCAACTTATTTTCCAAAGTATCAGAATGCAGGAGAAGAAACAATGGATGGAAACTAACTAAGGAAAGAAGCAACCTTGAATTAAGGAGAAACTTCCTAGCAGTGAGGATAATTAACCAGTGGAACAGCTTGCCTCCAGAAATTGTGTCCGCTCCATCGCTGGAGGTTTTTAAGAAGAGACTGGACAGTCACTTGTCTGAAATAGTACAGGGTTTTCTGCTTGAGCAGAAGCTCTATTCCAAAATTTCATTCCATTCAATACTATTAAGTGAAATTGCAAAGTTTGCCCCTAAAGAATCCTGTGACCGGATGTCTCTCGGTATCTACATATGCTATTAACATATAGGGATTTTTAAAATAAATTTCATGGTTCCAACCAGAGAGGAGTTCCTCTTGGTTCGGACCGGTTCTCCCAAACCGATAGCGACCCGCTGGTGATGTCATGATGACATCACAGAACTGGTTCTGTCGGTGCCAGTATGTTGGCCCCGGCATCTTTTTAAAAAAAAATTGGTATTTTTAAAAGAATTTTTTTTAAAAATCAGTTTTTTTCCCTCCTTCTGCATATGTGCAGAAGCCAAGCTTCTGGCACTGTGCATGCTGTCGACATCTTGTTTTCAGCTTTTGTGTGTGTGTGTGTGTATGTGTTATTTTTTATTTTTTTCTGGGTTTTTTTTCTTCTGCACATGTGCAAAAAGTGAGTTCCTGGCACTGTGCATGTAGTCGCCATCTTGGTTTTGTATTATTATTATTATTATTATTATTATTATTATTATTATTATTATTATTATTATTATTATTATGTCAGTACAACACAGCAAACGAGATCACTATGCTGGATTTCGTATTTCATCACCAGTCGGGCGCTTCCCAAGCACCTAGGACTGCATGATGTAGCGGCGAATTATGTTTGCCGATCCTAGTAAAGCGGCTTTTTGCAATTGACAGATGGAGATTTTGTCAATTCCGATGGTTTTCAAATGTCCGCTGAGATCCTTTGGCACTGCGCCCAGCGTGCCAAGGACCACTGGGACCACTTTCACTGGCTTATGCCAGAGTCGTTGCAGCTCGATTTTTAGATCTTCATATTTCACTAATTTCTCTAGCTGCTTCTCCTCAATTCTGCTGTCTCCTGGGATTGCGATTTGAGGAGAAGCAGCTAGAGAAATTAGCGAAATATGAAGATCTAAAAATCGAGCTGCAACGATTATTATTATTATTATTATTATTATTATTATTATTATTATTATTGATTTTTTGCCGCTGCGCATGAGGCACACCCAGGAAGCGAAGTGGCAGTGAGGTTCCAACTGGTTCCAACTACTACATTTTATAACAGTTAATATTATCTTTGGTCGTTTTGTGGGATAGGTGATCCAACTCCTATCTTCGGGACACGCAGAGATAGTGGAAATAACATCTACCAGCCTCCTCCCGCTACTGACATTGAGAAAATGAAGATGGACCACATCAAGGAGCAGAAAGCCTTTGCCCTGATTCGGGAAATATTGGGTATGTTTTATGCCTGTACTGTATTCTGAAAAACTGGTGGAGGAATGGAAACTTCAGATTCAAGCTTGGCTCTATAAAACTAGCAAGTTTTTAGCCCAGTGGTTCTCAACCTTTCTAATGCCGCGACCCCCTAATACAGTTCCTCATGCTGCGGTGAGCCCCAACCATAAGTCTAGCGCCAGGTCTCCCAACAGAGCTTTAAGCTGATTGGCAGGAAGGTCAGAGGGAGAACTTCATTGTAAATGCCTGATTGGTCGGATTGTAAAAGTATATTTCAAGATGCCAAAATAGAAGTTTTAGTTCTGAACGCCATGGGAAAATTGTCTTTTCCCATAGTCTTAGGCAACCCCTGTGAAATGGTCATTCGACCCCCAAAAGGGTCCCGACCTCCAGGTTGAGAACCACTGCTTTAACCTCTTGTATGCCATCCCGCTTAATTTCCCATTTACTTTGAAAATTCCCACCAGAAGCTGTGATTCTTTTTGCTGTTTATCTGTCAGGCACAAGAAATCAGGGTAACCAAGGTTATTCAAATGAGTACAAGGTTAATCCACACTTGCTCTCTACAAAAATCTAAACTACGGACAGTCAAGTCAAATTGGTGGTAGACAAAGAGTCAAAGGAATTCAAGGAGGGCTGGAGTTAAGATCTTTTGTGAGCATGAAGGGACTCCATACTGGTGACATGCTTGACTCTTCCCTTGGCTTCAATCTGGCCATCTCCTGCACTATGCCATCAGGTTGACCAAGTGTTTGGGGTGTGAGAAGCTTCATGAACGACTAGGAAGTAAAATTGGTTGGTATCCCTGATATGAATGTGTTAGCAAGCCTTTGGCAACAGAATCAACCTCAGTAGTGGGTTCCTCCAAGTTTGGACCAGTTCACCTGAACTGGTAGCAAACCGCTGGTGATGTCATGATGACTTCATGGAACCAGTTTGGTTGATGCAGGTCCTTGGATGCCCAAACCCCCAAACCTCCAAAACTTTGCCCTTAGATTATCCACTGTTGACCTCACTCGGTTCCTAAGAGTCAGTAAGGGGCGTGCATAAGTGCACCAGAGTGCCTTCTATCCCCTGTCCTAATGTTTCCCTCTTATTAGTACCCATATCATGTATATAAACAGTGTTATATCTATGTATGATATCAATACATACTTGACAAATAAATAAATAATAAAGTTCCCACAGTAAGAATACATTGTAAAGCATAAAGTCTCCAAGTCAAAGATGGCTTCAGTCCCTTGTGATATATGCAAGCACACACAGATTGGATAGTAAATAATAATTCAAGAGATCAAAACATAAATCCCCTTGGATGATGGGGGTGGGGCATTGAGAGACGGTACAAAGAGAAGCTAAGCCACGGAGTAAGAGAGACCACCACCCAGACACAAAGCAAAATGCTCCTCTTCAGCCATCTGCCTTAGCACCATGTGGCTCTTGGGAAGCTGACAGCCATTGTTTTAGCTAAGGCCCAGGCACATCAGATGAATCAATCAATCAAAAGAGGGGGGGGGGGACTCTTTTTTTGAATTTGTTTTTTGAAATAATTTTTGGAAAAGAAAAAATTGAATCCCCCCCCCAGATTTTTTTCCTTTTGTGCATGCACAGAAACTGGGTTTCTGGCACTGCGCATGCATCACCATCTTGTTTGCATCTTTTAACAAAATAAATAATTTTTTTTGATACTGTATATGCACACGGCGTGGGTGGTAGTGAATTGGCAGCAAGGTGAGTTAGAACCCACCTCTGATCAACCTGCAATGTGATAAAAATCATGCAATGTTTTCCCCAACATCAGTCTGTGACTCAGGAATATACACTTGTTTTCCATCTTTTTTTCAGCCTATTTGGGATTCTTATGGATGTTGCTCTTGGTTGCCTATGGACAGCGTGATCCAAACTCCTATTATCTTAACAAGCATATTGAGAACAGTTTCACAGAAGGATTTGAGGAGGTTCTAAGTTATCAGGACTTCTTCAAGTGGGCAAGAAGCACCTTAATCAGCAACCTGTACGGACCATATGAAGGTAGGGTGATATAAGGGCCTATGGCAGCTATGCCAAACCAAACTGAATGGAGTATCATTCTCACAGAGTTCTTCGTTAATCCTAAATATTGATATGAATGGGTTGGGGTTACAAAAGCTATAATAGCTGAATTATTTGTTCATTTATATCTTAGCTTTCTCGGAATATGCCATCCTTGGAGAGAGGCGGCATACAAATCTAATAAATTATAATTATAATTATTTTACAAAAAAACTCAAGGGAGCAAACATATCCACACCTTCTCCCTCCTCCTATTTTCTCCACACCAATAACCATGTGAAAGGAATTGGGCTGAGAATGATTGGGCCAAAGACACCCAGCCAGCTTTTATATCTAAGGCAGGACTAGAACTCACTATCACCCAGTTTCTTAACCACTGCACCAACCTTTATCCTCATGTACTTTTAAATGGATTTTCTCTCTAACCATCATCATGACATACAATAAGGAGGCAGGTCTCTTTAGTAGTAAGGGTATACTGAATTATTTTGCAGATACTTTTTGTTGGTAGGGTAACTTAGTGTTTTATGCTACAGTGTTTATGCTACGTGTCATCAATTTTTTAGGGTATTGACATTATTATTCAATAATGGAGGAAAGGAGGGAGGGTGGGAAAGAGAGAAAGAAGGAGGGAGGGAGGATGGGAGGAAGGGAGATATATATGTCAGATGAGAAATGGAGGGAAGAGGAGAGGAGAGAAAAAAGAAGGGAGGGATGAAGGGATGAAAGAAGGAAGGAAGGAGCCAAAATGCACTTAAATGGCCAAAATGCAGTTCAAACTGTAATAATAGTTATTTCTCTAAATTGCTTTGGCTGAACTGGAAATCAGTAGCCTTGTACCCATAAATCCTGGGATATCTAAAATAGTTTCTACAAGGAGCCATATAAAATCATCATATAGATCTCAAAATATTTATTTATTTATTTATTTATTTATTTATTTATTTGATTTTTATGCTGCCCTTCTCCTTAGACTCAGGGCGGCTTACAACATGTTAGCAATAGCACTTTTTAACAGAGCTAGGCTATTGCCCCCACAATCCGGGTCCTCATTTTACCCACCTCGGAAGGATGGAAGGCTGAGTCAACCTTGAGCCGGTGATGAGATTTGAACCGCTGACCTTCAGATCTATAGTCAGCTTCAGTGGCCTGCAGTACAGCACTCTACCTGCTGCGCCACCCCGGCTCATTATTTTGGGGATTTTATTCCCAAGGGCTTCAATTATCTTATGCAACAACACCCACATCTTCTGAAATTTGATGAGCTTGCAAGTTTTCAGAAAAACACACAGACGCATATATGGATACAAATACATATGCTCCTCATATAATTGGGGGAATAATGAACCATGTTTTCAGTCCTTGGTTTTAAGCTAAAGCAACTGAGAAGACAGAAAATTACTTTGAAGGTCTGCAAATGTGTAGGGGCAGACACTTAGGTAAGAAAAACCAAACGTACATATATAAACTGGGTGAAACCAGGCTTAATAGCAGTGACTGTGAAAGGTATCTTGGAGTTGAAGTAGACATGAACTAGCAGTGTGCAGCGGCATCCAAAAAAGCCAGTGCAATCCTAAATTGCATTAACAGAGGGATACAAGCAAGATCAAGTGAGGTACTAATACCACTTTATAAAGCCTTAGAAAGACCACAAATAGAGTACTGCATCCAGTTTTGGTCACCACACTATAAAAAAGATGCTGAGACTCTAGAAAAAGAGCAGAGAAGAGCAACCAGGATGATTTCAGGACTGAAGGATAAAATGTACAATAAATGGTTGCAGAAACTGGGCATGGTTAGTCTAGTGAAGAGAAGGACCAGGGCAGACATGATAGTGGTGTTCCAATATTTGAGGGGCTGCCACAGAGAGGAGGGTCAAGCTATTCTCCAAAGCACCTGAAGGCCAGACAAGGAATAACGGATGGAAACTGATCAATGAGAGATTCAACCTAGAAATAAGGACGAACTTTCTGACAGTGAGAACCATCAACCAATGAAACAGAAGTTTCCTTCAGAAGTTGTGGGAGCTTCATCACTTTCAAGAAGAGATTAGATTGCCATTTATCAGAAATGATTTAGTGTCTCCTGCTTGAGTGGGGAGTTGGACTAGATGGCCTATAAGGCCCCTTCCAACTTTGTTATTCTGTAATTTGTAATCTGTAATTTGGAATTCCTTCTCAAACCCTCCCAAGGTTTCATCACAGATGGCAACTCCAAACTGGTGGGAAGTGCTCGGATTCGGCAAGTGAGGGTCAAGGGCAACTCCTGCCCCATTGATCCAAGCTTAGACATGACAGTCAGAGAGTGTCACGCCGCTTATTCCTTTGACACCGAGGACATGGGAGATTATGGCATCAACTGGAACGGCTCTTCCTTGGACAACTCTTCCGAGTTCTATTCGGCTTGGCAATATCAGAGCCAGGCAAGGCTGAGGGGTCACCCCATCTGGGGCAAACTGGCTGTTTACAGAGGTGGAGGCTACATTGTTCACCTGGGGATGGATTCCACCAATGCCTCCAGGTAGGCCCTTGCTGTTACGTGAGTTTGGGTTGCCTCTGCGGTTCTTATGGCAAAGCAGCGATCTGGATTTGAAGCAGGGGTGAAATGCTCCGGGTTCGGTGGTGCCTATGGGTCGTCGGAGAGCCAGTTGACTAACCTAACCCAACTGATTAAGTCTTAATATGAGTAAGGTCTCAATGTCATAGGAGCGACTAATTGTTCATTCATTGATTGATACCTTGCCAGAATTCTCCAATACTTGTTCGATAACACCTGGCTGGATAGCTTTACAAGAGCTGTGTTTGTCGAGTTCACCGTCTACAATGCAAACGTGAACCTCTTCTGCATCGTGAGCCTGATGTTTGAAACCAACGCTTTAGGTGAGAGCTGGAGGTCTTAGACCAGAAACTGTGTAGCCAGGGGTGGGCTGTTGCCCAGACAGGGGGGAACGCAGTGAGGAAGCGAAAGTGGAGCTCCACCCCAGAGCACCCAGTTTGCACTGAAAGATGTTGAAAGAAAATGCAGGCCGTCCTGCATAAGCCACGACCACAGTGTGGTAGTAAACATTTTTGGTAGCCCTTCACTGTGGGTAGTCCATGTGATAATTTAGGAGACCTCCTGGGTGCCTAATGCTGCCAGATTGCAACACATACAAACCAAATTGGTGGAGTTTCAAATCGTCTGGACTTTTTGGACCATCCCCTGAAGACACATCTGATGATGCCACTGGAGAGGGGATTGGCAGAATATGATGCCTTCTTATCCAAGTATGGAGGAAGGTTTAAGGAAGACAGGTGCATTAAGCATAGACTATAGCTGGATAGTGGGAGGGACAAGAGGCTCAGAAAAGACCCTCCCTAGTTTCTCAGCGGGTAAAGGAGACAGGGGATGGTGTTAGGTGGAGACCAGTAATGGGCTGGTGCCCCCATGAGGGGGGGCACAGTGGAGGTAGAAGGTTTATGCACTATTTATTGAATACGTAATAGTTTTTTTATTGTCCTTCTTTCTCTAGTACCTTAGCATGATCCTTAATTACTTTTAAAATAGGAAATAATTAAATAGTATGTTTTTACCCATAAACGCTTTATTCATTTTAATCATTATCTAGAACCAAACTTTTATAGTAATTGAAGAAAATTGAGCTACTTGCCTAATCTGTTATCATGCTGAACCTTGTGGGTTCAGTACAAACCCTTGAAATGTTACTGTGCTTCTCAACAAATAACACTGTCTATCATTTGTCCTTTTGTGGCTATTCAAATAATGTGACAATCAACTGAAAAAGAGTCCAAGCAGCTATTTCAAAACTTATCTTGTTTAGTAAGCCACTCCCTCCAGTCACATGATCTTTAAGCCACCTCTGGTCACATGATTGTCAAGCCACTCCCACCTGGTCACATGACCATCAAGCCACTCTTATCCGGTCACATGACCATCAAGCAATACCCACAGAAAGACAGAAGGAGATATTAATGCAGCTTTCTAGGTCTTGCCATTGTTTACAGATAACAAATATTTCTGTACAATTAACTCCTGCTTTGATTTTCTTTTAAAGGAGCTTTCTTTCCACGGGCAGAATTGCAAAGCATCCGCCTTTATCCATACACCGATGGTCTGCATATCTTTGTTGTTGCAGCAGAAATAATTTATTTCCTCTTTGTTATCTACTACATGGTGGAGCAGGTAAGAAAAACTCTGCTGAGTTGAATAGATTTATTCTCAAAGTGACCAGGTCCTGGGTGTCTGGTGCACTATAGAGAGGAAAGCCAATGGGCAAAAACTAAGTTCCAAAACAGTTATTTAAAAAAATTCAAGCAGAGGTAAAATGTCAATCAATTAATTCGTGACACCTCTCAAGGAAAACAGGCTGTAGCCAATCTGATTTTGGCTGGTACTTGCCAATTATGGGCAGAAAACAAGCCGGCTGTATTGGCTGCTCGGATGTATTGCCAGCAAGCAAGAGATCAGATCAGAGGTGGGATTCAGCAGGTTCTGAGCAGTTCTGGAGAACCGGTAGTGCAATTTTTGAGCAGTTTGGAGAACCGGTAAATACCACCTCTGACTGACCCCATGCCTTTATTCTCTGCCTCCCGAGTCCCAGCTGATCGGCAGGAAATGGGGATTTTGCAGTATCCTTCCCCTGCCACGCCCACCAAGCCACACCCAAAGAAACAGTAATAAAAACTTTTGAATCCCACCACTGGTGTGCTTTTGCGACATGTGGTCATGTGCAGTGATGTCAATATAAAGACTTCCTCTACAACAGCATATAGCTCAGGGACCGCCTTCTGCTGCATGAATCCCAGCGACCAGTTAGGTCCCACAGAGTGGGTCTTCTCCGGGTCCCGTCAACCAAACAATGTCGCTTGGCGGGACCCAGAGGAAGAGCCTTCTCTGTGGCGGCCCCGGCCCTCTGGAACCAACTCCCCCCAGAGATTAGAATTGCCCCGACCCTCCTTGCCTTTCAAAAGCTGCTTAAAACCCACCTCTGCCGCCAGGCATGGGGGAATTGAGATACTCTTTCCCCCTAGGCCCTTACAATTTTATGCATGGTATGTCTGTATGTATGTTTGGTTTTTATTATAATGGGTTTTAAACTGTTTTTAGTATTGGATTTTGTTATACAATGTTTTATTGCTGTTGTTAGCCGCCCCGAGTCTGCGGAGAGGGGCGGCATACAAATCCAGTAAGTAAATAAATAAATAAATGAATGAATGAATGAATGAATGAATAAATAAATGAATGAATGAATGAATAAATAGAAAGATCTGAGCTAAGAATTTGAATTGTTAAATCATGTTAAATTGTTAAATCTGACAAAGGAAGAATGTGATTTCCTGGTTGCCAGTTGTTACAAGCTGTACTTGTATTCCCCATCTATCTCCTCATCCGGTCCCAGCTCTTTAACTGTTTCGTAAAAAACAGCATGATAATTGCAAAGGTACCGTGGGCCACTCCTTTGCTGTTTCTAGGGCCGCCCTGCGGCCCAGATCTAAGCACCCCACAGGCTGGATCTGGCCCCGAGCCTTGATTTGGACGCCCCTGATCTAAATAGAAACTGCACTGAACTCTAGCGAGTTATATAAATGCTGCCTTTCCTCCCCACTGCTCACGGATTGTACTGTACTAGCAAAACCTGAATATCTTTTTCCAACAGGGAAAAATTGTGCGGGCTCTGAAATGGAATTACTTCCACAGCAAGTGGAACCTCCTGGAGTTGGCTATCATCCTCATCAGTTGGAGTGCCCTGTCTGTGTTTGTTCGGCGGATGATCTTGGGCTTAAGGGACATCTCTTACTACCAGGAACATAAGGATGAGTATGTTTGATGCTCTGGCAGTGTTCCCTCTAATTTTTTGGGGGGGTGGGCGGAAAAGTATAGTGTCTGAGCGGCAGTCCCTTCGGGACTGGGCGGCACAGAAATAATAAATAAATAAACAAACAAACAAACAAACAAACAAACAAATAAAAAACCCACCCTGTTTTGCCTCAGAGAATTTCAAAATAAAATACTGTACTGTGTGTCTATAACAGTGAGCTCATAATAGGGCAACTCTATCAATATCAAAATGCCACTTAAATAGTTGAGCTAGTTTCAAACTAGATTTTGATTTTTTTTCTCTCTTCCTTACTCCCATTCTTTTTCTTTCTCTTTTCCTTCCTCTCTTTTTTCTACCTGTTTCTCTCTCTTCCTCTCTTCCTCTCTCTCTCCTTCCCTCTCACTCTTTCCCTCTCGGCTTCTGGGCAGGTTTGGAAAACTCTGAGTTGATGATGATTTTTAAGTGAGCAATTGCTCACTGCTCAGCTTAGAGGGAACTATGTGCTCCGGCACTTTCTAAATACACTGTCCCACCAAAGATAGGAAGGAGGAGAGTTTTTATGGGTTGTTATGATTTAGACATACATTCAATAAGCATTTGTGTGCATACAAGCTAAACTGTTTCATCCAGCTTCTTTCTTTTGCAAAAGAGGTGGCAGAGAAGATTCTTTGGGTGATTTTTGTTTTGTTTTGATGGACTGCTGGTATCTTTCTACCATCCCCCTTGGCTATTTTCACTTCCTGGATGGAGAAAAAAAAAACCCCGGAGAAACTATCTCAAAATGTCAGCCATGAGCCCATGATGATTATGATTGCAGTGTAAGAAACGGGAAGTTGCAGATTCTTGCAAAGAGAATTTAGGCACAGAGGACAGGAGGTCCGTATATGCCTACTTGCAATGCTGCAACTTTCTCCTGCGTCAAACGGTATCCTGCCTCACTAACACACACACACACACACACACACACACACACACACACACACACACACACACAGAATTTCCCCCCCCTGAAGTTCAAACAATAATTAACAGAAAATTAACAGACTGTTCCTGTCTCTGGACTTTTCAGTTCCAGTCCAGACTGAATGAGAATGTCTTTAAGATAAATGCAAGGAATTTTTTCTTTGTAGTCTTTATGCAGGAGACCCTAACATAAGTCAGTAATCAAGTGAGTTTTTTCTTTTATTAGAAAGATGTAGGGCAGCTTGAGATGCAGCGGCTGAACGATTAAGACACTAGACTTGTTGATCGGAAGGTTAGTGGTTCGAGACCCAAGCACTGCATGATAGGGTGAGCTCCAGGGGTGGGCTGCTGGGGGTTCACAGGGGTTCATGAGAACCTCTAGCTAAGAGTCTGTGCAGTTTGGAGAACCCCCCAATCCTACTCCTGGCTGGCCTCGCCCACCCTGCCCCTCCCAGGAGTCCCCCCACGTGCCCTGCAGGCAGGGTATGCATGAAGGGGAGGGTGAAAAACAGACCTGCCAGAAGTTTGGGAAGAATCAGCCTCCTGCACCACGGAGCCTGGGGAGGCTATTTTCACCCTCCCAAGGCTCACGGAAAGCCTGTGGAGGCAAGGGAGGGGAATGCCCTCCCAGCCGTGGTGCAGGAAGTCAACTAGGCCACTCCCACCATGGCCACGCCCACCTAGCAACGGGGCAGAACACCCCTTGCTAAAATTTTTGAAGCTCTTGACAAACTACGTAGCAGTTTGAAAGCATGCAAATGTGAGTAGATAAATAGGAAGGCAACAGTGTTCTGTGTGCCTTGGTCAGTATCGGGTTGCTAACTGGTACGGGCCACACTGCGCACTGGTAGCGAAAATGGAGTTCCATGCGCAGCTCTGCATCTCCAGTGTTTGCGCATATCCCAGCGAGATTTTGCTTCTGAGCATGCAAGAGATTTCAGCCAGTTTTTGCTTCTGCACATGTGCGGAGAGCAAAAAAAATCACCAAAATCTCACACACATGCATGTCCTTTCACAAGAGTTTGCTTCCTGCACATGCGCAGCAGCAAAATCTTGCTGGGATGCGCATTGCCCCAGTAGCGGCAGCAAGTAGCAACCCCGCCTGGCCTTAGTGTAGTCATGCTGGCCACGTGACTACAGAAGCATCTTAGAAACATAGAAACATATCTCCGGGACCGCCTTCTGCCGCACGAATCCCAGCGACGGTTAGGTCCCACAGAGTTGGCCTTCTCCGGATCCCATCGACTAAGCAATGTCATTTGGTGGGACCCAGGAGAAGAGCCTTCTCTGTGGTGGCCCCGACCCTCTGGAACCAGCTCCCCACAGATATCAGAGTTGCCCCCACCCTCCTTGCCTTTCGCAAGCTCCTTAAAACCCACTTCTGTCGTCAGGCATGGGGGGATTGAAATTTCACTAGGCTTATAGAATGTATACATGGTATGCTTGTATGTATGAGTGGTTCTTTAAATTGGGGTTTTTTAGATTATTTTTAATATTAGATTTGTTTTCATTGTCTTTTCATTGTTGTTAGCCGCCCCAAGTCTTCGGAGAGGGGCGGCATACAAATCTAATAAATAAAATAAATAAATAGAAGTCCGACAGCAGAAAAAGACCTCATGGTCCATCTAGTCTGCCCCCACACCACTCTCCGCATCTTCGGACAACACTGGCTTCCTCACCTGGGAAACAGAGATTATCTAATGTGGCTTGCGGCTAACTGAGCAGCTGATCCCAAGTTCCTCCAATCGTGACTCAATCCTCCAATATCCATGCTCTGATGGATGGATTGGGATGGCAGTTCCCACAAGCAAGGCACCAAGGTTGCTCTCCCCGACTGCTGCATCGCAGCTTATTATAATTCCTGGATCTTCTTCTTAGGTTTGTGAGCTTCAATCAAACCGCTACGGTGGATGCAGTGCTAGGCTACCTGATTGCATTTCTGGTGCTCCTATCCACCGTCAAGCTTTGGCACCTGATGAGGCTCAACCCCAAGTTGAACATGATCACCTCCACCTTGCGGAGAGCCTGGGGGGACATCTCAGGATTTGCCACCGTGATTATCATCATGTTCCTCGCGTACTCCATCGCTGTGAGTAATCCGGAAGGCTGCACTTTCTTCTATGTTTGTTTATTCAGCTTATGTAGCATTTATTACATGGGTTGTTCATAAAGCAAAACGGACACTTTTTCACCAAACTTCAAATCCTGAGCAGAACTGGTCATTAGGATCCCATTAGGATCCTGAGCCTTTGCAAAGAACTCTACTTCAGACTAGACCTTAGAAATAAACCAGCATAGTTCTCCTACACCAGTATTGGGTTCCTACTGGTACGGGCCAGTCTATAGTGTGGTAGGGAAAATGGAGCTGCGTGACCAGCTCTGCATGACTGGCTGGCCGGTGGGCGCACCTGCGTGAGATTTGGCTTCTAAGCACGAGAGAGATTTCACCGATTTTTGGCTATTTTTCTAATTGTGTGCAGGGAAGCAAAAAACTGCCAAAAATCGGTGAAACCTCACACTTGCGAGCCTCCTTGTGTGAGATTTGCTAAAGCAGGAGGCTCTACTATTCCAGACAAATGGCTGCCCAATCTCTTCTTGAAAAGCCTCCAGTTATGGAGGACCCACAACTTCTGGAGACAAGCTGTTGCATTGATTGTTCAATTTTCTCCATACCAGATGAAATTTGAGCAACAGTGTTCTGTTGGGCTCTCTGGTAGAATCCTCCCAAAAATGCACAAGTACAAATTTCAGACACACACACGTTTGAAAATTCAAAACAATGTTCTTTATAATGAAAATTCACTTAACCTAAGCCCTCTTTTGGTATAGCAAAGAGCACTGGTCTCCAAACAAACTGGTAATTTGTACAAGTCCCTTATCAGTTCTGTGATACTTAGCTTGCAGCTGTGAGGCAATTCACAGTCCTTCTTTCACAAAGTGAAACACACTTTGCTCTGGTTTAGTTTCAAAGCGGGGAAAAATCAGCACACAAAAAGTCAAAGTCAGTAAAGCAGGCACGAAACACAACGATCAGATAATCCTCCACAATGGCCAAGCCCACAGGCTGCTATTTATAGCAGCCTCACTAATTACCACAGCCCCACCCAACCACAGGTGGCCTCATTTTCTTTGATAATAATCTCTCAGTTGTTGTTGCGCTGTATCATTAACTCTTGTTCTGAATCCAAGGAGGAGCTAGATAATTGATCTCCTTCGAGGCTGTCTGTCACATTCTCCTCCTCCCTGTCACTCATTTCTTCTTGGTCAGAGGAGCCTTCATCATCAGATTCCACCAGGGGGGGGGCAAAACAGGCCTGCAGCATGTGGATGTCTCCCCCACATCCACAGTCCTTGGGGCAGGAGCAGGGCCAGAGCTAACCACAACAAACAGGAAGACCTAGATAAACGGCTTAATGGCAGCAAGTTGTCTTACTTTACTTTCTTGTTCACCAGCCCACTCTTTTTTCATTATTCATTAATTTCACTCATTCATTATTTTTATGACCTTCCTCCAGGAACTCTAGATGTAGCATTTTCCACCAAATTTTCTCTGCAACAATGAGGTTGTTTGTACTTTTAAGACAAGGCTCAAAGTTCACTAAGAAGCTTCAATAGCCAAGGGAAGACTGTTTATACAGTGTTCCCTCAATTTTCACGGGGGATGCGTTCCGAGACCGCCCGCGAAAGTCGAATTTCCGTGAAGTAGAGATGCGGAAGTAAATACACTTTTGGGCTATGAACAGTATCACAAGCCTTCCCTTAACACTTTAAACCCCTAAATTACAATTTCCCATTCCCTTAGCAACCATTTAGATTATTACTCACCATGTTTATTTATTAAAGTTTATTAAAAAAAAATATTTATTAAAGGTGGACGAAAGTTTGGCGATGACATATGATGCCATCAGGTGGGAAAAACCGTGGTATAAGGAAAAAAACCGCGAAGTATTTTTTAATTAATATTTTTGAAAAACCGTGGTATAGACTTTTCGCGGTTTGAACCCACAAAAATCGAGAGAACACTGTATTTGCTTTGACCATCAATTAATCAGAAGTGTTTCCCATCAAAGTGGTTTAATCTTATCCCATCTTTTCAGAATATTTTCCCCTTGGAATAAAAAAGGAGCAATCGTCTGTTAACCACATAACAGATTAGGATGTAAAGTACTTAGGGAAGGACAAGAGGGAAGGGGGAAGTAGAAAGGAAGGGGAGAGCGGCAGGAGGGAAGTAGGTGAGTGGGAGAAAGAAGGTAGAGGGATGAGAGAGATAGAGGGAGGGGAGTAATATGAAATATACAAGGAAAACCGATAAATATATAAGAGATAAAAGTATAAAGGTGCAAATTTAGAATATTTGTTTATGTCATTTTAAATAAAATTATGTATGTAATGTTTTGATATTATGGTATATGTATGGATGCAAAGTTTGTGAAAAAAGAAAAAAAGAAAAGAATAAAAAATGAGCAGTAGATATTATGGAAAAAAATAAAATGCCTGGCATCTAAGATTACTATTTTTTGTTTGTTTGAAATGGAGACAAATCTAATATATGGCTGGAAATTGGATTCATATAAGACCCTGTTTGATTCTGCTGAGACTATGGTCAGCCTTCAGTTAGGAATCTTCAACTATGAAGAGGTATGATACTTTCTAAATAAGGTCAATCAACTGAAAAGATTAAACAATGCTTATTTTATTTAGAATAGGGAGAAATTTGGACTGATCTTGTGGGGAGAAAAATGATTTAGATCTGTTGTGGTTCAGTCTGGGACCCCTCCGGGAATGGCTGACCTTCTGTCGGTTTCCAGCTCAGAGGGAGAGGCTGAGGAACAGGAGGTGCAGACTGACGAGGAAGAGGAATCCCAGGCTGAAGAAGAAGGACAGCCAGAGTCCCACCAGGGGGAGCTCTCCCCAGCAAGCAGCCTGGATTCCTTAGGGGAAAATGCTCAAGACATCATAGATATGCGACAAAGGAGAGCTAATCAGAGACGGACTCAATTGGCTAAGTATTTCCAGCATTAGAGGTCACAGCTGGGTTTGGGTGTGGTGCTCTTGGGAAAGGATAAAAGGCGGACCCACCCTTCCTGGCTTGTGGAGTTTTATCTTGGAGATTCGTGAGACCTGTCTGTGAACTTTGGTGGCTTACAATCCTGGTTTGTGCCTTGGACTATTGAAACCTTGGGGGGGGGTGCCAGCAAGAAGCTTGTGGTATTGACTGGACATCAGGACCCTGCTGTAACGTATTATAGCCTGTCTGTTGTGAAGACAGGTTTTCCTTTGTGCTTATTTTTTCCAGCTATAAAATACTTTTGGCTTTTACCAGAGTGTCTGGCTGTTTTTTCAGTTGGTGTTGAGGTCTGGGAAAACCCAGACAGAACAAGATCTAGAGAGGAAAAACATATCACAGGGGGGGGGGAATCAAAACTGAAATAAAGACTAATTTGGGATGCAAATCTATGCATCCTTACCCTATACAGCGGAGTTTATTTTTGCATATACATGCAAAGGATTGTACCTATGTAGCATTACAGCTCTCTAACTTGATATCCTTCAACTATCTGGAGTCAGAGTTATCTAGTCATCTTAGCCACTGTTGAGAATTTTGGGAGCTGAAATCCATAAATGGAAAATAATCTAGTTGCAGGAAGCTGAGTTAGCTGCTTCTTGTTATTAGGTTTTATAAATGGATGGATGGTTGGATGGATTGGAGAACAAACAAAAGGATAGAGTATCATCAAGAGAGTAAAATAATTGAAATGGAAATGGGCCGATCACATAGCAAGAACTAATGGCAGGTGGACGAAAGCTGTCATAGAATGGATCCCACTTGATAATCTATGAAAGAGACCTAAATCAAAATGGATTGAAGATATCAGCAAGTACTGTACGTATTGCATTTTTGCCAATTGGCAAAAGAAAGTGTAGGGCCATATTGGTTGGAAATATGCAGAAAAGTCCTTCATCCTGCAGTAGATAAATAATGGCTAAAATGAAGACAATAGTGATGATCAAAAAGCAGATTTTACTTATTATTATGCCAGTTCAAAAATATTTGTTTTATAAAAACCATTTTTTTCTTCTATTTTTTTCCCATAGACTAATAATATCTCTTGAATTACAGGTCTTGGATTACAATCCTATCTTGGGGTCTTTCTTAATCGGTTCCTGTATAATCTTTATGACATTTGTGGTGTTGAACCTCTTCATTTCGGTCATCCTGGTGGCTTTTAGCGAGGAACAGAAACATTATCAGGTTTGTTCAGCGATTCTCAGTGTTTAAAGGGGGCCTAAGAAAGTCCCTGGAGGCCTCTGCAGCTCTAACACTAGTGTGGTTGGTGGGATTGTCTCAGATAAGCAGGAAATAATTTAAAAATAGAGAGGGGATAGACAAACAAACAGGCATGGCTGAAAATGGATCCAGTGCAGTTGTCCAAGCAGAAATGTCAAAAACCCATTCTTTAAAAAGCCATAAAAATGGAAAATCCAACTCCTGATGCAACTCAGTTCAATCGGCATTATTTGCAGACCAATGTAGCCCACCTTTATGTGTTCTTCAGTTTAAGTGACTATCCTGTTCAACAAGGGATTGGCGATCACTCTTGATTTCAAGACAGGGTCCCCTAGACCAGGAGAGAAATTCAATATGGGCAGTCCTCTATTTATAAGAATTCATTTAGTGGTTGTTTGAAGTTTCAAGTTATGCTGTGAGCCGCCCAGAGTCTTCGGAGAGGGGCGGCATACAAATCTAATAAACTATAACTATAAACTATACTACAAAGCTTCTGGGGAAAAAAAGCCCCTGATAGCATTTCTTTTTTCCCCCTTTTATTTAAGGCGTCAGAAGAAGAAGAGATAGTGGACCTCTTGCTGAAGAAAATATGCAGTTTTCTTGGAATTAAGTATAAAAATGACCGTACACAAGTTTGTGGCAAGCAGCTGCAAGAAGCTGGGAACGACATCTAGATATGGCTTCTCGTGTAAATGTGTAGCTGTTGTGTTACTTGTAAATGTTGTGATTTGTGGCAGAAATTGGGAGCTTATTTTTTAGGAATCAAAGGCTTCATTTGCTTTGTAATAATTAAATGTGTATCTTGCATAGATATAGAGATACTTTAAAGTATGTAGAACAGATCTCCCTTTTAGAATGTGCATGTCTGTCTCCTGTCACTATTTCTCAGTGTGATATAATAAATGTTAAGTATTAAAGCATAATTGTGGCTCAGTTTATTTAAAATTAGCAAATCTGCTATCAATTCTGCTCCGGTAATCTCACACTACTAACCAGAGCATACAAAACTTTCGCCAGACCAATCCTTGAATAAAGTTCATCTGTTTGGAACTCACACAGCATTTCAGACATAAACACTATAGAAAATGTCCAGAGATACTTCACTAGAAGAGCCCTCCACTTCTCCACTCGCAACAGAATACCCTACGCAACTAGACTTAGAATCCTAGGTTTAGAAAGCTTAGAACTACGTCGCCTTAAAAACAACCTGTGCATAGCCCATAAAATCATCTGCTACAACGTCCTTCCTGTCAACAACTACTTCAGCTTCAACTACAACAACACACAAGCACACAACAGATACAAACTCAAAGCAAACCACTACAAACTCGACTGCAGGAAATACAGTTTTAGTAACCGAGTAGTTAATGCATGGAACTCATTACCTGACTCTGTAGTATTATCACCCAACCCCCAAAACTTTACCCTTAGACTATCCACTGTTGATCTTTCCCGATTCCTAAGTGGTCAGTAAGGGGCGTGCATAAGTGCACCAGAGTGCCTTCCGTCCCCTGTTCTAAAGTTTCTCTCTTACTAGTATTATGTATATAAACATTGCTATATCTTTGTATAACACCAATACGTACTCGACAAAAACAAACAAACAAATAAATAAAATAAATTTGCAACTGACATGTCTCATATTCCTGGAAAAAAAAAAATTCCCCACGGAAGAAAATGTTTGGCTCTCATACAAAAGTCATCATGTGAGTGGAAGGCTCTAGATAGAAATTGAAATGATTTAGAAGAAAAGCTGAATCAGTCCTTTTGATAAGACATTTTCCAGTACAGGCCTAGTAAATATAATTACAAAATGGAAAAGGTTAAACAAAGCACCCCTTTTTGGGGTGGGGGAATGGATTTGCAACATTGCAAGCGAACATAGGAAGGGCTTCAAAAACCTCTCGACCATTTTTCCTCTAGCCAAAATAATTATTTAAAGCAAAATTCCTTTGTCTGTGGATGCCAACTTTAACTTTCCAGAGAATAAAAGAGGATGTTTATTCAGGTTTTCTAAGGAAAACACACATGTTGCAATATACTGGGGACAAATGCTTTAAAAAACCAAAATCTATAACAGATACAATTTAAATAAATAATAATAATAAAAAGGTCTATCAACACGGAAGACTAACTAGCAAAGCATTCTCAGGTCCATGCAGTTTTATGAAGGGGCTTTGGACTCAATTGGCCATAAACTCGCAGAGGTTTGGCCAACTCCATATCCTGAATACAGTGTTCCCTCGCTTTTCGCGGGGGATGCGTTCCGAGACCGCCCGCGAAAGTTGAATTTCCGCAAAGTAGAGATGCGGAAGTAAATACACTCTTTTTGGCTATGAACAATATCTCAAACCTTCCCTTAACACTTTAAACCCCTAAATTGCAATTTCCCATTCCCTTAGCAACCATTCAGATTATTACTCACCGTGTATATTTATTAAATATACATACTTGACAAAATAACATAAATAAAATAAAATAAATAAATAAAATTATCAAGTGGTTTTATCTTTTATTATTTATTTATTTTATTATTATTTTTATCATCATTCCCACATCACCCATCTCCTCCCACTTATGACTGTAACTTGTTTGTATCCTTAATATTTTTATTAATATTGTTTCCTGATTGCTTATTTGACCTTGAGTGTTGTACCTCATGATTCTTGAAGAATGTATCTTTTCTTTTATGTACATGGGAGCATGTGCACCAAAGACAAATTCCTTGTGTCCAATCACACTTGGCCAATAAAAAATCCTATTCTATTCTATTCCCAAGTCCTCGGTGGGGGGGGGGGGGAGGCATATAAATCCAATAAAATAAAATAAATAAATTCCATTCTATTCCTCTCTACTATTCTATTCTATTCTATATCTGACTTGGGGCAACTGGGGGGTGGGGGTCGCCATCCCTTAAAAATGGGAGCTTTTGCAGTTTTGCAGCTACTCCCCGCCCCCTCTCTCCTTTGTTGCTCTTCTTTGAAGCAGCAGAAAACCTCTCTGGTCGGAGGTTCAATCCTGAGATTCCCCAACTTTCACACACCCGGCAGCTGCTCCCCGGATTCTTCCTTTATGCGGGCCGAGAAAAAGGGGATTGTAGCCCACCCCCTCCAGAGCGCATCGCGCGGGACAAAGAAGGGGGGGGAAACCGAACAAAAACACTCTCTCCGCAGCGACGCGCATCGACTCCGCCCGGCCCTTTCTTCCCTTCCCCTGGGGCGGCCGAGGAGCCAGGCCAGGCCCCCATCGGGCCGGCAAAGCCCGCCTCCCTGCCTTCCCCTCCTCTTCCCCCGGCTGCTTTTTGCCCTCCGGCCTCGGGCCGCCTCTTGACGAGAGCGGCCCCGCGATGGCAGTGGCGGCGGCGACGGCTTGGCGCGCGTTGCAAAGGGTCGGGCTTGGCGCGGCGGCCCGGCCGCGCGGGTCCTGGCTGGGTTGGCCCAGCGGCGTCAGCGGCGTCCGCAGCGCCGAGGCCAGGCGGCTCAGCACCAGCCCTGCGTTGCTGCTCGCCGGTGAGTGGCGACCGGGGACGGGAGCGGAAAGTGGGCGGGCGGCGGGAACCGAAGCTCTCGGTGCGCCCTTGCAAGGAGCAGGCGTGCGCAAAAGCGCGCCGGGAGTCATCCGGCCCTTGGCGTGCTCTGCTTCGGATCCAACCGCGCCGAGGGAGCGGAGGCGCTTAGCCGGAGGCCTCTCCGCTTCCCGGGCCAGCCAGCGCGCTTTGCTGCTTGCCCTGCCCGGCGCGGTGCGCTCTGGACTCGGAGCGAAGGGCAGGACGCGCAACCGGGCAGGTCGCGTAAATATCCTTGCAGCTCAGCAGGGCGAGGCCCGAGTTGCACGCTTCGGGGGAGGCATGGGGGTTGCCAAGAATTGGGGTTAGGCTTCCCGGGAATCCGGAGCGAGGCCCGCTTCCTGGAAGTCAAGGCCCTTGGCTTTCACGCGTGGGCAGCACCCAGGGGGAAGTTGGCTTCCCGGACAGGCCTCTTGTGCAATGCAAGGTGGAAACAACAAATAAATGTGCACCTCCAGGCAAGGCTGAGTTCCTGATTTTGAAGGTCATTTTTAGTAGTTTATTTTAAGCAGCGTTACATTGTTGTTGTTATCATCATCACCACCATCATTTTATTCACAAAAAACAGTAATGCACAGCAAACATGTTTGATACGCTGGATTTCCTATCACAATATCACAAGTTGAACACTTCCCAAGCGTCTAGGAAGGACTGTGTGATGTGTTTTCGTATGATCGGGTGCAGATCCAAGTACAGTGGCCTTTTGCAACTGACAGATCGTGATTTTTGTCAATGTTTATTGTTTTCAAATGCTGGTTGAGATCTTTTGGCACAGCACCCAGTGTGCCGATTACTACTGGGACCACCTGTACTGGTGTATGACACAGTCTTTGTAGTTTGATTTTAAGATCCTGATATGGGCTAAGTTTTTCTTGTTGTTTTTCATCAATTCGGCTGTCACCTGGTATAGCGACATCAATGATCCACACTTTTTTCTTTTCCACAATCTCGAGGTGTATTGTGTTCCAAAACATTGTCATTATTATTTGTTAAACATATATATATATATATAGGATAATAGTAGTTTGTATAAATATAATATTAGTAAAAAGTAACCATAAAAGAGGTCAATAGGACAGGGATGGTAGGCACATTTCCAATACAAAACTCTGCATTCTAGGCTGTCTCTCATTCCGGAGGGGTGCTGAGAAATTAGGCAGGAAAGTCGCTGGATCAGGGGTCTCCAACCCTTGGTGACATTTAAGATTTGTGGACTTCAACTGGGAATGTTTTCGAGGAAAACAGACGTGTTTTCCGAGGAAAACAGACGTGGGGGAATTGAGATATCTCCCCCGGGCCTATACAATTTATGTATGGTATGTTTGTATGTATGTCTGCTTAATAATGGGTTTAAAAAAATATTTTAAATTGTAAATTATTAGATTTGTTATGAACTGTTTTATTGTGTTGTGAGCCGCCCCGAGTCTACGGAGGGGGCGGCATACAAATCTAATTAATAATAATAATAATAATAATAATAATAATAATAATAATAATAAAAAAGTGTTGCAATCTACTTGGGACAAATGTTTTAAAAAGAAAACACCAATAAGAGATACAATATACTTATAAAGTATTAAAGGCTGGCTGATGTTCATCCATCGTGTTCGAAGAGGACCTTGATATCTAATGGGTTGCGGGCTATACACGATGTGCCTGCAGGTGGCTGGTAAGGCCTATACGGGCATGAAATGTTCTGCCACATGTTGGGCAGATGTGTGGGTACCGTTGACGCAGCATTTGAAGCTCTGGCTTTGCAGAGTGCTCACTTTTGCTATGAATGTTCTTCTGGCCTCAGATGCCTGGCATCTAACAATCAGTCTGGCTAACAATTAATCAAACCGTAAACCATTTCTTTGGATTGGGGACATTGGCATGCCATGGGAATTTTGAAGAATTCCATGGCGCTCGTGGAAAGCGAAAGAGAGACTGGTTGCTGATCCTGAGGCATGAACTGGATTTTGCAAACAATGTTGGCTTGCTCTTTGGGCAATATATAAGCACATAAACCAGCTTTTATACCCTTTGGGCCCTGCATTCAGTGCATCCAGTAAGTGTGGTATTAAAGTAAAGAAAGAAGAGAAGGGGAAATACTGTATTCCGTTTTCAGCTGTGGAAGAAGACTTGCTAGGTCTTTCCAGGTTTTGAAGGGAGTTTTCTATTCAAAGTTGGGAAAACATTCCCAGCACGAAGATTAGATTAGATTAGAAGGGAAAGTTTGCCTATTTGCCGATGACTCTAAAGTGTGCAATAGGGTTGATATTCCTGGAGGGGTCTGTAATATGGTAAATGATTTAGCTTTACTAGATAAATGGTCAAAGCAATGGAAACTGCAGTTTAATGTTTCCAAATGTAAAATAATGCACTTGGGGAAAAGGAATCCTCAATCTGAGTATTGCATTGGCAGTTCTGTGTTAGCAAATACTTCAAAAGAAAAGGATTTAGGGGTAATGATTTCTGACAGTCTCAAAATGGGTGGGCAGTGCAGTCAGGCGGTAGGGAAAGCAAGTAGGATGCTTGGCTGCATAGCTAGAGGTATAACAAGCAGGAAGAGGGAGATTATGATCCCGCTATATAGAATGCTGGTGAGACCACATTTGGAATACTGTGTTCAGTTCTGGAGACCTCACCTACAAAAAGATATTGACAAAATTGAACGGGTCCAAAGACGGGCTACAAGAACGGTGGAAGGTCTTAAGCATAAAACGTATCAGGAAAGACTTAATGAACTCAATCTGCATAGTCTGGAGGACAGAAGGAAAAGGGGGGACATGATCGAAACATTTAAATATATTAAAGGGTTAAATAAGGTTCAGGAGGGAAGTGTTTTTAATAGGAAAGTGAACACAAGAACAAGGGGACACAATCTGAAGTTAGTTGGGGGAAAGATCAAAAGCAACATGAGAAAATATTATTTTACTGAAAGAGTAGTAGATCCTTGGAACAAACTTCCAGCAGACGTGGTAGATAAATCCACAGTAACTGAATTTAAACATGCCTGGGATAAACATATATCCATCCTAAGATAAAATACAGAAAATAGTATAAGGGCAGACTAGATGGACCATGAGGTCTTTTTCTGCCGTCAGACTTCTATGTTTCTAGAATAGAATAGAATTCTTTATTGGCCAAGTATTAATTCTGGGAGTTGAAGTCCACAAGTCAGAAAAGAGTCAACTTTGCCTACCCCGATCTACAGGGGAAAAGTCTAAAGACAGATATTAAGAGAAAAAGAAAGAATGGAATGGAACGGAACAGAACAGAATTCTTTATTGGCCAAGTATCATTGGACACACAAGGAATTTGTCTTTGATGCATGTGCTCTCAGTGTACATAAAAAGAAAAGATACATTCCTCAAGAATCATAAGGTACAACACTTAATGATAGTCATAGGTTACAAATAAGCAATCAAATCATGCTAGGCAACAATCAATATAAATCGTAAGGATACAAGCAACATGTTACAGTCATAGAGTCATAAGTGGGAGGAGATGGGGAATAGGAACTATGAGAAGATTAGTAGTGATGCAGACTAAGTGAATAGTTTGACAGTATTGCGGGAATTGGCCAATAATTGACCACTATCAGATTGGCCAATAAGGCTAATTTGATAGTGATTATGTACTATCAAATGGATGTTGACTCCTAGCAATCAGATAGATAATCTGAAATGAGGATTTGTCCCTAGCCTGGTTTTTCAGCTATTTAGATTGAAGGGAAGTGATGATCTCCATCTCTGGATAGGTTCAAAGAGAGGCTGGGAATAATTTCATTTGAATTACAGCCTTGATGTGGCTGGACTTAATCACCAAAATGGGCTTCTATAAAGACAAACATATTGTGTGGGTTAGCTAGATGGAGTGTTATATTATTACTTTCGCAATAAAATGCGCCCAGAGATGATGATGATTTATTGGATTTATATCCTGCCCCTCTCCGAGGACTCGTGATATCTCCTGCAAATTGGTTCAGACGAACACGGAGTATGGGCAGTAGTTGTGGAATTGTGTCAGCCGGAAAGGAAACAGTGCAAAGACAACAAGAGGGCAGGACGGTGAAGTGGCCTTTAAGAAAATAGTGTTGACTGGGAGTGTGATTGTGTTAGGAGATCAAAATACATGCTTGCTTGCTTTCTGTTATTTAGTGCCCTGTTAATCCCTCTCTATTATGTTGCATATAAGAATGCAGCTATGAGAGCAATCATGGGCTTTCCCAAATATGCCCATGTTACACCAACACTCCGCAGTCTGCATTGGTTGCCGATCAGTTTCCGGTCACAATTCAAAGTGTTGGTTATGACCTATAAAGCCCTTCATGGCACCGGACCAGATTATCTCAGCGACCGCCTTCTGCTGCACGAATCCCAGCGACCAGTTAGGTCCCACAGAGTGGGTCTTCTCTGGGTCCCATCGACTAAACAATGCCGCTTGGCGGGACCCAGGGGAAGAGCCTTCTCTGTGGCGACCCCGGCCCTCTGGAACCAACTCCCCCCAGAGATTAGAATTGCCTCCACCCTCCTTGCCTTTCGTAAGCTACTTAAAACCCACCTCTGCCACCAGGCATGGGGGAATTGAGATACTCTTTCCCCCTAGGCCTTTACAATTTTATGCATGGTATGTCTGTATGTATGTTTGGTTTTTATTATAATGGGGTTTTAATTGTTTTTAGTATTGGATTATTATTGTATGCTGTCTTGTTATTGCTGTTAGCCGCCCCGAGTCTCCGGAGAGGGGCGGCATACAAATCCAATAAATAATAATAATAATATGAATGAAGTGTGCCTTTGCGTAATATTGGACGAGTTTTACAAATTGTTCAGTTCTGTGCCACCAATTCAGTTGCAACTTTAAAGCCACCTCACAGGTGTCTAGTCATTTCTTAGCTCCCATATCTCCATATATAGTAGTGTGTGCTCACAAGGGTCAACTCACAAAATTAAAACAATAAACAAATGGAAACCAAGCATTAAAAATAGATAATCTCATTTTTTTTCTGCGGTTATAATTTTTTAATATCTCATTTTACCTTTCTTCTTAATAACTCTATTCTAATAGCACATCCTTCATAAAAGCTATTTGATTACATTCTTAATTAAATTATCCTTCCTTTGATATATAATTTTATGGTGAAAGAGGTGTTATTAGCTAGTTTTAGATGATACACTTTTCCCAAAAGGTTTGCACACTTCTGGCCAAGGAGCTAGCCCTTTGCAAATTAATAAGAATTATATTCATTATCATGATGTATAATTATGAAGCATGTATGGAGATACATACTGTACATGCCGAAGGAGAATCAAAATATGAGTATTGTAGGAAGAAAAAGCCGGGTCCAGCAGGGGTTGAAAGTTTGACAAAGTTTGCCTTGGATCAGACAGGGAAAGTATTGATGTATAAGCTAAGCAGATATGAATACATAAAGAATAATTCTTAAATATCATTTACCACTTACGCCACACATAAAAAGGGGGTTCCTAGCTCATGTTTTAAGTTTTGGGGTTTATATCAGAAGAACATGAGTAGGATTGCAAAAAGATATGCAAATACAGAGCCTTAACATTGACCCATTGGTTTTGCTTTGGTTTTTTTTAGCTCGTCGCTTTACAGACAAGCATGAATGGATCGCCGTCGAAAATGGAATTGGAACGATAGGAATTAGCAACTTTGCACAGGTACCGTTCCTGCCCTCTCTGGCGATCTTGGCATTGTCGGTTGGCCTTGCTCTTTGATCTCTTGATTGTCCTAACTGCCGTTTCTGCCTGCAAAGCCAATTTGTGGACTTGGACCTCGAGGTGCCTGCCTGGAAAACAGGATCGAAAAGACCTGGATGTGCCTCACTGGCTTGGCCTCATTCCCCAAAAACATAGAAACTGAGAGGGAATCGGGTTTGAAACTTTCTGTCGGTTTCTGTTTGGAGAGAATACATTCACAATGTAAGAGAGGGCCAGGCAGCCTTTAGATAAGAGGTCTCCAACCTTGGCAACGTTATGAGGTGTGGACTTCAAATCCCAAAATTCCTCAGCTGGCTGGAAAATTCTGGGAATTGAAGTCCATAAGTCTTAAAAGTTCCCAAGTTTGAGGACCTTTGATAAGGATATGAGAAGAGCCTTCTCTGTGGCGGCCCCGGCCCTCTGGAATCAACTCCCCCCCCGGAGATCAGGATTGCCCCGACCCTCCTTGCCTTTTGCAAATTAATGAAAACCCACCTATGCCGCCAGGCTTGGGGGACATAACTGACCCTTAGCTGTTTCATTTTATGTATGGTTTAATTGGATGGTATGACCGTTTTTAAAACGGGTTTTTATAATTGTTTTTAATATTAGATTTGTGCTTTGTATTTTGTTGTGAGCCGCTCCGAGTCTTCGGAGAGGGGCAGCATACAAGTCTAATAAATTATTATTATTATTGTTGTTGTTGTTGTTGTTGTTATTAATGTGGGGTCAAATTGGGAAGGACATAAACTTCCCAAAGTTTATGGGGGACATAAAGCTGGTCCTAAAGGTGCTTTTTCAAGAGGCAACTGGACTTTCTGTTTTTTCTTTGAAGACGTTTTGCTTCTCATCCAAGAAGCTTCTTCAGCTCTTAACTGGATGGTGCTGAATGGAAGGATTTATATTCCCCAAAATAACCAGCTGTCTGCAAGGAGTATAAACCCTTCCCTTCCCCACCATCCAATCAGAGCTGAAGAAGCTTCTTGAATGAGAAGCGAAACGTCTTCAAAGAAAACCCAGAAAGTCCGGTTGCCTCTTGAAAAAGCACCTCTGTCTCTTGATAGACATTTGTTTTGTGCTTAAATTCCACCGCAAGATGCTCAACTTCCTTTCCACTTCTTGGAATCACGGCTGATGCAGGAATTTTTCATTTCAGGAAGCATTAGGGGATGTCGTTTATTGCAGTCTTCCAGAAATTGGAACAAAACTGAACAAACAAGGTAAGCATTATTCATTTGAAAAAACCCCACCTTGTCTCCCCAAAAAATAAATATTACATTAGATAGCAATCTCAACCTTGGTGGAATAAAGTTACTTTGGGCTCTTTTTTTTAAGAATACAGATGTGCCCCAAAGATTTCCTACAGGACCATCTTCTGCCTCATGTATCCCAGCGGCAGGTTAGGTCCCGCAGAATTGGCCTTCTCCAGGTCCCGTCAGCTAGACAATGTCGCCTGGTGGGGCCTGGGGGTAGAGTCTTCTCTGTGGCGGCGCCGGCCCTATGGATTCAACTCTCTCCAGAGATTCGTGCTGCCCCCACCCTCATCACCTTCCGCAAGTCTTTAAAGATCCACATCTGCTGACAGGCCACTAAGTTTAACATTTAGCAAATGAATTTATAGGTGTGATTGAGTGAGTGTGAGCGACTGGTTTTAAGAAATTTGGGGTGTAGGTTTAGATTTAGATTTCTGGATACTGTATTTTTTCTTGATGTGAGCCACCCTGAGCCTGAGGAGAAGGGTGGCGTAGAAATCTAATAAATAAATATATTTTTCTTTATATTAAATAGCAGACTTCTCCCTACCTCGGCCCCCAGCTCCTTAGGTGTCAAGAGGAGAAACAAGTTATGAAAGACTTCTGTTTCCAAAATGATCTGTATAGTCTGGAGGACAGAAGGAAAAGGGGGGACATGATTGAAACGCTTAAATATATTAAAGGGTTAAATAAGGTCCAGGAGGGAAGTGTTTTTAATAGGAAAGTGAACACAAGAACAAGGGGACACAATCTGAAGTTAGTTGGGGGAAAGATCAAAAGCAACATGAGAAAATATTATTTTACTGAAAGAGTAGTAGATCCTTGGAACAAACTTCCAGCAGACGTGGTAGATAAATCCACAGTAACTGAATTTAAACATGCCTGGGATGAACATATATCCATCCTAAGATAAAATACAGAAAATAGTATAAGGGCAGACTAGATGGACCACGAGGTCTTTTTCTGCCGTCAGACTTCTATGTTTCTATGATAGCTGCTTTTGGAAGACACATGTAAAAAGGTCTTTGAAAGAAAGAAGTAAATGTGGACCTCTGTGCTCACGTAGCAAGTTTGTATGGATCTTTTCTGGCCGGTCAGCGGCCAGCAAACCTGGCAGCAAATACTGACAGTGAGGAGGTTGGGAAAGAATGTGGGCCAGTCCTGGAAGCTGGGGAAGCTCAGACGAGGACTCTGTTGAAGGCAGAGAGGAGGCTAAGGCTGTCTGGCAGTTATCAGCTGTCTCCGGAGCTAGACAACAGTGAGGCAGAGGAACAGCTGGAGCCTATTCCCAGTGTGCCCATGCACAGAGCTGCCAGAAGAAAAGAACAGTTAAGAAATCAGGGTCGACTTGGGAGTAAAGCCACAGGGTTTTTTGAAGCTTTTCCCCCTAGCCCTAATAAGGTGCTAACAATCTTCCAGTGCAGAATTCTTTCATTGCTACTCCAAATAAGTTTTTTTCCAGCCCTAAGTCTTTGCAGGCTTGTTTTCATTCCTACTCCCTCGGAAGAATATTTTTTTCAGCCCTAACCAGCGGATAAAATAATGTGCTGAAGCTGACCAGACTAAAGACGTTTAGCCAGATGAATACCTGGTAGGCAGATTCTTTCCCCTATTTTCCTCCCCAAAAACTAAGGTGCGTCTTCAAAAGAATATGAAGTTTATTATTTATTTGCTGCCTATCTTGCTATATGGGGCTACTCTGGGTGGGCTTACGATGATAAAAAGGAAGAAGTGGAAAGAGTGTGAACAGAAGACAATAGAACTAGAAATTTTTATTTTATTTATTTATTTATTCATTCATTCATTCATTCATTCATTCATTCATTTAGTCCAATACACAATGAGGGCTTTAGTGGGTATATATCAATATACACATAGTAAAATATATGATGAAGGTTATAGAGGAGATACTCATAGTAAAATACTGTATATCTAAGAAATAATAGAAAAGAAGATATAGGAATAGAACATATCAATGAAAGAATAGAAGAAAGGTATAGGAGATATAGGAGAGCAATAGGACAGGGGACGGAAGGCACTCTAGAAATGCAACTATATGATTCCCAAAAAAAGAATGATAGACAGGTGGAGAGCAGAGAACGAAGAGTGTGTGTGTGTGTGTGTGTGTGTGAGTGAGTGAGTGTGTGTGCAGTTTGCCATCAATTCAGCCGCCGCTTGTAGCACGACAAAGAAATGCGAATGCTCATTTTGGAATCTCTGTACCCATTTAATGTTCCAGATGAATTTGGAGCCTTGGAAAGTGTGAAGGCTGCTAGTGAAATCTACTCACCCGTCACAGGAGAAGTCACAGAAATTAACAGCGCCCTTGCTGATAATCCTGGACTTGTCAACAAATCTTGTTACCAAGATGGTAAGAGAAAGGAACCCCCCTTTTCCCAAGGATTCCAAATACTAGTGTGGAGAATATCGCAATGATAATACAGATAGTCCACAACTTGGGACCACAGTTGAACCCAAAAATATGTCATTTAGCAAGACAGTTAAGTGAGCTTTGGCCCATTTTACAACCTTTCTTGCCTCAGTTGTTAAACAAAAATCACTGCAGTTGATATAGTAATCCAGTTTTTAAGGGTATCTGGCTTCCCCATTGACTTCGCTTGCCAGAAGACTATAAAGAGCGGTCATATGATCTTGGGACATAGCAACGGTCATAATGTGAAACAGTTGCCAAGCATCGGAATTTTGGTCACATCATGGGGAAGGCTGCAAAGGTCATACATGTGAAAAACGGCCATAAGCCACATTTTTCACAGCCATTGTAACTTTGAACAGTCCTAAAATGAACCGTTGTAAGTTGAGGAATACCTATATTGGAACTTATCCAACAGAGTGCTGTGGGATAAACACTAAAGGTAGTCTTAAACTTAACAATTGTCATTGAACCTGGAATTACAATTTTAAGTCATGATGATTTTTAAGTGGATAACCATGTGACCATCAGTGATTTTACAACCTTTTTTTAAAAAGAAAAATACATTTTATTTGTTTCTGTTTGTTTCTGTTCTTTCTATGTTTCGTGTCTTGAACATTTGCTTTTTGGGTTTCATGCATCCATACAATATTCTTAACAATATTTCTTGCTTTTTAAGAAAATTGCAATCCATTATCATTTCATTTTCAATACATCTCTTAAATTTCTCACAGAGGAATTATTGAGTCTGTCATCTGCACCTCTATAACTGTCTGGTTGGGTTCTGCAACCCAACAAGACAGACACAGACTTCAGAGGAGAATCAGAATTGCAGAAAAACAATTACTGCCTTCCACTGAGGACTTGTGTACACTGCACAGTCAAAAAGAGGGCTGTGAAAATATTTACTGACCTCTTGTATCCTGGACATAAGTTGTTTCAACTCCTACTCTCAAAATGTCTCTATAGAACACTGCACACCAAGACAACTAAAACACAAGAACAGTTTTTTCCCCAAACGCCATCGCTCTGCTAAATAAATAATTTCCTCAACGCTGTCAAACTATTCACTAAGGCTGCATTACTATTACTATTAGTCTTCTCATCTTTCTTATCATGCATCTCCTATTACCTATGACTGTATGACTGTAACTTGTTGCTTGCATCCTTACGATTTATATCAATATTTATTGTTTCCTGATTGCTTATTTGACTCCTATGACAATCATTAAGTGTTATACCTCATGATTCTTGACAAATGTATCTTTTTCTTTTATGTACACTAAGAGCATATGTACCAAAGGCAAATTCCTTGTGTGTCCAATGATACTTGGCCAATAAAGAATTCTGTTCCATTCCATTCCATTCTTTCTTTTTCTCTTAATATCTGTCTTTAGACTTTTCCCCTCTAGACTGGGGTAGGCAAAGTTTACTCTTTTCAGACTTGTGGACTTCAACTCCCAGAATTCCTGAAGCAAACATGCTAGCTCAGGAATTCTGGGAGTTGAAGTCCACAAGTCACAGAAGAGCCAACTTTACCTACTCCTGCTCTAAATGATATTGATGCAATGAAGATGAATTTGGATAACTCTGGGAGGCAGCAGAAGACAGGAGAACCTGGCACGCTACGGTTTATGTGTTGGTGACAAGTCAGACATGCCTAAGTGACTGAACAGCAGCAAAAAGAGTTTCTAGTTCAATGACTAGAAGCCATTGGACCTAAGAGTAGCCTTTATTAGAACTACAGGAGCCCTGGATATCTTGGTGCTTATTTAAGGACACACACACCCTAATTTGTTTTTTTGCTTTTGGCTCACAGGTTGGCTTATCAAAATGACAGTGGACAATCCTTCTGAACTGGACGGCCTCTTGACTGAAGATGCGTATGAAAAATACATCAAATCCATTGAGGAATAGCTGGACGGTGCCAAGCTGAGCCAGTACTCACTACTTTCTTTGACGTAGATGGTCCCAAATTACTGGCCCGAAGCAAAGTTGGCGCAGCAGCTGGTTGAGGAAATTTTAAAAAGGAAAAAAAACCACCGTCTTTCTTCTAATCGTGTTAAAGGCAGTCCACAAATGGTCCGTAAATCAGAAAGTTTGTGGCTTCTCTTCCTAGTCAAGAATCAATTTTTTTTTCTCCTCTCCGTTCCGATGAATATAATTTCAAGGTTTGAAGTCCATAATTCCTTCTGGCCTAGAGTGACCTTTGTTCCTGAAATGAACCCAGGAGGTTGATAAGGTAGATCTGGAAGATGATGCAATGGCCTTAATTCCAACTTCCACTTTTTTTTATTTTGTAGAGATTTTCTTGCTTTTCCCCCCCCACCATCTATCCCTGGGTGTTCTGTTTTCGGTCATCTTACCCAGAAGCTGTCCCGCTGCCTTTGATATTAGTGAAAGTCCTCAAGAGATTAGATGGTTCAAAAGTGCAAGTGTTGGGCTGGAGGCATGGAGACCCCAGCTAACCCTTCCTGCCTCGCAGCAGATAAGATAACAGAAGTTAATAAAAAATCCTGACTCTACCAAGTTTGTTTGTTGTTCCCGTTGTGACTTAATAATTAAGTAGGGGGTAAGATTGAGGGTGTGTATTTGACCTTGTAGTTTATTAGAAAGTTCAAAAGTCAATCTTGGGGCCTCAATTTACAACCACAGGCTGCATTAACAGAGGGATAGAACCAAGATCACGTGAAGTGTTAATACCACTTTATAAGGTCTTAGTAAGGCCACGCTTGGAATACTGCATTCAGTTTTGGTCACCACGATGCAAAAAGGATATTGAGACTCTAGAAAAAGTGCAGAGAAGAGCGACAAAGATGATTAGGGGACTGGAGGCTAAAACATATGAAGAACGGTTGCAGGAACTGGGCATGGCTAGTTTAATGAAAAGAAGGACCAGTGGAGACATGATAGCAGTCTTCCAATATCTCAGGGGCGGCCACAAAGAAGAAGGAGTCAATCTATTTGCCAAAGCACCTGAGAGTCGAACAAGAAGCAACGGGTGGAAACTAAACAAGGAGAGAAGTAACTTAGAACTAAGGAGAAATTTCCTGACAGTCAGAACAGTTGATCAGTGGAACAGCTTGCCTCCAGAACTTGTGAATGCCCCAACACTGGAAGCATTTGTCTGAAGTAGTGTAGGGTTTCCTGCCTAAGCAGGGGTTGGACTAGTCACTAGAAGACCTCCAATGTCCCTTCCAACTCTGTTGTTATTATTATAATTCTGTTGCTAAGTCAAACAATGGTTTTAATGACCTGTCTTGCCACCGCTGTTAAGTAGTCATTAAGTTAGTAACGGTGGTTAAATGAATCTGGCTTTCCCACTGACTTTGCTTATTAGAAGGTTGCAAAAGGTGATGGCATGACCCATATAGCAACTGTCATAAGTATGAGTCATAACATGGGAGTCAGCAAAAAAAGTACACTACTGCAAAAATACAAAATACAAATATAGAGCTAACATACTGCATTTTTCAGAGTTTGGGGGCAGGAAAACCTAGTTTTGGGGCAGGAAAATAGGAAAAAAAATAATCTGCCTACCAGGTATTTATCTGGTTAATCTTTAGTCTGGTCAGCTGCAGCACGTTAGTTTGCTGTTTTTGAGCCCACATGCTTGTTTTTTTATCTCCTGGTTGGGGATAAAAAAACAATTTCTAAAACACTTCGCTTCTCTCTCTCCAGAGCAGTGTTTCTCAAAGAGTGGGGTGAGCCCCCTTGGGGAGACATGGAGCTATGCCTGGGGGGGGGGGGTCGTGTGACTAGGGAACATGCTATTTTTTGCCGCAAGGAGTAGGGTCTTTTTGCAGCAAGCAATAGCACACAGCACAGAGTAGGAGATACGAAGTGCAGATAACAAACCTTAAGAGACCCCATGGAAAATATTTAACAGGGATGAAAAGAAAGGAGGAGAGAGACAGATAGTGAGACAAACGTAAGTCTCCTAAAAGCTAAGATTAGGAAATGTGATGAAGCGTATGTAGCGCTTGGCTTCACTGTGACTACGCTGGGAGACGAGGAAAGACCGGTATGTTTACTGTGTCTAAAAATGTTGGCAGTGGACAGCATGAAGCCAAATAAATTAAGGCGTCACTTACCCAAATCACGCTGATAAGCCGCTTGAGCTTTTTCAGCGAAAACATGTTGAATATTGCAAGCAAACATCCAGGTGGAGATCTGGTGGGGGTGTGAAATGTCTCCTTCTTCTTAGGGTGGAGTGTAACAGAAAATAATTGGGAAACTGCTCCAGAGAGAGAAAAACAATGAGAAAAACAGGCAAAGGGACGATCCTTTCACCAGCAAAGCATGGAAGATTGCTTCGTTGTTAGGGCTGAAAAAAGTTCTGGAGTCCCTCCAGCAGAGGGCACTGCTGGCTTGCTAAGCAACCACCGAGTGCCTAGGACTGTGATGGTGAATCTATGGCACACATGCCACAGGAGGCATACACAGCCATATGAGAGGGCACGCAAGACTTTTCCATTCTTTAGCTCCAGTGCGCATGCCAGCTAGCCAGCTGATTTTTGGTCTTGGGAATGGCCATTTTGTCCTCTGGACACTTCAGGAAAGCCCTGGAGGCAAAAGAAATCCCCCAATGGACAAACCAGAAGTTTGGAAAAAACACACTTCCAGTTTGCCATTGTGCTGTTTTTTGCACTCTGGAGGATTCCGGGAAGCTTCCTCAAGCCCCGAAGTGCAAAAAACAGCACAACGGCAAACCAGAACTACGTTTTCCTAAACTTCCGGTTTGTCCGTTAGGGGATTTTTTTTGCCTCCGGGGCTTCAAGGAAGCTTCCCTGAACCCTCCAGAGTGCAAAAATGCTAATTTTAAGTCTTGGGAAAGGCCGTTTCATTCTCTGGACACTTTAGGGAAATTTCCTTGAAGCCCGGGAGGCAAAAGAAATCCCCCAATGGACAAATCGGAAGTTAGGAAAAACGCACGTCCAGTTTGCCTGTTTGGGCATTTTTTTCTACCTACGAGGCTTCAGAAAGGCCCGTGCGCATGCGTGGGGGGCGGCACAGAGGGGGGATGGAGGTGTTGCACATGTGTGTGGGGGAGGGAAGGGGTATGGGCACATGCACGGATGCTAGCACATCCACACACACAAACCTAAAAAGGTTCACCGTCACTGGCCTAGAACGTAGGGTGGTGTCTTCCAAATGGCTACCTTTCAGTTGTGCTGGGACTACAATTCCCAGAATTCTCTAAGTAGCTCAAAGTGGCAGCAGCATGGGGAAAGGTGTTAGAACAGTACACAATAGGCTCCAAGCAGTAACACGTTTGTGTTGCTATTCTAACATCTGTTTAATCATACAGAGGCTGGAAAGCCTCAAAGGTGTGCAACTGCTTAGTTTATCCTAGGTTGTATTTAGAGTACCTCTGGAGAAATTTCGAGGCTATTTTGGGGGCACAATGTCCATTTTTTGAAATTTCTTTTGCATATCTTACCTAAGTCAGGAAAGAGCTGGGGTGGCGCAGCAGGTAGAGTACTGTACTGCAGGCCACTGAAGCTGACTGTAGATCTGAAGGTCAGCGGTTCAAATCTCATCACCGGCTCAAGGTTGACTCAGCCTTCCATCCTTCCGAGGTGGGTAAAATGAGGACCCGGATTGTGGGGGCAATAGGCTGGCTCTGTTAAAAAGTGCTATTGCTAACATGTTGTAAGCCGCCCTGAGTCTAAGGAGAAGGGCGGCATACAAATCGAATGAATGAATGAATGAATGAATAAATAAGTCTCAAATTTATTTCCTGGAGAAAGCAAAGATGGTTCTCTGTAAAATGCCCAGATCCATATAACATACTAGGCTTATGCTTGTTTTGCTGTGGTTTACTAAATAAATTACCACTGTCCAGGCTTGGCTATACAAATAGAAGCTGGATCCACATTATTGTGAACTTGCTGCAAAATGTAATTCTGACTGAATTGCGTGCCTGAACTGGGCTACAACGGCTTCTTCGACAAACCAGTTTTTAAAATGTTGGTGTTGTTTTATAGATATAATACCACAATTCTTTTTCTCCTACATACAGACACAAAGGTACACATAGAAAGACAGAATATATGCACCATGAGAAAAAAATGGTATTTTCATGAGAATCTACTGGACAGTGTCCTCAATAAATAAAACTATTTTGGAATTCTTATATATATTTTTTGTCTAAAAAAGTAAATGGTTAAATCTATATATTTGTAAATGTGTGTGTGTATGTGTGTGAATTTGTATATTTTATGTTTGTATGTTTGTTTGTATGTTTGTATGTATGTATGTATGTATGTATGTATGTATGTATATGCATGCATTTTTTAAAAACACTAGGAATCTGTCTTTCTATCATCTCTCATCTCTTTGGCATCTCTTTATTATCTTTTTATCATCTACCTACCTGCCTGCCTACCTACCTATTTATCCATCCATTCTTCCATCCACTCTCTCTCTCTCTTTCAAAATCTCACCAATGGCTTAAGGTTGATTCAGCCTTCCATCCTTCCAAGGTGGGTAAAATGAAGACATCAAATTGTTGGGGGCAAAAGGCTGATTCTGTAAAATGCTTCGAGAGGGCTGTAAAAGCACTATGCAGCAGTATATAAGTCTAAATGCTATTGCTATGTCTACTATCCTCTATCCATCCATTATCTATCCATCCATCAGCTATCCTATCCATTATCTACCTACCTACCTACCTACCAACCAACCATTTATGTTTCAAAAACAAGGCTGCACTATTCTACCAAACAGAATTATTTCTCAAAAAAACTTCCTTTAGAGACAAAATAGAACACAAAACTGGGATGACTCATGAGTACACCATTTTCATTGATCTGCAGTCTCAGTAGGAGTCAAGTACATTTGGAGAGAAAATTGTCCCTTTATAAGTCTGCAGGGAGACGCAATAAACCATCCAGCCCTTTTTGTTGTTGTTGTTATTTGGTAATTAAAAATCTTTCTTCTATGACAAGTGCAGTTCTCAATCTGGGCACGCTAAGAAAAAAAAGGCTTTTCAAACGCATGATGGGAACCCACAAGTCTTCTACTAAGAAGGTTACGGATCTATACGGCTAGCCCTTGACTTACAAACCGCCATTGAGGCAGAAATTTCTGTTACTAAGCGAGACAGTGAAGTCCCATTTAGACAGTGATACCCATTTAGCCCCAATGACAACCTTTCTTGCCTTGAAGAAGCCGATTATCTAGGTCCTCAGCAGTCAGGATTCAGGCCCGGCTACAGCACGGAAACTGCTTTGGTCGCGCTGATGGATGATCTCTGGCGGGCCCGGGACAGGGTTTATCCTCTGTCCTGGTGCTTCTTGACCTCTCAGCGGCTTTCGATACCATCGACCATGGTATCCTTCTGCACCGGCTGGAGGGGTTGGGAGTGGGAGGCACTGTCCTTCAGTGGTTCTCTTCCTACCTCTCTGGCCGGTCGCAGTCGGTGTTAGTGGGGGGTCAGAGGTCGACCTCTAGGTTACTCCCTTGTGGGGTGCCTCAGGGGTCGGTCCTCTCCCCCCTACTATTTAATATCTACATGAAACCGCTGGGTGAGATCATCCAAGGGCATGGGGTGAGGTATCATCAGTATGCAGATGATACCCAGCTTTACATCTCCACCCTTGTCCAGTCGGCGAAGCAGTGGAAGTGATGTGCCGGTGCTTGGAGGCTGTTGGGGTCTGGATGGGTGTCAACAGACTCAAACTCAACCCGGATAAGACGGAGTGGCTGTGGGTTTTGCCTCCCAAGGACAATTCCATCTGTCCATCCATCACCCTGGGGGGGGAGTCACTAACCCCCTCAGAGAGGGTCCGCAACTTGGGCGTCCTCCTCGATCCACAGCTCACATTAGAGAAACATCTTTCAGCTGTGGCGAGGGGGGCGTTTGCCCAGGTTCATCTGGTGCACCAGTTGCGGCCCTATTTGGACCGGGAGTCACTGCTCACAGTCACTCATGCCCTCATCACCTCGAGGCTCGACTACTGTAACGCTCTCTACATGGGGCTACCTTTGAAAAGTGTTCGGAAACTTCAGATCGTGCAGAATGCAGCTGCGAGAGCTATCATGGGCTTTCCTAAATTTGCCCATGTCATACCAACACTCCGCAGTCTGCATTGGTTGCCGATCAGTTTCCGGTCACAATTCAAAGTGTTGGTTATGACCTATAAAGCCCTTCATGGCACCGGACCAGAATATCTCCGGGACCGCCTTCTGCCGCACGAATCCCAGCGACCAGTTAGGTCCCACAGAGTTGGCCTTCTCCGGGTCCCGTCAACTAAACAATGTCGTTTGGCGGGACCCAGGGGAAGAGCCTTCTCTGTGGCGGCCCCGACCCTTTGGAATCAACTCCCCCCAGATATCAGAGTTGCCCCCACCCTCCTAGCCTTTCGTAAGCTCCTTAAAACCCACCTCTGTCGTCAGGCATGGGGGAATTGACATGTTCCTTCCCCCTAGGCTTATAAAATTTGTGTATGGTATGCTAGTGTGTATGATTGGTTTTTAACTTGTGGTGTTCTTAAAATTAATTTAATATTGGATTTGTCTTGTATTGCTGTTGCTGTGAGCCGCCCCGAGTCTGCGGAGAGGGGCGGCATACAAATCTGATTAAACTAAACTAAAACTAAACATAGTTGTTAAGTGAATCACTGCAGTTGTTAAGATAGTCATGTGGTGGTTACCGTAAGTGAATCTGGCTTCCCCATGGACTTTGCTTGTCCAAAGGTTGCGAAAGGGGGTGAAGACATGACTCCAGGGCACTGCGAACGTCCTAATATGAGTCAATGGCCAAGCGCCTGGATTTTGATCATGTGACGATGCTGCAAGAGTTTGTAAGTGTGAAAAACAGCCGCCAGTCCATTTCTTTCAGTGCCGTTGTAACTTTGGACGGTCACTAAAGGGGTTATTAAGCCGAGGACTGCTTCTAATTTCTTTTAAAGCTTTGGTTTAACTCCTGGCCTTTCAGTTGTGTATGGAATCTCTTCTTCCAGAAAGAAGGATGGAGAGGGGTGGGGAGAAGCCGAAAACTTCATTGATCTGATTTAATATCTTTACAAAGAACTACAAATCATTTTGATAGTAAAATACATAGCGATTCACACACAGCCCCAGGTGTTTAATGGGATGTGTCATTCTCTCTCTCTCTCTGGTATCTCTGCCTGCCAGCCTGCCTGCCTGCCTGCCTACCCACCTACCTATCTATCTTCTCACTCTCTGGTATCTATCTATAGCAGTGTTTTTCAACCAGTGTGCCGTGGCACACTAGTGTGCCATGAGACATGGTCAGGTGTGCCGCGAAGAAGGAAGCTCAGGTTCCGGTCTCGCAACTTTTTGCAGAGAGAGTGTGTATGTGAGAGAGAGAGAGAGAAAGAAAAAGAAAGAAAGCAAGAGAGAAGGAGAGAGATAGAGAGAGTGAGAGAGAAAGCAAGAGAGAAAGAAAAGAGAAAGAGAGAAAGCAAGTGTCAGAGAGAAAGAAAGCAAGAGAGAGAGAGAGAGAAAGCAAGAGAGAGAGAGAAGGAGATGAAGGGAGAGAGAGAAATGAGGAAAAAGGGGAGGAAAAAAGAGAAATGAGAAAATGATTGAGAGAGAATGAGAAACAAAAGAGAAAGAGAAGTGACTCTTGATTTAAAGCATATGATAAAAAGCACCCAAAGAATAAGAGAGGAGCCCCCCCCCCAGCCCTCATCTGTTTTTGGAAATGGTTCAAACGTGTGTATACAAATACACACACAAGGGTGGGGAGGATGGAAAAAGAGAGGAGAGTGTACCCCAGGATTTTAAAATGTAAAAAATGTGCCGCGGCTCAAAAAAGGTTGAAAATCACTGATCTACAGTACCTATATCTAACTGTCTGTCTGTCTATCTATGCTCTCTCTCTCTCTCTCTCTCTCTCTCTCTCTCTCTCTCTCTTTCTCGCTTTCTCTCTGATATCTATCTATCTACAGTATCTATATCAGTCTGCCTGGTCTGTCTGTCTGCCTCTCTTTCTCTCTCTCTTGTACCTACCTACGGTATCTTTGTCTGTCTGTCTGTTTATCTGTCTGTCTGTCTACGGTCTCTCTCTCTCTCTCCCCCTCTCTCTCACACACACAATCACCCAACCCCAGGGTTATCTTCGAGTCTTCGGAGAGGGGCAGCATACAAATCTAATAAATAATAATAATAATAATAATAATAATAATAATTGTTGTTGTCAATGTTATTATTATTATTATTATTATTATTATTATCATCATCATCATCATCATCATCATCATCATCATCATCTAGTAATAATAATTTTAAAAACCAGGTGTTTCAGTACTGGTCTGCTCGGAGAAGCTTAAAGACTCTCCCGTCTGCTGGAATTTATAGGCCTCCTGTGTAACCTGTCTAAAGGAAACCTCTCTCCTTTCATAATCTTAATTTTCAATCACTCGGCTGCAAAATACTTGCTGGGAAAATAACAGCCGCAGGTGACACAATTATTATTTCCAGGCCACTTCCCACAGAGAGTACTGGAAAACAGCCCTACTCTCCACCTGGCCATAAAACCAAAAGAAAAACAACATCCATTAGACACCTACCCTCGCTAATAATTTTTTTTTATTAAAAAGCAAAGCTTTCCACAGCTATAGCTTGCCTGTCAACTGCATCTACACTGCATCTACATAACCCACCTATTATGCCTTCTCCTGCTCCGCATGTCCTATCTCAGTTTAAATCCTCCATTGGTTTGGCCACGTCATTGCCTCCAAGGAAGCTGCAACCTTTTAATAAAATTGGCTGGGCAGAAACAATGCTGCTACCGCACGGTCCTGCTGATGCTTTGTACCTAAGACTTACACGGCTCATTCGTCACTGGAGGTCTTTAAGAAGAGACTGAATAGGCATTCGTTTGGAATAGTAGAATAGAATAGAATAGAATTTTTTATTGGCCAAGTGTGATTGGACACACAAGGAATTTGTCTTGGTGCAGATGCTCTCAGCGTACATAAAATAAAATAAAAACCAATTGCTGCCAACCTGCCTTCCATTGAGGACCTGTATACTGCACGAGTCAAAAAGAGGGCGGGTAAAATATTTACTGACCCCTCACATCCTGGACATAAACTGTTTCAACTCCTACCCTCAAAACGTCGCTACAGAGCACTGCACACCAAGACAACTAGACACAAGAACAGTTTTTTTCCGAACGCCATCACTCTACTAAACAAATAATTCCCTCAACACTGTCAGACTTTCTACTAAATCTGCACTTCTATTCTACTAGTTTTTCTCATCATTCTTGACAAATGTATATCTTATTTTATGTATGTTGAGAGCATATGCACCAAGACAAATTCCTTGTGTGTCCAATCACACTTGACCAATAAAAAATTCTATTCTATTCTATTCTATTCTATTCTATATACATTTGTCAAGAATCATGTGGTACAACACTTAATGATTGTCATAGGGGTCAAATAAGCAATGAAGAAGCAATATTAATAAAAATCTTAGGATATAAGCAACAAGTTACAGTCGTACAGTCAACATGGGAGGAAATGGGTGATAGGAATGATGATAAAAACTAGTAGAATAGAAGTAGTAGAGAGTAGTGATGAAATCAAGCAGGTTCTGGAGAACTGGCAGTGGAAATGTGGGGCAGTTTGGAGAACCGGCAAATACCACCTCCGCCTGGTCCCAGGGTGGGGAGGGAATGGAGATTTTGCAGTATCCTTCCCCTGGAGTGGGGGAGGGAATGGTGTAGTGAAGGACTGCAAAAAAAATTTACTACCACGCTGTGGGTGTGGCTTATTATGTGGGTGTGGTTTGCTGGCCATGTGACCAGATGGGAGTGGCTTGACGATCATGTGACCGGGGCTGGCTTAAAGGTCATGTGACTGGCTTAAAGGTGGCCAAGTTGACATCACTCAAGTCAAGGGGTTCGGGTTAGGACTAGGGTGCCTGGCCTCTCCTCGTCTCCAAGAGATACAATTTCCCTAACTATTACTATTACTAAACCTCCAAAATATACTATTTAATTCTTTTTTTCTTTTTTTAATAATTTTTATTGAATTTACAAAAATATACAAAAGAAGGAAGAGTAGTTACATCGTATTTTGCATCATTGTGTCGACATATATTCACCATGCCCTTGTTATATTTGTATCATATAATTATTCTGTTTAAGTGAACTCTATCATTTCAACATGTATATCAATACCAAAACAAATATACTATTTAATTCTATGTATGTTCTATGTACATACATATTACACACAGGCACACAAAAATATACATTATCTACTATATAAAGTATATGTGTATGTACACACACACACACGCAGGCATAGCTCTTCTAAAATTATACACATTCAACCTCATTTACTGCGATAGGAAAAACATACCCAGAGCCCAGAAGGAAAAATATATATATTTTTAAAAAATCTTTTTTTTTCTACCAGTTCTGTGTACCTGACAAAAAATTTCTACTGGTTCTGCGTACTTAACCGTACCCATAGCAGCCCATCACTGAGATGGAGATTTTGCAGTGTCTTTCCCCTGGAGTGGTGAGGGAATGGAGGTTTGGCAGTATCCTTTCCCTGTCACGGCCACCAAGCACACCACGGATATCAGGCCACACTCACAGAACTGGTAGTAAAAAAAAATTGAATTTCACCACTGATATTGAGACCCTGCCTTATCAGGGAGTTGGATTAGAATAGCAATAGCAAGTGCATTAGCATCCTTCAGTTTCGAAAGATCATGGTATCAATCTCTGGATTCCTCAGAGCATGAAACCTGGGTAGGTTACTATGGAGGATTGGCTATTACCCAAGCAGCAGATCCCCAATCTCCACCTCAGTAGCAATAGCATTTAGTCTTGAACTCCATCTGTATAGTCTGGAGGACAGAAGGGAAAGGGGAGACACGATCGAAACATCTAAATATGTGAAAGGGTTAAATAAGGTTCAGGAGGGAAGTATTTTTAATAGGAAAGTGAACACAAGAACAAGGGGGCACAATCTGAGGTTAGTTTGGGGGAAAGATCAGAAGCAACGTGAGGAAATATTATTTTACTGAAAGAGTAGTAGAGGCTTGGAACAAACTTCCAGCAGAAGTGGTTGGTAAATCCACAGTAACTGAATTTAAACATGCCTGGGATAAATATAGATCCATCCTAAGATAAAATATAGGAAAGAGTATAAGGGCAGACTAGATGGACCATGAGGTCTTTTTCTGCCATCAGTCTTCTATATTTCCATGTTTCTATGACTTATATACTGCTTCATAGTGCTTTTACAGCCCTCTCTAAGCGGTTTACAGAATCAGCATATTGCCCCCAACAATCTGGGTCCTCATTTTACTGACCTCGGAAGGATGGAAGGATGAGTCAACCTTAAGCCGGTGGTGAGGCTTGAACTGCTGAACTACTGCTAGCGGTTAGTTGAAGCAGCCTGCAGTGCTGCACTGTAACCACTGCACCACCTCGGTTCTTAAAAGACCTCCCCAAAGTCCCTTCCAATTCTTATTTTGTATCATATTTGGGGTTGCATGGTGGTATAAAATATCCTAGCAAGAATATTTCTGTGTAACTTAGCTGGTGGTTTAGCTTGCTAAAAGGTGAAGTTATTTCACCTTTTTCCTCGAATACAGCTCCTCCGTTTGGAACCCATATCGCATCTCAGACATCAACACCCTTGAAAATGTCCAAAGATACTTCACCAGAAGAGCCCTTCACTCCACCACTCGAAACAGAAAATACCCTACGAGACTAGACTTTCAATCCTGGACCTAGAAAGCCTAGAACTAAGACGCCTTAAACAAGATCTAAGTATTGCCCACAAGATCATATGCTGCAATGTCCTGCCTGTCGGTGACTACTTTAGCTTCAACCACAACAACACAAGAGCACACAACAGATTTAAACTTAATATTAACCACTCCAAACTTGACTGTAAAAAATATGACTTCAATAACTGAGTTGTCGAAGTGTGGAACTCATTACCGGACTCCATAGTGTCATCCCCAAACCCCCAACACTTTACCCTTGGATTATCCACGGTTGATCTATCCAGATTCCTAAGAAGTCAGTAAGGGGTGAGTACAAGTGCACTAGAGTGCCTTCCGTCCCCTGTCCTACTGCTCTCCTATATCTCTTCTTCTATTCTTTCATTGATATGTTCTATTACTATATCTTCTTTTCTATTCTTTCATAGATATATTTTACTATGAGTATCTCCTCTATAACCTTCATCATGTGTTTTACTATGTGTATACTATGTGTTTGTTTGTTTGCTTATTATTTATATATTATATATATATATATATATATGTATATATATATATATATATGTTGGTATATTCGGGTTCCTTCCCGTGTAGGATTTGGAAAGTTCTGGTGACGTTTCGATGAGGTCCCACAAATATATATATATACCCACTAAAACCCTCATTATGTATTGGACAAAATAAATAAATAAATAAACAAATTTTTAACTACCTGCATTTGTTCTCTTCGGGTTTTAGGTTGCTTTTTAGACTTTTTTTTCTCTCCCCCCCCCCCTGCCCCTACTGATGATTTTTTTTCCTGGCTGAAAACAGAGTCTGAGCTTGGGTGATCAAAGGACAGACTTGTGCTGTCTGCCTCCAGCTACTGGGCTCCATCTCTTGGCCAGGATGATAGATGGCTGGCCAAGACCGCAGACAACTGACTGATGTCATGGCAGACGCTGTAATGCTTTTTCATTGTCACTGGCTGTATCTTAGTGCTCCCTGTCCCCAGTGTGATGCTCGCAAACACAAATCCTTCTTGCAAACACAAATCTTCCTTGCAGGGCATAAAGCTTTCTTGCAGACCCCAATCTTTCTCTATGGAGAAACTGATATGGACCCTCTCCTCATCCCCGGTACCTTCTCCTTCCTGATTTTTCTTTTTATAGTCCACTGCTTGGTTTAAAATAAATAATACCAAACGCAAAGCCTCAACCGGGTATCTCAGTTTTTATTTCTAAGAATGCTTTGGGCAGGTCAGCCTAACCTTTCAAACATTCTCAAGAAATATCAAGAGGTTTATAGACTTGGCATTTTCCCGGGAAATGTGACGCTCCCTCCAGAAAGACACGTAGGCACACAAATGCCTAACACATACACACACACACACACACACACACACACACACACAAAGTGGTTATTCCGGGAGGCAAAAGGGGGTGAGATGGGTTTCATTTTCTGGGATTGGCAAGACCTACCTTGGCAACCATTTTGTGAAAATACTCCTATCAGGTACTTAAAATGTTAAACTTGGCTCTGACCTTTTTTTATATTTCATTCATTTCATTTATTAGATTTGTATGCCGCCCCTCTCCGTAGACTCGGGGCGGCTCACAACAACAATAAAACAATTCAAGACAAATCTAATAATTTAAAAACATTGAAAAAAAACCCCCGTTATTAAAAGCAGAAATAATTAATAATAATTATTAAAAACACACAAACATGCCATACATGAATTGTATAGACCCGGGGGAGATGTCTCAATTCTCCCTGCTCTAAACAAATAAACAAATAAACAAATAAACAAACAAACACACAAACAAACAAACAAACAAACAAACAAATAAAGGGAACTCTTAAAAACAGGGTTTCTAAAAGAGAAGAAATAGCTCAAGGGGGGGCAAACTCACAGGGTGCTTAAATCTGGCCCACCAGGCCACCCTAGAGATGGACAGAAATACACTAAACAACCCAGACGACTTCAACAAGGCTGGGGTTCTTCCAGTATTTGAAATTGTACACTGCTCAAAAGAATAAAGGGAACACCTAAACAACACAATATAACTCCAAGTCAATCAAACGTCTGCGAAATCAAACTGTCCACTTAGGAAGAAACACTGATTGACAATCGATTTCACATGCTCTTGTGCACATTCAACTTTGTACAGAGCAAAGTGTCCAATGAGAATGTTTCATGCATTCAGATCTAGAATGCGTTATTTGAGTTTCCCCTTTATTTTTTTGAGCAGTGTGTGTATATATATATAATTTTTTCTCCACCATAAAACTAGTGATGGCCTGCTACCAAAACGGTAAGGTGCTACATTCCGGTAGTGATTTTCGGGAGATGCACACCATTGCGCATCCCTGATAAGCGCATGCATGCGCACATGCAAGATTTGGATTCTACAGATGTGCAGCAAGCAAAATCTCATGGGAAGATGCTCGCACAAGCGACATTTTGCCGATTTTTTGCTTCTACGCATGCGCGGAAGCTAAAATACCGCCGAAAATCAGAGAAATCTTGCTCACACGTGTGTCCTCGCACAAGTTTTCACTTGCTGCGCATGCACAGAAGGCAAATCCCGTGCCAACAGGCGCCCCGCACGCCCCGCTGGCCTCAGAGGGCGCACCAGTAGTGCCAAAGACAGCAGTCCTTTGCTGCATAAAACCATACATATATCACAACACATGTATATTCAATGAATAATAGTATACTTATAGAGTCTCTTTCATATAAAATAATAAAAAATCCTAAATCTCAATTATTCATTCTATCTACAGAAGAAAAGCTATATCTAATTTTAACTTAAGAAACAATCATCTAAGCAGTTTTCTTCATTTGTCAGTTCTAGTACTCTATTTTTTTAACTCTTCAATCCCATTTCAAATCTATTTTTAATTTAGTTTTAAAACATGTGTTCCATATTTAACTAAATGCTGCTTTTTTCTCTCTCTTTCTATCATCCAGGTTCTGTCCATTCTATTTCTCATTTCTTTATTACTCTTATATTAAATTTACTTTACATTAACTATTTTATTTATTTATTATTTTTATCCTCAACCCATACATTATAGGCTCTGTCTTTCTTGTAAGATCACCTTAGCAGAACCTTGCAAAACCGGAAGCTTTTTCTCTTCTCCTTCCTTTAAGTCTTTGGAAAACAGAGGAATTGTCCTGTAGGAAGTTATCACCCAGCCCTCTCCTAGGAAAATGAGATATTTTATGAAATACTAAAAGGGCAGAATATATTTCCCTGGATTACTGACTTTTATTATTATTATTTAACTGTTTTTATTGTTGTTGTATTTTTATTGTTGTTAGCTGCTCATTTTATTTCATTTTATTGGATTTGTATGCCGCCCCTCTCCGTAGACTCGGGGCGGCTAACAACAGTAGTAAAAACAACATGCGTCAATCCAATACTAAAGAAGCTAAAAACCCTTATTTTAAAACCAATCATACATACGAACGTACTATACATAAATTGTAGAAGCCTAGGGGGAAAGAATATCTTAATTCCCCCATGCCTGACGACAGAGGTGGGTTTTAAGAAGCTTGCGAAAGGCTTCTTAAAGTCTGTTTAGAGTGAGCGGCATATAAATACAATAGATAGATCAGCGTTTCCCAACCGGTGTGCCGCGGCACACTAGTGTGCCGCGAGACATGGCCAGGTGTGCCGCCAAGCTCCAGCTGGGCGGGGCGCTGCCGGTACTTCCGTCCTGGGGCTCCCGCTCGCAGCTGTCAACCGGCTCCTGCTCGATGCCGCGGTTTTCGGCGCTCTCCTGCTGGGCCCCAAAGAAGGAAGGCAGGAAGAAGGAGAGCTCCATTCTTCGCGCCTTTTTCCCGCCTTCCTTCTTTGGGGCCCAGCAGGAGAGCGCCGAAAACCGCGGCATCGAGCAGGAGCCGGTTGACAGCTGCGAGCGGGAGCCCCAGGACGGAAGTACCGGCAGCGCCCCGCCCAGCTGGAGCTTCTCTGGCGTCGACGGCAAGTGTCCTTTGTGGCCCGGCGGGAGGGCACTGGCGATGGGAGTGGGGGGGGGGGGTGGCCGCAGCGGCCGCAGGCAGTCGCGGGGAGATGGCAGCGGTGAGAGGGAGTGCTCTCTCTCTCTCTCTCAGCTGACTGCAAGCGGGAGCCCTGACGGTGGTGGTTGGACGTGCTGCTGGACGTCGTACATGCTGGCGCTGCGGGCCTGGCATATACGGTGTCCAGCTGCCGCCGTCAGGGCTCCCGCTTGCAGTCAGCTGAGAGAGAGAGAGAAAGAAAGAGAGACATATAAGAGAGGCAGAGAGAGAGAGAAAGAGAGACATAGCAAGAGAGGCAGAGAAAGAGAGACAGAGCAAGAAAGAGAGGCAGAGAAAGAGAGATAGAGAAAGAGAGACATAGCAAGAGAGGCAGAGAGAGAGAAAAAGAAGAGACATAGCAAGAGAAAAAGAGAGACTTAGCAAGAGAGGCACAGAGAGAGAGAGAAAGAGAAAGAGAGATAGCAAGAGAGGCAAAGAGAAAGAAAGAGACATATAGCAAGACAGTGAGAGAGAGAGCAAGAGAGAGAGAAAAAAGCAAGAAAGAGATAGCAAGAGAGAGAGAGAGAGAGCAAGGGAGAGAGAAAGACATAGAGGAAGGGAAGGAGGGAGAGAGAAAGAGAGCAAAAAAGAGAGGAAAAAAGAAAGAAAGAGGGATGGAGAGAGAGAAAGAAGGGAAGGAAGGAAAAGAGAGAAAGAGGGAGAAATAGAGCGAAAGGGAGGAAGAGAGAGGGGTTTTTTATCCAAACTTTTCTTTAGCCCGCCCCCCCGCCCCCCCCCCCTTTCAGTGGTCCCCAGGATTTTGAAAATATGAATAATGTGCCGCGGCTCAAAAAAGGTTGGGAAACACTGAGATAGACAGACAGACAGACAGACAGACAGACAGAGTGAGCGAGCAAACAAGCAAGCAAGCAAGCAAGCCTTTGGAAGCTGTTGTATCCCACACACTGGGGGGGTTGGGGGGGACGACAATTCCAATCCTATCTTATTTGGGCGACTGTGACACAGCTTGAAGGAGAAAAATACTCTCGCCGGTTTAATCCTTTGAGCGCCGTGAGATTTATGATCCACTCAGCGTCTGATCTGCGCCCGGTGCACACAATCGCAGCAGAGTAATTGAAACCGACATTTAAAGAACCGGAGACAAGCCATGTATCACCGGGATGGGCTGAGAAAGGTCGGTTGCAGCTCTGGCAACGTTTCCAGTGGAAGAATAAAGCCTTCCATGTTTCATCCCTTGGCAAGAGGCCCAAGGAGAGAAGACACAGACTGAGCTGGGGGAAACGGAGACAGGGTAGTGAATGTTGACACCAGGGGAAAGGATGTGTGTTATTTATTTATTTGTGTATTTATTTAATTCCACTTTTATGAGTCCCGAAGGACTCAGGGCGGCTTACAATAAACAATATAAACGCAAAAACAATAAAAAAGAAGTCGAATATAAAACCTATAACAATAAAATCCTCATTAAAAACCCATTATAAAACAGTTGTAATCCCATACATACATGTCCCAGATTCTTCTGCTGCACGAATCCCAGCGACCAGTTAGGTCCCACAGATTGGGCCTTCTCCGGGTCCCGTCAACTAAACAATGTCATTTGGCGGGACCCAGGGGAAGAGCCTTTTCTGTGGCAGCCCCGGCCCTTTGGAACCAACTCCCCCCAGAGATTAGAATTGTCCCCACCCTCCTTGCCTTTCGTAAGCTCCTTAAAACCCACCTCTGCCATCAGGCATGGGGGAACTGAGATATTCTTTCCCCCTAGGCCTTTACAATTTACGCATGGTATGTTTGTATATATGTTTGATATTATAATAAGGGTTTTTTTAGTTGTTTAGTATTGGATTGTTACATGCTGTTTTTTATCACTGTTGTTAGCCGCCCCAAGTCTGCGGAGAGGGGTGGCATACAAATCCAATAATTAAATAAATAAAATAAATAAATGTCATTCATCCAGTGTGGCCCTGTCAATTGTTAGTTCATGCCCACCCACGGCCTGTCGGCAAAGCCAGGTCTTCATGGCCTTATGGAAGGCCAGTAGGGTGGGAACAGTACGGACATCGGAGCAGGGGAGTTGGTTCCATAGAGTCGGGGCGGCAACAGAGAAGGCCCTCCCCCAGAGTCCTGCCAACCTGCATTGCTTAGACTGGACCTGGAGAAGGCCCCTCCAGCTTCCCGTGGCCACCTCCCGCCTGAGGTGCAGGCAGAAGGCGTGGGAGGAAGCGGTGCTGGCAGCATTTATGCTTCTGGCAGCACCCGTTCACCTAGCTACTTAGCCTGAGGCCAGCGGGAGGGGGGGCGACCCAGGAAGGAGAGTATGGGAAACGCGAAGCAAATTGCCACCCCAGCAAGCCACACTGGTAAGGTTGTAAGTCGAGGACTTAACAGTTCACTTGAACGATGATGATCGTTCAAGCCACTCCCACCTGGTCACATGACCATCACCCCACACCCACAAAATAAGCCAGTAAAAATTTTGACTGCCCATCACTCTACTAAGCAAATAATTCCCTCAGCACTGTCAGACTTTCTACTAAATCTGCACTTCTATTCTACTAGTTTTTCCTCATCATTCCTATCACCCATTTCCTCCCATGTTGACTGTATGACTGTAACTTGCTGCTTATATCCTAAGATTTTTATTAATATTGCTTCTTCGTTGCTTATTTGACCCCTATGACAATCATTTAGTGTCGTACCACATGTTCTTGACAAATGTATGTTTTATTTTATGTACACTGAGAGCATATGCACCAAGAAAAATTCCTTGTGTGTCCAATCACACTTGGCCAATAAAATTTATTTATTTAATTTATTTAATTTATCTATCTATCTATCTATCTATCTATCTATCTATCTATCTATCTATCTATCTATCTATCTATCTATCTATTTATTGGATTTGTATGCCGCCCCTCTCCACAGACTCGGGGCAGCTAACAACAGTAATAAAACAGTATATGACAATACTATACTGACAATAATTTGGAAAAAACGGACTTGTGGTCTCCCCTTTGTGTCATTTTTCGCACTCCGGGGGCTTTAAAGAAGTTTCCTGAAGCCCCAGAGTGCAAAAAACAGTCAAAATTCTATTCTATTCTATTCTATTCTACTGCTTGTAGGTGAACATAAGGGGTAGCCTATTGCTTTAAAGGAATCAGAGCACAGCCTACATTTCTTGGACATGTTTGTGATAGCACAAGTTTATCTAGTGGAGCATTCTTGTGGCCAGAGACACTTCAGGGAAGATTGTGAAACAGGATGGAAAAGTGAGAACTGCCTGCTGTTGAAGGTGATTTTCCCAGTACTTCTTGGCATACGGTTGAGCCCATTTTCCTTTTATAGACAGCATTCCTCCTGCAGAATTCATGTGAACTTCACTCCTCTCGAAAAGCCACCTGAGCCAGATGGCCTTTGTGATTTTATTGCCTGCATATTTTTACCCTGTTCCTTGGTCAAAAATAACTATAGCCCAAGAAATGTGATCTTGCCCTGCTTTCAGATGTATCATCTTGATGATGCAACGCAAATAGAAAAGGAATACCAAGAGGAGGGCCAACGAACGCCATGCTCGGGCCCCCATCCTTCACGGGATAGTTCTCAGGTTAGCAAGATCAGTTGGGATGAAGACACTTAGCAGAATAACAGAGTTAGGAAGGGACCATGGAGGTCTTCTAGTCCAACCCCCTACGCAAGGAGGAAACCCTAGACCAGTGATGGCAAAGGGGTTTTTTTGCTTGGGTGCCAAAAGGGCGTGGGATGGACGCCCATATCAGTGATGGGCTGCCAAAGTTTTTACTGCCACACTGTCCATGTGTGATAGCATGAGTGCATGCTCTTTCAGCACCCTAGGGAAAAAAGGTTTGCCATCACTGGCCTAAGACACACACACACACCACAAACATTTGTCAGCTTCTGCTAGCCATGCTGCTATTGAAAGATGCACTTCTGAAGCAGAAGGCCTCCACTACAGAATTAACACACCACCAAGGTAATTATTTTAGCAGCCTGAAATAATTGCATCAGTTCCTCCAAGGAGCTGGAGAGCAAGGTTTCTCCTTCTGCATCTGCACCTTCATTAAAAACACGGCTAGCGTGATTCAAAAATCAAAAGTTCTGCTTAATTACCGTATTCTCTTACCGATCTGCTTTTGAAACCCTTCTTTCCTGGAAGTTTCTTTCGGACAAGCAATAAATCAGATCCTTCCATTTTAACTCACTTAAGATCATATAACAAAAGGAGAAAATAAAATCCAAGTGAGTTAAAACTTAATGGAGAATATGTAGATTTAAATCTAAGTGAGTTAAAATTGATGCCTCTGGTTTATTGCTTGTTCAAAAGAGGCTTCCAAGAAGAGTCTCAAAGCAAATCAGTAAGAGAATGAAATAATTAAGCAGAACTTTTGATTTATGTATCGAGCAGGAAAAAGATTTCTTTTTAAAAAAACAGGAAAAGGGGCGTGGAATAAGTCAGGCAGGATAGAAGACATCCTTTCCCTATTTATGTATATTTGTCAAATTTATATGGTCACCCATCTCACAAGAGGTGACTTTGGATGGGGTACAATTTTGGACACAGTGTATAGACTCTTGTCTATAGTTCTGCTCCATCGTCTTTATTGGGTTGTTAGACAAAGAAGATGGTCTTCTCAGATAGTTTGGAAAAGATCAACTGTTAGCCTTAATCTTGCATTATTTTATTGTTTAAAAAGGGAAACAGTATTTTGTGGGATTTCACTTAAAGCCAAATAGGTTGTTTACTCTTGAGTGTGATGTATTTGGATTTGGGAAGAGAGTTGATTAATTGTTCATCATCATCATCATCATCATCATCATCATTCCACTCTGCTGAAATGAAGCTAACTGTTCTTTGCTATCTCTAACTGCTTGAAGAACTCTCCTAATGGTATTGTAAATTCATCTGTTATTATGTTTATAAAGAAGTTTGTGAATCCAACTGAATCAGTCATCTGTGTGTGCTTCTGGTTTTTGATTTTTGCAACAAACTTTAATACAAAGTCAATGGAGAAGCCAGATCCACTTAACAACTACAGTACATTACTAACATAACTGCATTATTCACTTAACAACTGTGGCAAGAAGTAAAACGAGGCAAAACTCACTTAGCAAATATCTCATTTAGCAAAGAAATGTTAGGTTTGATTGTAGTCATAAGTCAAGAACTGCCTAATTTCCAGCTAGAAAATTAAGCAGAAAGTTGATTATTGGATGATCATCTGACGTTCTCCAAGGTGGGCTACCATCCTAGATGGCAGTGACTGAAGGATACAGAACAAAATACTCCCTTCATGCTTAGCTTCTCATCCTCTGCAACTCATCCAATGTTGGCAGCGATGCTCTTTAGTGCTTTCAGTGTTTTAATTTTATCCATTAACATTGTAGGCTGTTTTAGTCTCTTAGCTTTTTTATTGATTCTTAAATATCCTGAAATAGAAAAGGCTGAAAAGCCTTGGAATCAAAGCTCAGAGGCAGAAGCTGAGATCACTCGTAACATTGAATTAAAACCCAGCATGGCTTGGATTTGGCCAAGGAGAGGGATCCTAACTTTGTTGGTTCGCAAACAATAATTTGTTTCGCAGCACAGTAGGCGAATTGAATACATTGTGGGTTATTTGGCCAGCCGGTTAACAAAACCATACTTCAATGCAATGAACACATTTAGATGGTGACTGTCCAAGGATCAGGGTTTTGTAGAAAGTTAGCACCCACCCAACTCCTAGAAGAACAAAATGTTTTGAGGAATATTGAACAATGGCATGATAAAACATTTCCCTTCAAAGAGAAATAAAAAATCTTAAGGGAGGCAGAGACTCAGCTGCCTGCCCGTAGTAGATATTTTGTGCCCATTGAGAAAGACTGTGTCAGGAAGGGGAGAGAAAGGAGAGATGTAGGAAAGAGGGAGAGAGGGAGAAAGAAGGTAGAAGGGAGAGAGGGAGATAGAAGGAGTGGAGTAGTATGAAATATAGAAAGAAAGCAGATTGGAGATAAAAGTATAAAAGGAGCAAACCAAGAATATAGGTTCATGATATTTTGGATAGAAATATATAACTATGGATCATATGGTATATGTATGCATGTTTGTGTAAGTTGGTGAAAATTATGTATATGTATATATGGTTATGTATGTATGTATGTATGTATGTATGTATGTATGTATGTATGTATGTATGTATATGGTTATATATTTTTGCTGATAAGTGAAAAGGTAAACTGTTATAGATCTATTTAGACCTTGTTTATGGTCTCATCAGACAGACATACTGGGATTTGAACCTGTAGCAAGGCAGGATATTAACCTCAGTGCTACAGGCTCGCCTCTGAATCAGCTTTTACCAGGGAAGAACAATAGGGTTGATTTTCTGTTGAAATCACCCTGGTATTCCCAAATGTGGGAGGAAGCAAACATATATATGTGCATATATACATGTGCACGCGCAGAAAGCTTTACACATGTACAGAGGGTTAGAAAAAGAAAATGGCAGCATCTGTGTGGGTGGGCGGAGTCTCACGCTGCCACCACTATCAGTTCTCCAAACCACTGGCTGCCGCCATTGCCAATATACCCAAACCAGTAACATTTCACCCCTGGTCTAAATGGTTAGATGGTCACTACCATCTAGCAGCAGAACTCACCACACTGCCCACTGCACAATCTCCAAACTTCAACCAAACTTAGCTCAGACAATCTATAGAGCCAGCTATCACAAGAGCCAACAGAATACATGCTCTTGCACACGGACAGGAAGCTCATGTTCAAAGCCCAAGAGAAGCTACAATAATCCCTCGCTCTCGACCCCATGTGGTCATCTGAACTCATGTGCTTGGTGGTTCTGCATCATTAAACCATCTTTCCAGCCAGCCTCCATGTTTCCAGCATCTTTCTCCTGTCTTGGAACGGAACCAGGTGTATATTTCTTCCAACAGTTTATATGTGAACTTAGTTCAGTACTTGGGGTGTAAACCCTAGATCTGTTGGGGGTAAATGCAGTAGTTTAATTTCCACATTATAGCATGGGAGGGAATTATTTATTTGGAGGAATTGGGAATGAATTACAAAATAGTCATTGTTTTTCCTGCATAAATACATTGGTTATTTTTGCTTATGAGTCAGGCTTTTCAGCAATGGACTGTAGCAGGCACTTTAAAATATTGTTAGTCGTTTGGGTAAATCTGATTATGACTATTAATTTTTTGTCTAAGGCATCATTTAATGGGAATCGGTGTCTTTAGAAAAAGAACTTTAATGTTCTTTTAATGGCAGTGGATGTTTTCCAGCATAGGAAATATGCCTGCAGGGAAGGCAATCTGAGGACAACCTCTGCAGGGGGCGTTATGAAAAACAGCTTTTTGAGGGGGGGGGGGGGGCTTGCTACTTCAAAATTAAAGCTGTAAAGATTGGCTGAAAATAAACTAAGTGCAAGGAATCTCCTCCTAGAGATGTAGTCCTCAACGCACCCAAATTATCAGCCTCTTTTAGGGAGGAAAAGGGTGAGTCTTATACTCCGAAAAATGTATATGTATATGTATATGTATATGTATACGTACACGTACACATACACACAGGGGTGGGCTATTGCCCGGATGGGGGGGGAACGCAGTGGGGTAGTGAAAATGGAGCTCCACTCCAGAGCACCCAGTTTGCACTGAAAGATGTTGAAAGAAAATGCAGGGCGTCCTGCATACGCCACACCCGCAGCATGGTAGTAAACATTTTGGTAGCCCTTCCCTGCATACACATACAGTGTTCCCTCGATTTTTGCCGGTCCGAACTTCGCGAATAGCCTATACCAGAGTTTTTCAAAAAATATTAATTAAAAAATACTTCGTGGTTTTTTTCTATACCATGGTTTTTCCTGCTCGATGATGTCATACGTCATCGCCAAACTAATAATTTTTGCAAATAAATAATGAAAAAAATAATTATTGTTAATAAATAATTATGTGTATAAATATCAGGATCACGGTGATGAGTATCAGTAATAATGGTGAGTAAATGGTTGTTAAGGGAATGGGAAATGGTAATTTAGGGATTTAAAGTGTTAAGGGATGGCTTGTGATACTGTCCATAGCCAAAAATGGTATATTTACTTCCGCATCTCTACTTTGCGGAAATTCGACTTTCGCGGGAGGTCTTGGAACGTATCCCCCGTGAAAATCGAGGGAACACTGTACACACATATATACACATATTATTTGACAAGTTAAAGGACACTGTGTGGTGGCGCGGTGGTTAGAATGCAGTATTGCAGGTTAACTCTGCCGACTGCCAGCAGTTTGGTTCTGACCGGCTTCCATCCTTCTGAGGTGGGTAAAATGAGGATCCAGATTGCTCTGTGCATGTGTGTGTGTGTGTGTGTGTGTGTGTGTGTGTATGATAGGCTGACTCTGTAAAATCACTTAGAGAGGGCTTTAAAGTACAATGAAGGAGTATATAAGTCTAAGTGTAATTGCTACAACAAAGAATCATAGAGCCAGAAAGGAAGCAAATCCTTTCCCCTCCCTCCTTTGAGATCTTCTAGTCCAACTCCCTCAACGACTTAACCCAAGTAGACTTCACTGAAGACCGAGTTGAAAAAGCATTACGTGACCTTAAACCTTCTCTATCAGTCGGACCAGATGGTCTATGTGCTTACTTCCTTAGATTATCTATGGTTGACCTATCCAAATTCCTAAGAGGTCAGTAAGGGGCGAGTACAAGTGCAGTAGAGTGCCTTCCGTCCCCTGTCCTATTGCTCTCCTATATCTCCTATACCTTTCTTCTATTCCTATATCTCTTCTTCTATTCTTTCATTGATATGTTCTATTACTATACCTTCTTTTCTATTCTTTCTTAGATATATTTTACTATGAGTATCTCCTCTATAACCTTCATCATGTATTTTACTATGTGTATATAGATATATACCCATTAAAACCCTCATTGTGTATTGGACTAACTAACCAACTAACTAACTAACTAACTAACTAACTAACTAACTAACTAACTAACTAACTAACTAACTAAACAAACAAACAAACAAACAAACAAACTAACTAACTAACTAACTAACTAACTAACAAACTTAGAGAGGTTATACCTGGCTACTTTAATGAGGGTCAGGTCTGCAAACATATCCCAGTATTGGAAGCAAGGTCAAGAAGGAGCCAGCTGAAAACTACTTCTGTCTTGCTGCCAATGAGCCTAGATAAATGCATCCACCGGTCATCAGGAACTGGAAGGGATCTTTATCACTGCTTAAAAAAGAAACCACAAAGGCCTGTTTGGACGTTATCCAAAAATATGGTCTCCCAATCGAGAAATGGCACACATTCACACACAGCAGACACCCCTATAGAGGGATGGGAAAGGGTTTGCTTCCCAAGTTGACCCTTTGGTGTTTTCTTGGGCCCCTCTTAAATCTCATTCTTTAGCCACAAAAGGAATTTTAAAAGCAGGCAGAGGGAAAAGCACAACGCCATAGAAGCTCCACTCGGAGAGGCTATAAAGCCAGCCAGGAACTAAGATCTCATTCAAGTTTAAAGGAGGCTGCCTCCAAACTCAATTCTTAAGCCTTGAAAAGGGAATGCAAAGTGTCACCCATAAAATCCTCAGCACAGCGATGGGGGAAAAATAGATGCCACTCATTTGGGTGCAAACAGGCCTCTCTGACGGGAAAAACTGCTTTCATCACACGGATGTTTTTGAAAGAACCAACTGCAATCTCTCCCAGCCTCAATCCACATGACACTGTTGTTTTTTTGCCACATTTTGGACGTGAATGGCAAGAGGAAACGGCTTGAACAGAAATGTTCTCTGTGGGGCAGAGAGCAGGGGGAGATCATCTTCAAAGGTCCTGCCAACCGTTTGCTCTGCAAACAGACCATAAAAATGTGGGGTGAGAGGAGGAGGAGGAGGAGGAAGAGGCCAGGGAGGAATTGAGCCATAAAATGTGAACTGCTATGAACCGTTTGAACACGGGAATAGGATCAAAGGCTTTTCAATGATAAAGCATCAATTCCAGAAAATAACCAAAGGGGAGAGGGGCTGGGATGGGGATGAGCGAGGCAATTAATAATATTTACAATAGAAACCTTGAAAGAACCTTGCTTTATTGCAGAGGATGAATGGTAGAATTGGCTCAGCTGGCTTAACCACTCTTAGAATAGAATAGAATTTTATTGGCCAAGTGTGATTGGACACACAAGGAATTTGTCTTGGTGCATATGCTCTCAACGTACATAAAAGAAAAAGATACATTTGTCAAGAATCATGTGGTACAACACTTAATGATTGTCATAGGGGTCAAATAAGCAATGAAGAAGCAATATTAATAAAAATCTTAGGATATAAGCAATAAGTTACAGTCATACAGTCAACATGGGAGGAAATGGGTGATAGGAATGATGAGAAAAACTAGTAGAATAGAAGTGCAGATTTAGTAGAAAGTCTGACAGTGTTGAGGGAATTATTTGTTTAGTAGAGTGATGGCGTTCGGAAAAAAACTGTTCTTGTGTCCAGTTGTCTTGGTGTGCAGTGCTCTGTAGCGACATTTTGAGGGTAGGAGTTGAAACAATTTGTGTCCAAGATGATAGAACCAGTAGTGGGAATTTCCCTGTTTGCCGAACGGGAGAGATGGCTGGCTGGCCATACCCCCAAACCGGCTCTCTCGGCAGTGCCGTAAGCGCCACCATCTTGTTTTTCACTTCTGCACACATGCAGAGCCGGGTTTTTTGCTCCTGCACATGCACAGAAGCCGAGTTTTCAGCACTGCATGAGTTTTCAGCCATGCAGCCTGGGAGGAATTGAACCAGCAGTGACTAAGTTAGAACCGACCCCTGCCAGCTCTTGCATGCTAAATGTGATTTGCTCAGATACCTGAATAGCTGCTCTAATTGCTGATCCTCTAGAAATCACATTGGAGGAGAAAGTAGATACAGGCTGCCTGTAACCACCAAATTTGGAAGAACTGCTGAAATGTCTTACAGGATTGTGTCCTTTGCACATTTCGAGGAGCACTGGACACACTCAGTGACTTACGGCCGGAGCAAGGATACTAAAGAAACCAGCAAGAAAGACTATCCTGAAACTCGTACACCCTACCATTTCAAGCTGGTTGCAAGCTGCCCTTACATAATAAAGGCAATAATTCAATAATTTAAAGCAACCTGGAAACAGGATTCGGCTTGTGTCTGATTGGCTTCTCACTTGTCTGTTCTTTTCAACAAGGATTTTAGCATGCATCGCTCCGTGCAGCCTTGGCCCAAGGCTCTAAAGGAGGTCTGAATTATACATTTGGCAAGCCTCCTGCTGCAGAGAGCAATCTTTCCATCTTAGGAATACTCCCTAGTCAGTCATTGCTGGCTACCCCAGGAGAGAATGACCTGATTTGCTTCTCGTGATAAAGCAAAACTCCAGTGACTTATCATTCTGGAATGTTGTTTCGTGCATGGTGGAGGCTAATGGGATGGCCGGGTGCCTTGCTTTCCATCTCTGCTCTGAGGCTGCCATGGATTTAAAAGGGTTGCAGCTGCAGTAATGAAGGGCCAGTTCCACAATAATTATCCATGACATTATTTCTGGAGCGAATAACTAAATAACTTCCTAGCAAAGTTCTGGCAAAGTGTCTCTCGTTGCTGGAGATGGTTCACGGTATAAGATTTTTTATTTTCTCCACCGTAAAGTAAAACGATATATAGTTATAAACACAAGAGCAATGCTTAAAACCAATCATATATAAACTTTTCTTTTCTCATTGCTCCCTCAATGGAGGCTCTTATCTCACTGGAGATGGTTGAAGGGTAATCTACTTGCATTTGCCTGCTTCCAAACTGCAAGACTGGCAGGAACTTGAGGCAAGAATGGGAGCTCACCCCATCACACAGCACTCGGGTCTCAAACACAGGTTGTCACCCTGGGGCACATTGAGCTGGGGGGGGGGGCTAAAAAAAGTTTGGACAAAAAAATTCTCTCTCTCTCTTCCTCCCTTTCACTCTATTTCTTTCTCCCTCCCTCTTTCTCTCCCTTCCTTCCTCTTTCTCTCTCTCTCTCTCCATCCCTCTTTCTTTCTCGTCCTTCCTTCCTCTTTTTTGCTCTCTTTCTCTCTCCCTCCCTCTATGTCTCTCTCTCTCTCTCCTTCCCTCCCTCCCTCTCTCTCTTTCTCTCTCTCTTTCTTTCTCTTGTTCTCTTTCTCTCTCTCTTGCTTTCTTTCTCTCTTGTTCTCTTTCTCTCTCTCTTTCTCTCTCTTGCTTTCTTTCTCTCTTGTTCTCTTTCTCTCTCTTGCTTTTTTTCTCTCTTGTTCTCTTTCTCTCTCTTGCTTTCTTTCTCTCTCTCTTGCTTTCTTTCTCTCTTATTCAGCTTGCTTTTTGCTCATTTATTTATTATTTTGCTCATTTATTTATTATTTTGCTCATTTATTTATTATTTTGTTTTTGATGTTTGCCAGTGGTTAATACGTAAATATTAAGCTATCGTTTTTGCTAGTGGGCGATGTGTTTGCTCTTAATTGGATAATGAGGTTCACTGCTGATGCAAATTCAAAATGATGCACACTCATTTTCCAGGATGGGGAATGACAGAGTTTTCTATTCTATCTCAGTTGGGGCTCTGAATCAAGTCAGAAAATGGGAAAACAAGAAAAGAAGTGGGTTTAAATCCCTCTTTTTTTAAAAAAAAAAAAGCAAAAGTGACAAACATCTCCAAATCCTCATTCAGATTCCAATTGAAGCACGTCAGTATGGCTTTGTGGGTGCTTAATTATTTGCACTAATCAGAAATGTACCACTAGATTCTCCACTGCCAATAATTTATGACAATTTTGGCCAAATTTTGACAATTTTAGCCCAGGTTCTCTGCGATTGGAGCACAGATTTTCCTTCAAGCCTGCACAATGTATAAAAATTGACCATACTCTATTTTGCACCAGTTTTTAATGACATTTAGTAATTAAATGCTTACAAATATTTTTTTCAGTGTACTAGGACAACCTGAATAACATTTTTAGACAAGACATGTAATATTGTCATAAGGCAAGATATCACATTGATATTCACTGGCTTCAGAAAAAGTAAAAGACATTAAATATAAAATGGCACAAAACTCTTTTTTACAAAGGAAAAGATAAGGGGGAAAAACCCCTATCAACCAGTGCGTGAAATCTAAACATTACGGAATCAAGACACTTAGCAGCTAAGAGATAATACTGAATAGGACGAGTGGAAATAAATAACCAAGTTACATTTTCACAACATGGATGTGTTTTAAGAGTTCTCTGAGAGCTAGCAAGCATGAGTATAATCCACACAATCTTTTTCCTGTGCAACTCCCTCTAAAATGTGTCAATTGCACTCTTAGCAATTAGTGAAAAATAAAATATAGTGGAAATTTAAACTATTTCAAAAGGCTGAAAATGACTTCAATTCGTAATGGAATACTGCAGATTATCTCTAATCAATCTTGCCTTCATTGAATTAACATTATTTAGATGCAAGATAAAAGACAGGATTGCAACATTAACCGGAAAAATGAGTAAATTGCCTTCACTGAACGTATTACTAGCATCAAAGAATTATTTTAACAATTTTTTAAAAGAAAACACTTTTATTCTATATAAATAAGTCAGATAGTATTAATCATTATTAAATATATATTTTTTGTTGTTTGTATCATCTTTATAGAGTACAGATAGTCCTTGACCAATTGTTTAATAACCGCTTGAAGTTACAACCGCCCTGAAAAAGAACGTACGGCTGTTTTTCACACTTATGACGGTTGCAGTATCCCCATGGTCTTGTGATCAAAGTTTGGTTCATATTTATGATGGCTGCAGTGGCCTGGGATCATGTGATCTCCTTTTGCGACCTTCTGACCAGCAAAGTCAATGGGGAAATAAGATCCGCTTAATAACCGCGTTACTGACTTAACGACTGCAGTGATTCACTGAACATATATGGCAAGAAAGGTTGTAAAATGAAGCAAAACTCACTTAAGCACTGTCTAGCTTAGCTACAGGCCCCCAAACTTGGCAACTTTAAGACCTGTGGACTTCAAATCCCAGAATTCTCCAGACTGCTATGCTATGCTGGCTGGAGAATTCTGGGAGTTGAAGTCCACAAGTCTTAAAGTTGCCAAGTTTGACGACCTCTTGAGCTTAGCAATAGAAATTTTGGGCTCAACTGCGTTCTTCAGTTTAGGACTACCTGTATAACTTCATGATAAATCTTTACTCTAAATGTGAATGGATTTTTGTTACAAAAAGGCTTTGATCTCTTTTTGATCAACATTTCTGGTTCTTCAGGAAACCTAACTGATTCCACCTCGGTATAAACACTGATTGCACAACTATTAATGTTTGCATTGCATTCGCTGTACAGTGGCTCAAAAGAGAAACGACGCAAATTCGCCACCCCTCCAACAGAAGTCCCAATAAACTCTTACACTTATTTAAGGAGTTAACCATTAACAATCTTTTTTTCCCAAGTTCATTGGGGTATCCTCACATACAACTTGCGGCCTGATAAAGTGCTCACTTGCATAATGTTTTCTTGTTTTTCTTCTTTAAACCAAAGCCCCAAATACACACAGAAGAAATGGACAGCTTTTATTGCATAGAGAAATTCCTGGGACGAATATGTTTTGATTCAAAAACAGAAAGTATTTGGGGGCAGTTCCTAAAGCAAATAATGGCCAAGCATTATCATGTTGCAAGTCATAAAGTAAAAAATATGAAGAGAGAGAGAGAGAGAGGAGGGGGGGGGGAAAGGAAATGCTCTTTGGAAGTGCTAGTTATGTTTTCCTCTAAATAGATTTGTTTTGCATGCTTGCTTGCTTGGCCAGTGACAAGGCAATGCTTTAATGCTTTCACAGAGAGAAAGTTCAAAAAATAAAAGAGAATCTAACAATAAAATAGAAAGGGCTCTAAAAAGATTCACGAACAGAGTGCCTAGGCTATCGCATTTGCGAAGAGGTACAAGCTGAGTGTCCTAAAATTCACAATTCCCCACAACAGAAGGGCCCACAAGACAAATGTATGACACAATTATTCAAGTTTTGCTAAAGAGCCGTGCAAAAATGGGGAAACGTGTTTTTTTTTAAATACTTGAACATGTGCGAGAGAGAAACTCCAACTGAGGGTGCCAATGCAGCATAAGGCTAAACACTTTAATAAAATAAACTCTGCAAAAAACCCTTAAAGAATAAAATTTATATAATAATATTATATAGACCTTATTCTTTCCTAACCCAAATTCATTGTCAAACGGATATGCAGAGCCTAAACAGTTATCTCTACAATTTGTTACCATCATGACATGAAAATTTTAACAACCTGTTTGGCCCTTTGAACACACAGGTGGAAAGGAAGAGCTACGGAGTGATGGGTTTCATTTTAGTGTTTTGGAAGGAGATATTCACAGTGCAAAACCTACCTCTGATTTAAAGGAACAGTTTCAAGAACAGATCCACTATTACGTGTTAGAGCAATAATTATCCTTGGAAAGCACCTAAAAAATCCACATTTAGAATGCCTTTGGACACACCTATGCTTCTCAGATTTTTGCTGATAAGCTTTTCTCAGCCTTGACAACTTAAAAATGTGCAGACTGCAGAATTCTGGGGGTTGAAGTCTACGCATTTCCAAGTTGTTGTTCTGACCTAGGCTTCACCAAATCGTAAAACAAACTCCTTGTCCCAAAGACCCCCTTTTTATTTGGCTAATGTGAATTCTTTACATTCACATCCCTGCAAACAGTCTTTCAAGCATGAATTACAAATATAGGTCTTATCACTTCTCGGATATTGCCAGCTATTGCCAGGGCGATAGCTTCTTGACCCAACTCTGAACAAGGACATACTTGGCAAGGGGTCTCTCAGATAAGCTAAGCTTCATACAAATGAACTAATTGTCTCCTGCAAACACCACTCCCTTTTTGCTCCTCTTTATTCCCCATGGAGGGGGCCATTCAGCGCCCTCTTGTGCTTTTACTACTGAGTTGACCTCTGTTCCTTAATTATTCCCTTCTCCTGATACCTCTGTGCATGGGCATACTGGGAACAGGCTCCAGATGTTCTTCTGCTTTACTGATGTCTAACTCCAAAGACAGCTAATAACTGTCAGACTGCCCTGGCCTCATCTCTGCCTCCAATGCAGAGCTCTCATCAGAACCTTTCCCAGACACCAGGACTGGCCCATGTTCTTCCCCAACCTCCTCACTCTCCGAGTCTGCTATTCCTCCCCAACTTCCTCTGCTGTCCACTGGTGGCCACAACAGTGGTCAAGATTGAAAACCACCAGCCAGTTGGATAATGCTTGGTTCTCAAATTTGGGTAAAGCGAAAAAACCGAGTTCAGCCACCCTCATTATAGTGGGAATTTTGGTATGGGGGACCTGACCAGAAGGTCTGTGAGAATCTGGGTGAAACTTTTTAGAGATATGGTTATCCATGCAAGCAATAGTCCTCGAAATGCAAATCTTACAGGTAAAAGTGAACAGGTAGTTCTCAACTTACAATCGGTCACTTAATGCTGTGTTTCCCAACCTTGGCAACTTGAAGATATCTGGACTTCAACTCCCAGAATCCCCCAGCCAGCATTTGCTGGCTGGGGAATTCTAGGAGTTGAAGTCCAAATACCTTCAAGTTGCCAAGGTTGGGAAACACTGACTTAATGGATGTTTAAAGCTATAATGGACTGCCAAAAGGTACTTATAATCTGGTTCCAAAGTTCTGACGGTGGTCCAACCAGTGGTCACATGACTGCATAATGTGCATTTGGTAACTGGCCTGCACTTATAGCCATTTGTGGTCACACACACAGTGATTTTCAATGTTTTTTGCCCAAAACTGGTGTTTACTTCTGGTTTGGGGCAAAAATGCCCTGTAGTGACAATGGATTTACTTAATGACTATGGCATTCACTGAACAACTGCATAATCGCTCAACATCCACATAATTCACTTAATGATCATTGCAAAAAAAAGTCATAAAATTGGGTCGGTCATACAATGAGCCGCCTTACAACTGTCGTGATTTATAATCATAAGAAGCAAGATCCATTACAGTCGTAGGATGAGGACTCCCTGAAACATACTACAGATTGTACTATGAATAGAATAGAAAGGAATAGGAATAGAATAGAATAACAGAGCTGGAAAGGACCTTGGAGGTCTTCTAGTCCAACCCCCTGCTTAGGCAGGAAACCCTACACCGCTTCAGACAAACAGTTATCCAACATCTTCTTTCAAACTTCCAGTATTGGAGCATTCACAACCTCTGGAGACAAGCTGTTCCACTGATTAATTGTTCTTGCTGTCAGGAAATTTCTCCTTAGTTAGGTTGCTTCTCTACTTGATTAGTTTCCACCCATTGCGTCTTGTTCTACCCTCAGGTGTTTTGGGGAATAGCTTGTCTCCCTCTTCTTTGTAGCAACCCCTGAAATATTGGAACACTGCTGTCATGTCATCCCATGTCCTTTTCATCAGAATAGACATATCCAGTTCCAGCAATCATAATACAACTGTACTATATGAGACAACACTGGTTGCCTACATATACATAGACGACCTGCCTACATACACATTTTCCTATTGAAGAATCCCTGGTAAGCTTCTTGCTTTCAGAAACCTAAAGCACCTTTACAGATCAAGGTGTAGATCAAGAAGGGTGACTGAGAAGCATATGACATCACAAACCCAGGTTTGGCCACCTGCCCAGACCAATTTGACTCCACGTGCTAAGCCACAAAAATGTATGCCACCTTTGCATTTTACACATGTCAATCCAAGGAGAGACACCTGCAAACCACCGCTTTAAATATTGCTTGCTAAAAACAAACCTGCTGGTTTACACTTAGATAAGGGCACACAAGAACAAATCTTTTTTTCTAAAAATATATAGCATCTTAAAAAATGCTCACGCTCCCATCAAGAGTGGGGCTAGAGGGAAAGAGAGCAAAAAGAGAAAATTTGATTCATGTAGTACGACACGACTTTGGTTCAGAAGGAAAAAAAGTCCTTGCTTCTGAGTCCTTTGTGTGGGTTTGAGCCAATAAATCACGCACCGAGCTTGCTCTTTAAAAGAGTCCTTAAGGCAGTGTTTCCCAACTTTGGCAACTTGAAGATATTTGGACTTCAACTCCCAGAATTCCCCAGCCAGCGAATGCTGGCTGGGGAATTCTGGGAGTTGAAGTCCAAATATCTTCAAGTTGCCAAGGTTGGGAAACACTGCCTTAAGGTATGAAATATTTGGCTGTGGCAAGGAGCTCGGCTAACGTTGGATTACATTGGGTGACACATTTAGCAAAACTCATTTGGGAAAGTGCTTCTTTTCCCCGCTCGGTACCTTCAACATTTGCTCATCAAACTCTGCTTTTAATTTTAAAATGCTGCTCAACAATAATAATAATTTATAATAATTTATTAGATTTGTACACCGCCCCTCTCCGTAGACTCAGAGTTTTCATGAGCGATTCTTTTTCTTCCTGCTCGACTGTCCATCCGAAGCGAGCAATTCCCTACTTAGGAAAACTGCCTAAACGTGACCCAGTAATGTTGTGAATACATTTCACTGTCTCTGTCAAAAAATAATCATGATTTACAGAGTTAGTTTTAAGAAGGTTGATAAATAAGGTCGAACAAGAACTCTGCAATCCTATGAATCCTATGAATTAACTTAACTTAGTAACTTACCTATTAAATTAATTTACTATGGAATGATTCCCCCAGGAGATCAGGATCTAGAATAAGAGACTGTTAGGGGACCACAACATTCTTCAACTGCTAATGGGAAACTCTCCTCAATGCAATTAAAACAGAAACTTAAACACCTATCAGATCAGAAGCCACAGATTCCCACAAAATATCCAGCTCTATCCTAGCTCTACAACAGGGGCCTCCAGCCTTGGCAACTTTAAACCTGGCAGATTTCAACTCCCAGAATCCTGGAGAATATTGGGAATTGAAGTCCACCAGGCTTAAAGTTGCCAAGGTTGGAGACTCTCGCTCTATAACATTTCAAATGCACAAAAGTTCATGGCATCTCCAAACCTGGCAACTTATTGACTTGTTTTTTATTAAACTTGGTAACTTGTTGACTTGTCTCTAAACTTGAAGACTGGTTGACTTCAACCAACATGGCTGTCTGGGGAATTCTGGGAACTGAAGGTCACAAGCTTTAAAATTGCCAAGATCAGACACCCCTTTTTCAGAAAGGAGGCTGGAGCTAAGACCTGAGCATCAGACCACTCCAATTATCTTCTCTTGTGTCTTTGACACATTATGCAGAAATAGGCCAGGGAAGATTTTCCCCCCCATCATCACTTCCATGCAGAGGTGGGTTCCTTCCGGTTCTAACCAGTGGTTTTTAGAACCATTAATTAACTGGTGTTGACGTCACAGAATTGGTTCTGTCAGTGTCGGTCCGTGGGTGTTGCCATCTTGTTTTTGGCTTCTGCACATGTGCAAAAGCTAATTTTTGATTCTGTGCATGCGCAGAAGCCAGGTTTTCGGCACTGCGCATGCACGCCCGCAGGTGCAAAGCATTCACACACAGTGTGCAGCCACACAGCACACAATGGGTGTGCATGCACATGGCGTGGGATGAAGCCAGCCGGTGGTGAGGCAAGTGAAAACCTGCCCCTGCTTCTCATTCTTCCTGGCTTCTAGTTTAGATCTTCTTCAGGACTGACTCAATAGGATGAAGGAAATATAGGTGGGCCTCGACTTAGGGCCATTTGTTTAGCAACTGTTCAAAGTTACGGCAGCGCTGAGAAAATGGACTGACAATTGCAGTATTCTTGTGGTCATGTGATCACAATTTGGGTGCTTGGTAGATTTATGATGGTTACAGCATCCTGGGGTCATTTGATCAACATTTTAAGAACTTGCTAGCTGGCTTCCAACAAGCAAAAATTATGTGGGAAGACAGATTTTCTTAACAACTGTGGCAAAAAAAATATATTATAAAAAGAGGCATAAGTCACAGGATGACTTATTTAACAACTGATTGCTAGTTCTGCTTCCAATTATGGTTATTGAGGACTATCTGTACCGGTAACCCCTAAAGCTTCTTTTTAGGAGAGATTATAAGGTTCAGAATCAAATGCTTGTGAGATGAGCCTCGGCAGAATGGGCAAAGAGGTGGAAATAAGGGCACTTAATTTGGGAGGGAAGTCCCTCCTGCTAATACCAGTGGATTAATGGACTGTATTAGCTCAGTCCATTTCTTCTGGGCCATCTGACTTTAGAGATTCAGGCCCTTTCTTCATAGTCAAGTCAAAACAATCTCTAGTCATCCTCGAATTGGCAAAAAAATAAATCTATACTGGCACAAGATTATCATTCCTGCTCCTCTGCCCCATCACTTCCAATCATGACACTTTCTTGTAAGATAATGGCAAAGCCCAAGTGGTTTGACACATCTAGAGGCTGTCCTTGGATGGACCAGCATTTTAGCACTGGGTTGTAAAGACAAATTACGGTTGCCTCATTCATGGGCTGGAGACAAGTGCATGAAAAAAGCAGAAGTCCAATGGTACACTAGGAACTCTGTCTTTTTCTACTGTATGGCTCCCTGTAACCCCCATTGTGACTTTTCTGACAAACCAGAATAAATCTATGCCAGGTTTAAGTACTGGTGAGGAAAGCTTGACAGATATCAAACCAAAGTGCATTAACTCCAGTGCATGAAACCCAGAATTTCCCCAAAAATTTTACTAGCACACTCGGCATGGCTTATGCAGGACGCCCTGCATTTTCTTTCAACGTCATTCAGTGCAAATTGGGTGCTCTGGGGTGGAGCTCCATTTTCGCTACCCCACTGCATTCCCCCCCTCCGGTCCAGGCAGTAGCCCACCCCTGATGAAACCTCATTCTAAAACATCAGTGACTGGAGACAGCAGCATAAATCATAAATACTCTTTGCTGGTTATTAAGCAGCTAGTGCAATATTATAGCTATACTATTTGTTAGGCAAGCACATATTAAGACATTTGGATTACAAGAGAACAGATGCATTAGCTATCTTGGATCATGAAGGGCAGTTTGGAGATAGACAGACAGACAGACAGACAGATGTGTGTGTGTGTTTGTGTAGTTTTTGTATGTTCGGTCTTTTCCTGTGTAAGATCAAGAGTGTCTTTGCAATGTTTTGATGAGATCACACGTCATCTTCAGGCTGGTGTTTTGGGCTGCGTGTGCTATGAAAAAAATATTTATTATTATTTTATTATTATTATTTATTATTATTAATAATAAATAAATAAATAAATAAATTATTCGCAGCAGCGTGAAGCCCAAAACACTAGCCTGAAGATGACAAGTGTGATTTCATGGAAACACCGCAAAGACACTCTCGGTCTTACACAGGGAAAAGACTTGAACACACCAAAATGTACATATCTATACCCGTGAAAATCTACGAAAACACACACACACACACACACACAAACACATAAGTCAGTAAAATGAGGACTCAAATTATTGGGGGCAATATGCTTTCTCTCTGTAAACTGCTTAGAGAAGGCTGTAAAGCACTGTGAAGCGGTATATAAATCTAAATATATATATATCTTGGGCATATATAATGTATGTAGGTCTATATACATAATTGTACATATATACATATTGTCTTTCAGAACTGACAGCTGATCATTATTAAAATGCTGTTATAGAAAAATAAACACCTTCCCTATCTAAATATACGTTGGTCCCGAATGGAATGGGCAGTAGTCAAAATAGCTTACAGCTGAATAAGTTGTAAACATCCACACAACTATTACACAGGAATAAAGCTTGCAGACCAGGGGCGGATGCCTTAGTTACGCCTGACAAGCCATGCAGTGTGGTTTGCCAGTTTCTGATCATGCCATTGGGAAGAAACAGAAGATAGCAGCCTAAATGGGGAAGAATATAAATTGCAGAATGGTTGGCAGCTATCAGAAGCTATGCTAAAACTACACTACTCTTCTTTTGTATTTGAGCCATAAGACACTGCAAAAATTATTGGATTTCTTTATCAAAAACAAACAAACAAACAAAGAAACCTTGGACACAATTTACTGAAGGCTTTCTCTAAGTCAGTTTGGTTGAAGGGCATCTCTTGGGCATCACCAACCATTCAAGGTAAGGGTGTTGATGATGCTCCATCTCTTTGGTTTGTCACTTGAGGAAGGAGTTTCTAAAAGAGAAGCAATAGCCCAAGGGGGGTCAAACTCAAGGGCTACAGGCCAGATCTGACTCACGGGGTGCTTAAATCTGGCCCACCAGGCCACCCTAGAGATGGAGAAGGACCAGCCTGTGGTGCATCTGCCAGAGAAAACAGAGCTCAGGAGGGCTGTATGTAGCCCTCCCAAGCTCTGTTTTCATTGGCAGAGGTTTGCAGGAGGTTGTTGCAGTCAAAAATTGAGTTTTGCAGCCTGTTTTTGCTGGCAAAGCACTCGGGCTACCACAGGTGCCCCTGACATGGGTGAGGTCAAGCTAGCCACGTCCACCCTAGCCCCCATGAGGTCAAACATCACCCTGGGTGAAATTAAGTTTGACACCCCTGATTTACCCAGACAACTTCAACAAGGCTGGAGTTCTTCCAGTATTTGGAATTGTACACTGTTCAAAAAAAAATAAAGGGATCACTTAAACAAAACAATATAACTACAAGTAAATCAGACTTCTGTGAAATCAAACTGTCCACTTAGGAAGCAACACTGATTGACAATCAATTTCACATGCTGTTGTGCACATTCAACTTTGTACAGAACAAAGTATTCAATGAGGGTATTTCATTCATTCAGATCTGGGATGTGTTATTTGAGTGTTCCCTTTATTTTTTTGAGCAGTATATTTAAGTAACATTTAGGATAGGGTTTTCCCTTCTTCATTTTGGGTCATAATTCACAATATGAAAAGGGCACTTGACTGAAAGTTTTGGATTCAATTGAATCAATCTCCCGATGACACGTGACTTTGCTCAGATAAACAATCTGCACTATATCTTGATTAAGTTTCTATTTAAAAGCAATAGCAGAAGTCAGCCTGCTTTGTTCCTCCCCCATCGAGAATTTAAAACAAATACAAAGGTTTCTGCTTGGCATCCGACAGGAAACCAATTAGAAATTCTAATTCCATATTCCCCCTCCCCTCAACATCAAAACCTCTGTATTTCTCTGAAGTTACGATGTACTGTATGTGCTGTGCACCTTTCCCACATAATTAAATGGTGTTTCACAGAGCACAGATGCTGCAGTCGTAATAAATTACAGCAGTCAAATTATGCAGACACATTTGCAAAAAAAAAACACAGAATGCCCATAAAGAATGCCAATGTGCATATTGAAGAAGACAAAGCAACGTATTCGCAGATTGAAAATGTTAAGCCTCAATGGACTTCTTATTTACAAATCCTGCAGGAAAGGCTGCAAAAAAAGAATTGTTTCAAATATTCAGTTCCTTAGGTCTCAGCATTGATAATCTAAGTGAGACATTAGATCACACACAGCTTCTTTAGCTACTCAGGTCCAACCCCCCCCCCCCCAGTTAAAGCATGCTTGATTAAGAGACAGAAAATAAGAAAAAGTATCCCCCCCTCCCATGTTTCCAATGCTAGAATGTGATTCATTCAGTTTTAAAAAGATTAAAAATTCAAGGTGAATAAGGCTATCAGTGACTACTAGTCAATGGCCTGTGCATTGTATTTGGGTGAGGGGGTGGGTTTGCAGGGCTACCAAAGGGCCCCTCTCTGTTGTTGAAGATGCTTGCATCGACATGGCCACTAAAGGTCTCAGCGGTATAGGTGTGTGCTCAGAAATTCAAGGTGAGACCTCAAGCGGCTGAGCTTTTGAGGGATGTGGTCACCTTGATGCTCTGAGCTGCATCTTTGGATGGCTCAATGCCCTTCCAAACATTTTGCACAGACTTATTAGTTATTATGGCTAATGTCTATTTTTCTCCAGGAAGAGACTGTGGCCAAGCACAAATATGTGGCTAATATAGGGTCTTGCCCTTCTTACTGAGCCATGTGTCCAGCTAGATAACTGGATATATAATAAGACAGAATCCTACAGCAGGAAGCTGCCATAAGGGCTTCTGACTTCCTGCTACTGTAGTCCCAGTATCCAAATTTCAGCATCCCTGATAGATGTCTGTTATCCCCCGCCTGAACATACCCACGAGAAAGAAAGGCAGACCTCTGGTTTGAATCATCTTATCTTTGGTCTGGAACAGGGTTGGTCATGAAACCCAAGGCTGCAATCCTATGCACCCTTATATCTCCACACTTGTTCTGCGAGAGCATTTAATTTGCAGCAAACAGCCGTGGAATGTGATGCAGGAACAGCCAGAAATATGAGCCAGGGTGGCGCAGCAGGTAGAGTGCTGTACTGCAGGCCGCTGAAGCTGACTGTAGATCTGCAGGTCAGCGGTTCAAATCTCATCACCGGCTCAAGGTTGACTCAGCCTTCCATCCTTCCAAGGTGGGTAAAATGAGGACCCGGATTGTGGGGGCAATAGCCTATCTCTGTTAAAAAGTGCTATTGCTAACATGATGTAAGCCGCCCTGAGTCTAAGGAGAAGGGCGGCATAAAAATTGAATAAATAAATAAATAAAAGCAGATTGAGCTCTGGGTGAAGGATTGTAAAACTGGGCTTCAGAATGAGCAACCCATGACGGTGGGTGTTTCAGAAAAGAGAGCCCTGTCCCGGGAAAGAAGACAGGGTGAGAAAGAAACTCGTAATAATTCTTCTTTGATTTTCTTTCAGCATAAGATGGGACAAATAATAGTTAGGCTTTTAAGATTGTGTTATTCTGCCCTATAATAATAAAGTTAATTTCTGGTATGTCTACAGTATCTATTTCTTGACCTCTAACATCTCCTCTGGTATTGCACTCTTTTCCTAATATAGAAAATTTATCAACCAGAACTACCTTACTTCCAGTTGCTTAGCAATCCAACTTCTTAATGGTAATTTTTAGACTCCTTAAAACAAAACAAAAAAATGTACGGTTGACCCAAAGTTTTGTCTGTTAATGCCTAGAAATGTTCTGGAACTGATGTTAGATTTTCCAAGCCTGCTCCAAACCCCACCTCAACAACAGTATTAACTCATTACAGCTTGACCTAAGATCTTCAGGTTTTGTAACAATCAAACAAGAGAAGGGGAAAAAAAGAGGAAATGGGTATTATAAGAAATAATACAAGACTGGTAATACTTGCCAGTCATTACAACACATGTTTCTGAATAGTTGCATGTTCTTCCTCTCTGAAGGAAGCAGCTTCTCTTTCCCTCCCTCCCCTCCCCCAATTATAACTCTCAAAATATAAAATATAGACCATCTGTATTTAACCGGGAAACACGCACTTTTCGAAAATAATCATCTGGCGAGGTGAGTATAAATCACGAGCATCTCACAATTCAGTGACAGCAAGGGAGGGTTGGATTGGCAGAGGAAAAAATACCCGTGAGAACACTAGACAAGGTCTTATGGTCCAGACCAGCTTGAAAGAGAAAGAGAGAGAAGGCGGTGGGAATTTGAATAAAGTCAGAGGTTCCCAGATGTTGGAAAAATCTCAGTGATAACCTTTCAGGCACGAAGGTGCTGGGCCTTTGATGGAACAGAAGTACAAGCCCAAGATCTGTCAAACCGGAGCAAAACCAGATACGGATAAGACTGTTTCTACTCGCTTTGGAAGGGTTGGTTGAGATCATCTACACGGTTAGACAAATGTTGCAAAGAAAGAGCAGGCAGGCGGGCATGCAAAACAGGAAATCTTTTTTTTTTTTTTGCCCTTTCTTCAATCTTTGGGATGTTTTCCAAAGCAGTTCTGATCCAGGGTTTGCGATTGCCCCCACTTCTTTTCATTAAAAAAAAAATCTATTCCATTCATCTTCTTCATTCTCCAGATTTTCGATTCTCCAAGGACACCTGGAGATGTCCTTGAATTATGCAAATTCCAATAAGCTCGAATGAGCACCACCTGAGAAGGATGTGTTGCCTCTGCATGGTCCATCTAAACAAACTTTCATTTCTTTCCTTTTGGGGGGGAGAGAGGAAGGTACAGTAGATTGGAGTCTGAAAAGGCTATTTTTAGGGAGGAAGTGAAAATGGGTTGTGACCTCACAAGCACTGGGCCAATCTTGGAGGAGGCATTCTATGACTCTCTTCCTCCCCCAGATCAGGTTTTTTTTTTAAAAATTTGGAAGATTATTTAATTTAAGGATAAATTAATGAGGATAACTTTTGCCAGAAACTTGCATTTCAACTCACCTGGGCAATGTATGCCTAGAGCATCTCCAGTGCAGAAAAAGGCTTATGCAATGGGACCTTTCTTGAAATCCCCCACCACCATAACCTCTGTGGGGGGAGGCAGAAAGGCTAACTGTTTCCACGTTAGGGTAAAATTTATTTTCCTCCAAAGAGGCAGCAGGCAGCTGATTTTGGCCTCCGCCAACAATTCTAAACAGCCCGGATTAGGCATTTCAAGAAATCAGACATTTAATCGGATTGCGCTCAGGAATGGCAGGTGGAGGAGCTGGCAAAAGGAAGAGGTCTCTGGCAGGTTAATTATGGGGCAAGTCAAAGGGCCCCTTCTCCACCTCTTGGAAAAAAAATGCAAACCCTCTCCAATAGGGAAGCAAAAACCTCAACTACTGGGAATCATAGCATGACTCAATGAGTTGAATTGCCTCGATGTACAATACACTCAACTAGCCTAGTTGGTGGGATTTCTGAGTGGTTTCCCATTCAAGCAGTTAACCAGACCAAGCACAGCTTAAGTTTCCAAGGGGACATAGGGGCTGCCCACCTTAAGCTCCCTGCAGGTTAACTATGGGGCAAGTCAAAGGGCCCTTCTCGACCTCTTTGAAAAAAATGACACCCCCCCAAAAAGGAAAGCAAAGACCTCATCTACTGGGAATCAAGCTTGACTTCAATGAGTTGAATTGCCTCGATGTACAATACACTCGACTAGCCTGGTTGGTGGGATTTCTGAGTGGTCTCCCATTCAAGGTCTAATCAGACCAAGCACAGCTTAAGTTTCCAAGGGGTCACAGGGGCTGCCACCGTGGAGCCATTCTTCGGCACAGTTGCCATCCGGAGGGCGATTTGCCCCTTAAATAAAAACTGGGAGGGGAGGGGGTCTGTCATACTCCCGCGTCCCTCGATCCTCTCCAAGGGGCGCTCCTGCCCTTTCCCCGTCCACGGAAGGCAGGCGCCCGCTTCCCCGCCCGGGGGGAGCTCCCGAGAGACCCGAGCCAAGCCCGGTTCAGATGAAATGGATCCAAGCGCCGCCGCCGTCGGGTTCCGGGCCGCCGTCGGGCCTCTGCCTGCCCCGCAGCTTGTAGTTGTGGCCGTCGTTGTTGTCCCAATATTCGGTGTCGGCCACGCGGTAGCGCACGGCGAACTCGAGCAGCGTGGTGCCGGCGCCCACGGGCAGGTGGAAGGCGAAGCGGTCGGTGCGGGCGTCTTGGGCGGCGCCGGGCGGCGGCAGGTAAGCGGCGGGCACCTCGTTGCAACTGGCCCAGCGGTTGAGCGTGTAGCGCACCGAGACGCTCTTCTCGTAAGCCAGGTTGAGGACGCGCACGGCGCCGCGCAGCCCGGCCGCCTCGGGACGCACCCACTCCAGCTTCACTTTGTGCTGCCGCACACGATCCACGAAGCCCGGGCCGGCGCCGGGCTGGGGCGGGAAGAGGGGCTCCAGCACGGGAGCCGGAGGCCCGAACAGCACCGGCTCCAGCTCGCCCAGCGCGGGCGGCTTGCGCGTCTTGAAGAGGTCGGCGCCGCGCGGGGGAAGAGGCGAGGCGGGCAGGGGCGCGGGCGGCGGCGGCACCCGGGGCACGTCGGCTTGGCAGAAGTGGCGCACGGCGGTCAGCTCCAGCCCCAGCGAGTCGGCGAAGCGCACCGTCTTGCGCCGCGAGGGGCTCTGCTGCTGCAAAGCCGGCCGGAGCCCCCGGTCGCCCGGGGTGGGTAAAGACTTGGCGCGGCGGCGGAGGGTCGGGCTGGGCGGCACCGGGGGGAGCGTGGGCTCTCGGCCGCGGGTGGGCGGCGGCGGGGAGGCCAGGGGCGGCGAAGGGGAGCGGAGTGGAGGAGGCGGCGGCGGCGGCGAGCGGGCGGCCTCGGCTTCGCGGGTGACCGGCGGCGACGGGGGCGAAGGCAGCGGGTCCACCGCCTCCTCGACCTCCGGGCTGCAGCCGCCCTTGCATTGCTCGGCCAGGCTGCCGTAAAGGCAGGCGCTGCAGCTGAAGTTCCGCGGGAGGTAGAGGCGCGGAGGCGGCGTGGGCACCGAGGCGTGCAGGGAGCCGGCCTTCTCCATCCTTGCCCGGCGGGGACCCGGCTTCTTCACTCGGTGGCGGCTCCTCAGCTGCGCATAGCCGGCCTCGGCTTCTCTCCCGCGCCCACTAGGCGCTCGGATGACGGTCCCCGCTGGAACAGCGCCGCCAGGGTCCCGGAGGAAGGGGAGCCGCGCGCTGGGCTGGAGCCGGTGGCCGCTCTCTTCCCCGCACCGGAGATGCTGCGGTTGCCGGTGCGCTCGCTCGCTGCTTGTGCTTCTGCGGCTACTGACGTCGCGGAGTCATCTCGAGTCGCGCCCGGGCCTCGGGTTCGACCTCGCCGCCCCTCCGGGCTTCTGCCTCCCGCCCCCGCCGCTCGTCCTCCGCCTGTCCTCCGGGCGTCCTTCAGACGGAGAATGCGGGCGAGGGCGGCGCGTGCGATTCCCCCGCAGGGGCAACCGCTGGTCCAAAGCTAGCCGGGCCTACTTGGGTCGGCGGGCGGCTCCGACCTGCGCCCTTTCCCACGGTTCCGCTTCGACCGCGCACGGACTTCTCCGGCTTTAAGCCTCGGTGAAGGCGAAAGGCACGATTTGGCACCGGTTCCGTTCGGCAAGCGCGGGGTGGAAGGCAGATCCGGAGGGTTTGACCCGCGGTGGGCGATTCAACGTCCGAAAGAATTAAACCCCCTCTCCGCTTGGACAGTTCAGTGGGCCGGCAAAGTTGGGGGAAAGGAAGCGCGGTTCCCCTTTGAGCGGCCAAGCGATCCAATTGCGTCTCAAGGCTGCCTCGCTTGGCGGGACGGGCAGAAAGAAGAACGCGACCCGCTTTATGGGGAGGATGGCCAAGTCGTGCCAACCCAGCCCTCCCGTACCGTTGCGTTTCTTGGGATGCTTTCGCTCAAGGACGGTGACGTGGGAAACGGGAGGAAACCTGAGCGGTTGGTGGGAGTGAAAAACGTGACTCCCATCTGAAATCAAAGAGGCTTCGGCTACAAGAGCTGCTCTTCTCCCTTCTAACTTCATCTGAGTCATTTCCCATCTGGACCGTTCTTCCCGCGCTGTGATTTTTATACCAGTCTCATCTACAGCCTTTCAGGTAGCTGAATAGAATTATTTTATTGGCCAAGTGTGATTGGACACACAAGGAATTTGTCTTGGTGCAGATGCTCTCAGAGTATATAAAAGAAAATATACATTTGACAAGAATCATGTGGTACAACACTTAATGATTGTCATAGGGGTCAAATAAGCAATAAAGATATTAATCCATATTAATAAAAATATGGATACAAGCAACAAGTTACAGTCATACAGTCATAAGTGGGAGGAAATGGGTGATAGGAATAATGAGAAAAAACTAGTAGAAATAGAAGTGCAGACTTAGTAAATAGTTTGACAGTGTTGAGGGAATTATTTGTTTAGCAGAGTGATGCCCTTGGGGAAAAAACTGTTCTTGTGTCTAGTTGTCATGGTGTGCAGTGCTCTGTAGGGAAGTTTTGAGGGTAGCAGTTGAAACAGTTTGTGTTCAAGATGCGAGGGGTCAGTAAATATTTTCATAGCCTTCTTTTTGATTCGTGTAGTATACAGGTCCTCAATGGAAGGCAGGTTGGTCTTCCATAGATGGATGTTTTGTGTGTGTGTGTGTGTGTGTGTGTGTGTGTGTGTGTGTGTGTAGGGAGGAGGGAGAGTGGATGAGCTGCTGGAAATTTATACTCAACTATTCTGCTTTCTCATTCTTGAGAGGTGAATCATAGATTTTATTTTATTTTTAATTTATTGGCCAAGTGTGACTGGACACACAGGGAAGTTCGCGGGGGGAGGGGGCATAAGCTCTAAGTGTACATACAAACAACCAAGTGATTCACTAGGTCATAGTTATGATTATGAACCATAAGATACAACAGCAAGGGATAAATTTACTTGTTATGAACCGTCCTGAGTCTCAGGAGAAGGGCAGCATAGAAATCAAATCAAATCAAATCAAATCAAATCAAATCAAATCATACATACATACATACATACATACATACATACATACATACATACATACATACATACCAATAGGAGAAGGTAGTACAAAAATGACATTTGCTAGTTTGATATTCAAACTTGATATATTCCTCAGTGAGGGGAAATCCTGTGAGCCAGTTTCCCCAATTTGTGCATTTAGTTCATTTCAACAATCTTGGCTCCTGATTTTTCACTAGTAGATTCAGAATAAAATGGGCATTCAGGTGTGATCAATGCATCACTGGGGGGATCTTTCCACTCCATGGATTTATCCTTGTAGGAAGATCTGTTAGGGCAAGGGATGCTTTGGAGCTCATGGTTGATTTTGGAGGACAGCTCTCAAAAAATGTTCAGGTTTTGCAGTTTCGCTAAAGCAGCCCACAGCATTTGGCCATGATAGAGGACCTTCTCACCTTGCTGCAGGTAAAGCCATGATTTCCTTTAGGTTTGACTGAACTGCTCTCCTTGCAGTCCAAGAGACTCTCAATCAAGAGTCTTCCTCAGCACCATATTTCTCTCCAGCACTGACTATTTTTAGCTCTCAGCCTGTCTGCCTTTCGACCTGCCTCTATCTATCTATCTATCTATCTATCTATCTATCTATCTATCTATCTATCTATCTATCTATCTATCTATCTATCTATCTATCTATCTATCTATCCATCCATCCATCCTTCCTTCCTTCCTTCCTTCCTTCCTTCCATCCATCCATCCATCCACCTTAGCTACCTACCTATCTATCCATCATCTCTCTCTCTCTCCCTCCCTCCCTACCTACCTATTTATCAGAACACCAAATAAACAAGACCTTGCAGACAACCCTCACTCTGCAAAAGACCTTGGAATACTCATATCAAATGACCTAAGTGCCAAAGCCCACTGCAACAACATCGCCAAAAAGGCTTCAAGAGTTGTTAACTTAATCCTACATAGCTTCTGCTATGGTAATCTCACACTTCTAACCAGAGCATACATAATTTTCACCAGACCAATCCTTGAATACAGGTCATATGTCTGGAACCCACACCGCATTTTGGACATAAACACTCTAGAAAATGTCCAGAGATACTTTACCAGAAGAGCCCTCCACTCCTCCACTCGGAACAGAATACTGTACCCTACAAAACTAGGCTTACAATCTTAGGTTTAGAAAGCTTAGAACTATGTTGCCTTAAACACGATTTAAGCATAGCCCATAAAATCATCCTTCCTGTCAACGACTACTTCAGTTTCAACCACAACAACACACGAGCACACAACAGATACAAACTTAATGTAAACCACTCCAAACTCGACTGCAGTAAATACGACTTTAGTAACCGAGCAGTTGATGCATGGAACTTACTACCAGACTCTGTAGTATCATCTCCTAACCCCCAAAACTTTACCCTTAGATTATCCAGTTTTGACCTCTCCCGGTTCCTAAGGGGTCAGTAAGGGGTGTGCATAAGTGTACCAATGTGCCTTCCATCCCCTGTCCTAATGTTTCTTTTTAATTTCTTTTTTACTAGTATCATGTATTATTCTATTATATAAGATATTATTATATCTTTACATACCTGTAATATGTACTTGTCTAAATAAAGAAATAATTTTTGGGGGTATGTATATGTTGTTTGCTTTTTTATGTTTGGATATGTATATGTTGTTTGTTTTTTACAATATGATAGGGTTTTATGTGCTTTTTAATATTAGATTTGTTTTCGCTGGAACATTGTTTTTATTATTGTTGTGAGCCGCCCCAAGTCTTCGGAGAGGGGCGGCATACAAATCTAATAAATTGATTGGATTGAATTGAAATAAATAGATAAACAAACAAACAAACAAACAAACAAACAAACAAACAAATGCATTTTATGGCTTAGCTTGGGTTTCCTAGAAACCACTCCAAGTTATTGGAAATCATTAATCAGCTGAAAAGTGTTTCATGGGAGGAAAAAAAAAACCCAGAACAATGCCAAACACTTATATGCTGTTGCTAAGTAAACAATATGCCCAGGAAGTTCCCAGGAACAAAGCATAGTTTATAAGAGGCTTTATTTTTAGTCTCTGGTGACTTAGAGCAGCACCAGACATGGTTAACGTGACAAAAAGCATGCGCTCATCCAGAGGGGGGGCTGCTAAGGTGGAATGGAGATGTCTGATCCCCTCTCCCCCCGTAGCAGAGTCCAGTGCAATTATGCTACTGCATCTTGGTCACGGGTGAACCTGCCTGTCCATGCATGATTTCACTATCTGCCCAGGTGCAGTAGCAGAAATAATAATAATAATAATAATAATAATAATAATAATAATAATAAAAAATTAGATTTGTATGCTGCCCCTCTCTGGAGACTCGGAGTGGCTCACAACAATTGCAACAATATACAAATCCAATATTTAAAAGGAAACAAAACATTTAAAAACTCCATCATTAATTGTGCTGGACTCCGCTAGCACTGAGAGCCACGGGGGGCGAGCACATGTCACCGTTCCACCTTAGCAGCCCACCTCTGCACTCCATCCCTGCAATCTCGGTAGAGTTAACCATTGAATAGTTCCAGTGGAGATCCCATCTCAGTTCCTGAACGAGGATGGCACATTGCTGCATTGGCACTCCCAGTTGCTCCCAGTTCTTAAAACCAGGAGGTCCAGTGGCTGGAGGCTCTGCCCACCTGCCTGGGATGCTTCTGTGCGAACCGGTAGCAAAATCATTTACAACCCACTGCTGGTCGGGGTGTGTGTGTGTGTGTGTGTTTCCCACTTATCTTCCCTACTGGTTCACATTGCAACATTTTGACACATGCGTCCCCTAGTGCAATTCTGCTTCCCCATATGCTCAGCAGCAGGAATGGTCCCAAAGCACAGCTGAGGAGCTGATCAGCTATGTTTCAGGGGAAGAAATAAAGGTCAGTATTAACCCAGGGATAGGCAGGAGGGCTCTTTTACAAGCAGCTGAAGAGGAGGAGCCATCCAAACAGGGGAAAATCCGCAACGAATTCCCCCAAAAAGATGGCACCGCGCATGGACCGCCACCAACAGTGATGTCACCAGCAGGTTGCTACTGGTTTGGGCGATGTGGTCTGAACTGGTAGGAACCCAATTGGTTGCCGATCAGTTTCCGGTCACAATTCAAAGTGTTGGTTATGACCTATAAAGCCCTTCATGGCACCGGACCAGATTACCTCAGGGACTGCCTTCTGCAGCACGAATCCCAGCGACCAGTTAGATCCCACAGAGTGGGTCTTCTCTGGGTCCCGTCAACCAAACAATGTCGCTTGGCGGGACCCAGGGGAAGAACCTTCTCTGTGGCGGCCCCGGCCCTCTGGAACCAACTCCCCCCAGAGATTAGAATTGCTCCCACCCTCCTTGCCTTTCGTAAGCTGCTTAAAACCTGCCTCTGCCGCCAGGCATGGGGGAACTGAGATACACTTTCCCCCTAGGCCTTTAAAATGTTATGCATGGTATGTCTATATGTATGATTGGTTTTTATATAATGGGTTTTAACTGTTTTTAGTATTGGATTATACTGTTTTGTTACTGTTGTTAGCCGCCCCAAGTCTGCGGAGAGGGGCGGCATACAAATCCAATAAATAAATAAATAAACCCACCTCTATTACAGATAGTTCTTGAGTTATGACTGAGCCTAAAATTTCTGGTGTTTACCAAGGCAGTTAAGAGAATTTTGCATCATTTTACGATCTTCCTTGCCACAGCTGCTAAGTGAATCGTGGTGGTTGTGAAGTTAGTAATACGATTGTTAAATGAATCGGGCTTTTTTTCTTCCTAAAGAGGCTCATTCCTGAGAGGCAGAAGATTTAAGGAACGGGGAAAATCCATGTCCAAGGCTTTGAAAAGATTTGAGATGGTCATAGAAGGTTACTATGAAGGTAATGAAACTGCTCCCATTGTCTTGCTGTCTAGGCATTGTAGTAATGGTGAATTAAGAGTTTCTGACAGCCAAATTGAACTAAAATTATTTAAAGTACGTAAATTATATTTTGATCTGCTGGAGTATGTGAGCGTGCACACATATATACATATGTGTATATGAAATTAAATCCTACTATTTTAAGAAAAGTTTTTGTGAATATTCAAAAGGGCTCAGGAAGCAGAATAACTGAGCTTTTAATTTTTTAAAAAAAAATTGGATTTGATTCGATAATACATATGTAGAGATACCACTTTACATTGTATGAGAAGGAAATCAAAGCTGTTTTGTGTTGCAAGTTAGGATAAACCACCTCAGAATTTGTTACCTTAGTTGGGGAGAAATTTACAAACTTTTTAAGAGTGGAAACATAATGTATCATTGCAAATCATTTTTGGCTACAAAAACTGTAATTGTTTATTGCTTGTCAAAACAGCTCTTTTGTGACTCAAAAGGATTGTGTATCACTCGTCGTGAATGTCATGGAGTAATTAAATACTTGCTCATGTAGAAGAAGGAGTAGAGATTGGTAGGAACTTTACTTTGATCATACTCCTACTCTTACTTAGACTGAGTGTTTTGAATGAGACATTCAAAACCCTTTTCTGCCTTCAAGGAAAATGTTCCATGCTCACGATCCCACATAAAGCTGAGCTAGCATCTCCTAGGTGACATTATTTTCATGACGCATGGCCAATTTGTAATTACTGCTGAATTCTGTGCTTTTCTGAAATGGATTTTCAGATATACTGGGTTCCAAAGGATGCACATCTGTTTAACTGCATTTTCTAAATAAATTAATGTTTGTAATAAATTCTCATTATTTATCTAGGCTTCTTTAACAAAACCCTTCATTAATCTGCTCATAGTAGAATACTTTATGTCACCAGGCTTAAAATTTTGGGCTTGGACCACCTAGAACTATGCTGCCTGCGGTCTGATCTAAGCATAGTACACAAAATTATTTGATACAACATCCTACCTGTCAATGACTACTTCAGCTTCAACCGCAATAATACATGGGCAAACAATAGATACAAACTCCAATCTCGATTGCAGAAAATACTGCAATTTTACTGCAATGTTACTTCAGCAACAGAGTGGTCAATGCCTGGAATGCACTGCCTGGCTCTGTTGTTACATCCTCAAAACCCCCTAACTTTAACCTTAAACTGTCTACTGTGGACCTCACCCCATTCCTAAGAGGTCCATAAAGGGGGCATATGTAAGTGTACCAGCGTGCCTACCATCCCTATCCTACTGTCCCCATTTATTTATTTGCACTCATTTCCTGTGTTCATGTCCATGTTCATACTTATACCCATTATTTATTTGTTTGTTTTGTCACGTATGTTGTCAGTCTCGCTATGCTTCATCTTCCCACTGGCATACGTATTGGTGGTATACAAAGATATAATAATATTTATATACATGATACTAGTAAAAGAGAAACATTAGGACAGGGAAAAAGGCACTCTGGTGCACTCAACAGTGGATAGTCTAAGGGTACCCGTTATCTCATAAAGGTTTTGAAAAACTAATTAACTAAATAAATAAAACAAACCACTTTGATGTAGTGGTAAAGGCACCAAACTACTGTGAGTTTATTTATTTATTGTTAGAGTTGGAAGGGACCATGCGGGTCATCAAGTCCAACCCCCTGCCTAAGCAGGATCCCTATAGCATCCTAGCCAAATGGCAGTCCAATTTCCTCTTAAAAAGGTCCAGAGTATTGGAGTTCACAACGTCCGCTGCTAGGTTGTTCCACTGGTTGATCGTTCTGACCGTCAGGAAGTTCTTCCTTATTTTCAGGTTGAATCTCTCCTTGGTCAGCTTCCAGCCGTTGTTCCTCATCCGGCCCTCCGGTGCCCTGGAGAATAAAGTGATCCCCTCCTCTCTGTGGCAACCCCTCGTATACTTGTAGACTGCTATCATGTCTGCTCTGGCCCTCCTTTTCTCTAGGCTATCCATGCCCAGTTCCCACAGTCTCTCTTCGTAAGTCTTGGTTTCTAGACCCCTGATCATTTTGGTTGCTCTTTTCTGCACCTTCTCCAGAGTTTCAATGTCTTTTTTGAAGTATGGTGACCAGAACTGAACAGTTCTAATGCAATTGTAGGCATTAAAAACTGGCTGAATGACTTTGCTCTCTCTCTCAACCCAATCCACTGACCAATCCATTGGTGTGGTGAAAATAGGAGGAGGAAGATGTGTTGGATGCATTCACTGCCTTGAGTTAATTTGTAAAAGTAATGAAGGTAGGAAATATATAAATGTTGAGTCACAGAGCTGAGATAAGTGAACCAAAGTAAAAAGCTGGTGAGTTTATGATCACAAAGGAAAAATTTAAAATCATGTCCCAGTAATTGGTTTTAGCTCACCATAGAAGGAAGCAGAAAGAGAGGGGTGGGGAGAACTTGGCCATTCAGATACTGTTTATCTTCAATGGCATTTTAAAGACGAATGGACTGCAGTCACAGTGTAGGTAACTAGATTATGTGCAGTAGCACTAAAAATTGGTCACAATCTGATGAAGAAGCCGTTATAGATATTTTGCATAATTAATGCACTAAATCTTTTGACATTTCTGCTTTGTTGCATTTTAGTATCTAAGGGCTACAGGTCTTCACAATTTAAGGATTAATTATATCTTATAGATTAAGCTGTATTTTTGTTTATGACAGATAGGTGCCAAATTATGATTTTAACATTAATTGTATTTGTTATTATTATTATTATTATTATTATATTATTATTATTTGTTGTTATTCTGTTCCACAATATTTAACTGGATACTCTGAGAACTTTTCATTGTACTGTGATAAACATCTGACTGCTTGATCACAAATAGAATCAAAAGAATTAATTAAAAAAGAATTTAAAAATTCACCAGAAAATGTTTATGACTGAAGTATTTTTATTCTCTCATTTAAGGAGAAAATGTTTTTTGTTGATATTTTGGTTAACCGTAGTAACGCTGGGATTGTATTATTTTTTGTTATTTGTTTCTTTTGTGTGACTTTATTAATGCTGGGTATAGATTGTGCTTATTTTTAATAGTTATAACAGTCATAGGCTCAAGGCAAAAATAAATAAATAAAAGCTGGCAAACCAGAATTTGCACAGAAAAAGATGGTTATAGATGATTATTACTCTGCCTTTGATTTATCATTGCATTAATCGTATATTTTATAAATACAATCTGATCTAACTACAATCAAGGGTATTTTGCCTTAACATTGATAAGCATTATCTATGTCATATGGGTGGGAACCCTAATTCTTTTTTGGGATGTTGCAAGGAAATGGAAGAAATAATCTAGGATTGGATAGGGAGTGAGATCCATTATCTTCTTGCCCAAAATGATGTTAAGTGACTGAGCCTATATCTAATATGTAGTTTAATTCAATGACATAGTTGTGATTCTTCAGCACTCTTTCCAAACAGAGAAACAGGTTTTTTTCCCCTTTGAAAACGTTTCACTTCTCATTTAAGAAACCTCTTCAGTTCTGGAGAACTGAACTGATGAACTGAAGAAGCTTCTTGGATGAGAAGTAAAACATTACAAAGAAAAAAAAAAGAAAGTTTTTTTAAAGAAGACGAAGAAAGGCAGCTATGAACGCTACACCAAGGGTCTCCAACCTTGGCAATGTTTTAAGATTTGTAAACTTCAACTCCCAGAATTCCTCAGCCAGCCTGCCAAGGTTGTAGAACTCTACACTACACTGAGATTAAGACCCAGTAACTTGAGTAGGAGACACTTTGAGATAAACTGGCCATGAAACTTGAGTGTATTTGTGTGGATGTGCATTTTCGTTAGAGAAACAAGCCCTTGCAAAACAAAATTAGTTCATCCAGGTCAATTTTTCCAATCCAGCTCATTTTGCATTTGAAAGTTAGAGGAGAAACAGGGATTGTCAATCATTCTTCCCTTATGGGGTTTATATCTGCTTTTTTTTTAAGCACAGCAACTCCCTCCAGAGGCAGGTTGGCATGGAGCATGCCCAGCCCAAAGGAGAGCTCAACCTCAACGTAGGTGCCCCCAGGGCCAAGCCTCAATTTAATCGCAGTATTAGGCATTCTGCCTGCATAACAACAACAATAGAAATAAGACTTCAAATTTGCCAAGAATCAGGAGTCTGGTAGCCCCCTTTCCTGCTATTCCATATTATTAAAAGACAGCAGCTTTCCCTGAGGGGCAGCTCAATTCTTCATCAGAACTTACTTTGTCCATCTGTTGTTTAGTGTTTCTTCAAATTAAAAATAGCTTTATTGACAGTAAATAGGGAAGGGGCACATAAAATAAAGAGAAGGTACAAATACAAATGTGTAAGAAGTTTGAATATATAATATTAAATTGCATTGCACATTTAGGAAAGAGAAGAAAAGAAAAAGGAAGAGAAAGAAAAAGAAAAAAGAGAAGAGACAGGAAAGGAACAAAAAAAGCAAATTTGTATCTATAAATCTATAAAAATTGTGCTTTGTCCATCTGATGTTAGTGACTGCAGCTTTGAAAAGCCTTTCCTTCCTTTTAATTTTTTTTAATTTTTCTCCATCATACATCAAATAATTACATCCATATAAATAAAACATTGTTTGTTTGTTTGTTTGTTTGTTTATTTTGTCAAACAAGTATAGGATTGTAGTTTCCATAAGCATAACATAAGTAGTAAATAATGATAAAAAAAGACAATAGGACAGTAGGACAGGGATGGTAGGCACAATGTATAATAATAGAAAACACTAAAAGTATCTTGCTTTGACTTCAATCTCAACTTTCAAGATCTGCCAGTCTGAACTTCCATTTTGTATTCACTCAACCTTCCTTTCCTTTCCTCCCTCCCTTCCCCTTTTTCAATCACCTATCCTTTCCCCCTCCCTCTCTTTTTCTATCCATCCATCCATCCATCCATCTCCATCTTTTTCCCCTCCATCCTGCTTCCCTCCCTCCCTATACAAAAGCTAAGTACTGTAAAAGAAGGATCCATACAAAAAAAGGGAAAGAGAGACAGAGAGGCAAATCTATAACAGAAAGAAAACAAAAACTTGTTCAAAACCTGATTTTAGAAAATATGACTTCGGCAACCGAGTTGTTAATGCATGGAACTCACTAATGGACATTGTTGTTTCATCACCAACCCCCCCAAAACTTCACCCACCGTTGACCTCACCCGATTCCTAAGGGTGTGCATAAGTGCATCGCATGCCTACCATCCCTGTCCTAATGTTTCCCTCTTATTAGTACCAATATCATTTACACAGTGTTAATAATAACAACAGAGTTGGAAGGGACCTTGGAGGTCTTCTACTCAACCCCCTGCTTAGGCAGGAGACCCTACACCAGAGAGATGATTATCCAACATCTGCTTAAAAGCTTCCAATGTTGATGGGGCATTCACAACCTCTGGAGGCAAGCTGTTCCACGGATCAATTGTTCTGACTGTCAGGAAATGTGTCCTTAGTTCTAAGTTGCTTCTCTCCTTGTTTAGTTTCCACCTATTGCTTCTTGTCCTACTCTCAGGTGCCTTGGAGAATAGCTTGACTCCTCCTTCTTTGTGGCAATCCCAGAGATATTGGAAGACTGCTATCCAGTCTCCCCTGGTCCTCCTTTTCATTAAATTAGCCAGGCCCAGTTCCTGCAACCGATCTTGGTACGTTTTAACCTCCAGTCCCCTAAATCCCCTTTGTTGCTCTTCTCTGCACTTTTTCTTTGCATACAATCAATACGTCCTTGAGTAAATAATAAGTAAACAAACAAACAAACAAACTAACTAACTAACTAACTCTATTTTGCAGACAGACAGACAGACATGGACAAATGGAAGCCTTCTGTCTCCTTTAATTCCATCCGGGGGGTCCAGGGCTGAACAGAGATGCTCTGTCAACCTGGGATGCCTCTCTGAAAGATGCTCGGGACCCCGGGAGGGGATTGAGGGAGGGGAGACCTCTTCCTCCTCTTCCTCTCCGCAGCCCCCCCCCTCCTCCTCTCCACGGCCTGCTCCGGTCGCCCGGCAACGGCGGGGTCCCGGGCGACGAGGACAGAGGCGGGGGCCGGCCCGGGGACTGTGATCGCATCGGCGGCTCCATCTCCCCCCCGCCCCTCCCGGCACCACCAGGCCAGCCGAGCCCGTCCTAACTCCTCGGCGGCGTCCTCCTCGCCTCCCCCTGAGCGGCGGCGGAGCTCTCGGCAAGGCGGCGGGACGCGGGGCGTTGCGGGCGGGGAGGGGAAAAGACGAAGCGGGAAGGAGCCCGAGGATCGGCCGGACGGCAGGCGGGATTATGGGGTGAGTGCGGGCGAGGGGGCCTCTGGGCGGGTGCAGAGGGCCGCCCCGGCTTCCCTGCCACAAATCCCACCGAGGTGGCGCCCGGAGTGTCCATGGAAGGCCGCCAAAGTGACGGTTACCCCGGCCGCGCGCGGAGAGCCTCTTTCCACGTGGGGGACGAGATCCTCCGGAGCAGGGGAAGGGGGGCCGCCAAGGGCCCGATCCTCTTTCCCGGCATGGCTTCGGTGGCAAGGCGAGAAGAAACGCTGCCGGAAGCTCCTGAGCAGGCGCAGAGTGCCTTCCCTACAAAAAGTGGTGTGTGTGTGTGTTAAAGAGGCTCTGAGTTCAAAGGCTCTGGCCATGTTCGCAAAAGAAACCCGGGAGGGAGGGTGGGTTGTTGTGGCCCTCCACATCTTCTGATTAATTTGTATAAATAAAACATTAGAAAAGTAATGATATAAAGTAAGGATGGAAGACAATTGAACAGTAGGACAGGGACGGTAGGCACAGTGGTGGGTTTATGCACGGCCCTTAAAGACCTCTTAGAAAGAGAGAGAGGTCAATTGTAGATACTCTATGGTTAAAGGTTTTGAGGTTAGGAGTAGAAACCACAGGTAGTGCATTCCAGGCGTTGATTACTCTATTGCTGACATTGTATTTTTTGCGGTCTACTTTAGAGTGGTTGACATTTAGTTCACATCTATTACGTGCTCTCGTGTGTTGTTGCAGGGATCTGATTCTGATCCTGGCAGTCTTCAAGCTTCCATGGACCTCCACAGGCTTCCCCAGGGTTAATTAGCAGGACTATACGTTAAAAAAATTGCCATTTCTACTCTTGCCATAATAAGGTATGGGATGTTGAAGGCAAGGTACATATTTGGAGGATCAAAGAGGGACTGAGCCCCCACTCTGCCCTCCATAAAGGAGAGAGCGAAGGAGAGAGCCAGTTTGATCAGGTGGTTAAGGCACTAGGCTAGAAAGCTAAAGAGTTGTTACTTGCAAATAGAATAGAATAGAATGGAATGGAATACAATTAGGCCCCAGGGGAAGAGCCTTCTCTGTGGTGGCCCTGGCCCTCTGGAATCAACTCCCCCCGGAGATTAGAACGGCACCCACCCTCCTTGTCTTTCACAAGTTACTCAAGACCCACCTATATCACCAGGCATGGGGGAACTGAGACATCTCCCCCAGGCTTTTATATTTTATGTTTGGTGTGCATGTGCTGTATGGTTTTTAATTGGTGGGGTTTTTATATATTTTATTATTAGATTTGTCCCATTTTTATACTGTTTTTATTGCTGTTGTGAGCCGCCCTGAGTCTTCGGAGAGGGGCGGCATACAAATCTAATAAATAATAAAAATAATAATAGAATAGAATGGAATGACAAAGTTGGCCGGGGCCATTTCAGACGAATGGCTGTCCAATCTCTTCTTAAAAATTTCCAGGGTTGAAGCATTCACAACTTCAGGAGGCAAGCTATTCCACTGATTAGAATAACCCTTGACGTGAGTGATGTCAAGTTGGCCACCTTTAAGCCAGTCGCATGCCCTTTAAGCCACCCCCGGTCACATGATCGTCAAGCCACTCCCACCTGGTCACACGGCTGACAAGCCATGCCCACAAAATAAACCACGCCCACAGCGTGGTAGTAAAAAATTTTTGCAGCCTGTCACTGGTTTAAAGGTATTTCTATAGCCATGTGGCCAACAGTATGTCACGGAGTGCTGTAACCTTCCCATCTATTTATCTCCTAACATTTGCATGCTTTCCAATGGCTAGATTGGTAGGAGCTGGGGTGAAGATGGCGAGTTCACCCTGTTGTATGGTGCTTGGGTCTTTCCAGCCACTATGCCCAGCATCTTAACTGCTTTCAGGCAGATAAGGCAGTATTGGCTCCATTGTGATGCCATTGTAAATAATAATAATAATAATAATAATAATAATAATAGTAATAATAATAACAATAGAGTTGGAAGGGACCTTGTAGGTCTTCTAGTCCACCTATACCACTTCAGACAAATGATTATCCAACATCTTCTTAAAAACCTTCAGCCTTGGAGCATTTACAACTTCTGAAAGCAAGCTGTTCCTCTGATTAATTGTTCTGTCAGGAAATTTCTCCTTAGTTCCAGGTTACCTCTCTCCTTGATTAAGTTTCTTGTCCAAAAAAAATTTCAAAATTGGAGAATATATTGACCCCCTCTTCTCCTTTGAGGTAGCCCCTCAAGTATCTGAACACTGCTATCCTGTCACCCATAATAGAGACAGGATACAAACAAACAAAGCAATCACACACTGGGGGGATTTCTGAGCTAGCAGGTTCTCAGTGTACATAAAAGGTATAAGTGATAAATCATGATTATAGTCATCATAAATACATTCATTATGAATCATGATACACAACACTTAGTGATAGTCATAGGATACTAATTAACCAACATAAATCATACTAGGAAAATAAGTAAAACAATGTAAATCGTAAATATGCAAGCAACAAAGTTATAATCATAAGTAGAAAAAGAAATAGGTAATAGGAAGGATGAGAAGAAGAATAGTAATACAGCTTTACTAAATAATTCGACAGTATTGTGTATTGTGGGAATTAGTTGTTTAGCAGAGTGATAGCATTTGGGGAAAACTGTCCTTGTGTCTAGTTGTACTGGGGTGCAATGCCCTATCACAGTGGTTCTCAACTTAGGGGTCAGGACCCCTTTGTGGGTTGAACCGTTTCACAGGGGTCGCCTAAGAGCATGGGAAAAGACAAATTTCCCATGGTGTTAGGAACTGGCGCCTTGGAACATATTTTTACAATCCAACCAATCAGGCGTTGACAATGGGGGTGTCCCTCTGACCTTCCTGCCAATCAGCTTAAAGCTCTGTTGGGAGAATTGGCGCTAGAATTGTCGTTTTGAGGGTAGAAGTTGAAACAATTTATGTCCAGGATGTGAAGGGTCGGTAGATATTTTCACAGCCTTCTATGAAGATAAACTCTGCTATGGGCATTTTTCTTGAGATGGAAACACAAGAGTAGAAGCCTGCGTTAAATAAACCTTATTTAACACATGGATGACCTCATAAGGCTATTAAGCTGGAGTAAATCATTCCTGACAAACGTTAGTGGACTATCTGTGCATTACTGCATCAAAGAAACCTAGTCAATTGAAACACCAAATTTTTTTAGACACCTGTCGGGGATTAATTTATGCTGATGTAAAATCCGTGGTCATCCACCTGCAGGCAGAAGGCGTGCAACCAGCAGTGACAGCAACTGTTATGAATTCCTCTGGACAGAACCAAAGTGAAATCAACTCCGACAAAGCCACGACCAAGTCAAGAAATGCGGAATCGGAGAATCACTGCATCTACGCCAATGAGAGGCGGGAGAGGAATCAGATTTACACCCTTTTGAGTATCAGCAATAGTGTAAATGAGCAAGTGGAAAGGCCCTGGGAGTGTGCAAATGGAACGGGATGGGAGGAAGCAGTGAGTAAATCAATTCTTACTCTTAGTTAACAGTAATTTCTTTTTTTTTAAATGAGTCCTTGACTTACCCTTTGTTTAGTGACCATTCAGTGTTATAACGGCACTGAAAAAAACTGAGTTAGGACTGTTTTTTACACTTGATTCCCAGTGATCAAAAATTTGGATGCTGGGCAACTGGTTCATATTTATTTTATTTTTTAATAAAAGTTTTTTTTATTTTTTTCTCCACCATAAAGCCATACGTATATATAACATGTATATTCAATGAATAATAGTATACAGTATTTATAGTCTCTTTCATATAAAATAATAAAAAATCCTAAATCTCAATTATTTTATTTAAAGAGGAAAAGCTATATCTAATTTTAATTTAAGAAACAATCATCTAAGCCAGTAATGGCGAGCCTTTTTCCCCTCAGGTGCCGAAGGAGCGTGTGTGTGCGCTATTGTGCATGCGTGAGTGCCCACACCCATAATTCAATGCCTGGGGAGGGCGAAAACAGCTTCCCTCGTCACCTGGAGAGGTTCCCTGGAGGCCAGAAATGGCCTGTTTTCCAACTTTTGGTGGACCCAGTAGGCTTGTATTTCACCCTCCCCAGGCTCCAAAGGCTTCCCTGGAGCCGGAGGAGGGTTAAAAACGCCCTCCCCACCCCCTTGGAGGCTCTCTGGAAGCCAAAAATGCCCTCCCAGAGCGTCTGTGTGATCCAAAAATCAGCTGGCCGGCACACACATGCACATTGGAGCTGAGCTAGGGCAATGGCTCCAGGGCAGCAATGGCTTCACATGCCACCTGTGGCACCCGTGCCATAGGTTCGCCATCACTGCCCTAAGGATTCTCAGGGGATTTGATTTTGATTTATTGGATTTGTATGCCACCCCTCTCTGGAGACTCGGGGCGGCTAACATCAATAATAAAACAGTATACAAAATAATCCAATAGTAAAAACAATTAAAAACCCATTAATATAAAAACCAAACATACATACAGACATACCATGCATAAAATTGTAAAGGCCTAGGGGGAAAGAGTATCTCAGTTCCCCCATGCCTGACGGCAGAGGTGGGTTTTAAGCAGCTTACGAAAGGCAAGGAGGGTGGGTGCAATTCTAATCTCTGGGGGGAGTTGGTTCCAGAGGGCTGGGGCTGCCACAGAGAAAGCTCTTCCCCTGGGTTCTGCCAAGATGTAGTGGCTCAGTTGCTAAGACGCGGAGCTTGTTGATCAGAAGGTCGGCAGTTCAGCGGTTTGAATCCCTAGTGCCGCACACTATTTGTCATAATTTGTCACAATTATGACAAATCACGGCTTTAACTATCTTGCTTTTCATGTAATGAGTCTCTCTCATATATTAGGTTTCACCATTTCAGTTACATTATGGAAATAAATGAACTTTTGCACGATATTCAAATTTTTCAAGGTTCACCTGTGTTTCTACTTTATTGTAGTTAGATTGACGGAATCTTGCAAGGATTAAAGTACCCTTTTCTTTTGCTCTTTCTCTCTCCACCTCCCCTACTTCTGCTGCTCTTTAGCCCAAGAAACTAGGGAAGATCCCTAGTTTCTTGGGTTAAAGAGCCTCTTGTTCCACCCAGGATCCAGCTGTGGGCTATGTTATCTCTTATATGACACTTTCCTTGGCAGCATCTCTTCTCCCAGACTCCTAAGGTCTTTCTCACATACCATTGGTCTGTCGCTTGTTTCCAGTCCTCTATTTATAGTTAGGACCTTGTGAGAGTCATAATTTCAGCAAAAGCACTGATGTGTAATGAAGATTACGGTCTCCCTACTCCCCTCCCCCACCTTCCATAGTTTCTGACCGCAAAATTTGTAGCCTTACAAATATAATCCTACAGAAAACATCATGAATTTAAAAGGTTTGTCTCCATATGCCCCTACTTCAGAAGGCACGTTGTCGGTCTGGGTCCTTAAGGAATTGGGCTGCCTATAAATTTAAATAAATAAATTCAATAAATTAAATTAAATGTAATAAATTAATTAATAGAATATGATATCCAGGGATATATGTGAGATATATATTCCCCCCCCCCCCCCACACACTAATACATACATCAGGACTGTTCTGATGGACTTGTAATGAATAATTACGTTGACCCTTTGCTATTGCTAGAAATATTACTGTTGGAGAAGGCAAGGTGGAGGGGCCCGCTTTCTGCCCGCCCGGGTTGACAATAGATGGGGGAGGAGATGGGGGAAGCTGGGCTCGCCTCCAGAAATCATGAGCTCTCCATCATTGGAGGTTTTTAAAGAAGAGACTGGACAGTCGCTTGACGAAGGTTCTCCAGCTGGAACACAGGACTGGCCTAGAAGGCCTCGAAAGTCTCTTCCAGCTCTGTTCTGTTCTAAGTGTCTTTTATGGAGGCAGCACGTTTAAAAATTCTTTTTGATATGGGTTCTTTCTAAAGTTTGCTAGCGGCTTCCACTCATTGAAAAGTGGGATTAAAATATTCTAAATAAAATTAAGGAAGAAATAAAACTATAAATCTATACGTAGAAACAATAGAAGCAACCTTTATATTGTAGTGCAGTGGTCTCCAAGGAGATTTTTCCCCCCGTGGATTGGAGGGGGCTTCACATGTTGCCTGCCTCCCGCGGATGGTGCTTTGCTTGTTTGCACAGCCTGGTTTCTGGCATGCTGTGACCTGGTGGTTGTTCCAGGGACTGGGGTTTGGGGACTCATTTTAATGGACGATTTCAGATTCTTCCAGTTGAAGATGGAAGGGAGACCACTAGGCAAACAAATGGATGGTGATCCAAAAAAATCGGGATGGTTGGGTGAGGTGTCTGGCGTAGTCTTTTAGGGTAGGTTCCGAGGACACCGTGCTTCCCCTTCCTCGCAGGAGGAGTCTCAATTTTGGCACAAGATGCTACGGGTGATTTTAAGCAGAAAGAGGGAGAACAAAAGCCACGAGAGGCCTATTTTGAAGCGAGACCGTTAAATCCTGTGATTCATTCCCAGAGCTGCCAAATGGGTTGTTAAATGCTTCACTGGATAAAGAAAAGTGCTTTTGAATGGCCTGAAAACGTCATTCTTACTGCATTGTTCCAGATAAAGACTCCTGGTTTCTTTTTCCTACATTCAACTTGAATTTTAAACTTACCCAGGAAGTCCTTAGAGCGAAAACTGAGCCCAAAATTTCTGTTGCTAATTGAGATGTTTGTCGAGGTTTTTGTCCCATTTGTTGCCACCGTTGTTAAGTGAATCACTGCAGTGGCTGACTTAGTGCCATGGTTGATAAGTAAATCTGACTTCTCCATTGACTTTGCTTATTGGAATGTGGCAAAAGGTGATCGTGTGACCCTGGGACAGAACAACTATCATCAATACGAACCAGTTGCCAAACATTTGAATTCTGTATCATGTAACTATGGGGCTGCTGCAATGGTTTTAAGCATTAAAAGTGGTCATAAGTTCCTTTTTTTCATGCTGTTGTAACTCTGAATGGTCACTAAATGAATTATGATTGCCCATCGTGTTCGAAGAGGACCTTGACATCTAACAAGTTGTAGGCCGTCCACAATGTGTCCGCAGGTGGCTGGTAAGGCCTATATGTGTACAAAATGTTCTGCCACTAAATGAATAAGTCATTAAGTCGAGTACTCCCTGTAAGTTTATTTTATTATTTTATTAATTGGATTTCTATGCCACCCCTCTCTGAAGACTCAGGGCAGCTTACAACATATAATAAAAACAATAAAATACAATGACAAATCCAATTAATTAATCAGATAACTAAGCTAAAATCTTTAATATTTTAAAATTAATTAGATAACTAAGCTATAATCCCTAATATTTTGAAATTAATTAGATAATTAAGCTCAAATCCCTAATATTTTAAAAACCAATCGTATACATTCAGACCTCAGCCATGCATAACATTAACAACAATCCAGTCCAGTAAACTTCTTTTACTTGAAGGTCTCATTATTGCATCCTTTGAAACTATAGTTTCATTCATGACATGCAATTTCCTCATAGGGTTTGCTCATAAGAACCGTGGTGGCGCAGTGGTTAGAATGCAGTACTGCAGACTACTTCTGCTGCCTGCCGGCTGCCTGCAATTTGGCAGTTTGAATCTCAACAGGCTCAAGGCTGACTCAGCCTTCCATCCTTCCGAGGTGGGTAAAACGAGGACCTAGATTGTTGGTGGCAAATAGACTGTCAAACCGTTTAGAGATGGTTGTGAAAACACTGTGAAGTGGTATATAAGTGCTACTGTTATTGCTACCATCCCCAGGCCTTTTGGTTGAATGCTGTTTTTCCTCTTTTTGTGTCTTCAGGTCAAAAGCTGGAGCAAAACAGCCCCGTTTGCTTACCTTCAGTTGCAAAAGAAAGTCCGAAAGTCCAAGACAAGTGAGTCCGTCAATAGATGCCTCTACTGCTTAGATTTGATGCCAAGTGTGGAACCGGAGCCCAAAAATATTGTGAAAGTCAAATCTGATTTCAAACTCAACCCAACCGCTGCCCTGGGCAGCCCTCCAGAAAAACAACAGACTCTACTTTACTCTAATTCAGTCACAACAACAACAACTGCTACTACTACTTCTGCCACCGATGAGCCTAAGAAAGAAACGGATTTTAGTAAATTGCATTCTATTCAAATTTCCCAAGGGGAAAAGAAAAGAATGGACTTAAGAGAAGCCCAAGCTTCTCTGAGCGAAAAGAAGTTATTTTTCCTGAAGGAGAATCTGCTGTTCCCAGCGGAAAAGAAACCGGTGCCAATAAAGGAATATAACATTCTGCCACTGGGAAAGGCCCAAAGTCTAGAAACAGTTAAGACCAAAGAGATAAGGAGCCACGAACCTCTTCTGTGGAATCAGTCTGGCAATGAAATCACTGCTAAGTCATCATTGGTCCTGCCGCCCCTGAAGGATGCAGCGCTCAAACACAGCCTGGATAACTCTCCAAAGACAAGTAAGGCAGTTAATTCCCAGGCCGGTGCGAAAACCTCCCATGTTTTGGCAGAGACGGTCTCCTGCCCTCAGTTTTTAAAACCCAAGCATCTCACGGGCGAGCCGAGGATAGACGCCGTGTACGATGTGGTGAAGGAGCAGATAAAAAGGCACGAGGTAGCCCCCACCTTCGTACCGAGGCTTTCCAAGACTTCACTCCTCTCAAGGCATTTGGATCGGGGCTGCTGGCACGGTGGCTTTTTGCCAGAGAGGAAAAGTCTAACCTTGAGCGGTTCGGTTCAGCGGAGAAGACACGGGCATCTCCAGAGCAGCCATTCCCTGCAGGCGAAAGGAACCCACTCCGGCAAAGCCAGTGAAATTAGGAGCAGGAGTTACAATGCAAGCAAACAGGAAGGAAGTCAGGCAAAATCTCTGGACCTCCCACTGCTTTCGGGACTGTTCCCTTCCTTAACGGTCAGCCGGATTGCCTTAACAGCACTGCCTTCAAGGCTGACCTGACTTCTTAATTTGTAATTTAGTGTTGAGATGTTAATAGATTTGGTTGGCTCGCTCTGTATAAGAACAAATACGGAAGGTTCCCTATTAAGCAGACTGGATTGTTGTTATTATCATCATCCATGTTCAGAGGCCACCTACCTCTCCTTACTTTTGTAGAAAAATTAACTGACTGCTGGTCAGCTACTCTAAAACAATCATTTGCCCAGCACTTCAAATGCGTGTTGTTAAAGTTACCAACTCTTAAGCTACGGGTGTCCAACTTTGGCAAAGATAAGATTGTGGACTTCCACTTCCAAGCATGGCCGACTGGGCAATTTTGCAAGTTGGAGTCCATAGATCTTAAAGTTGGTGAGGTTGTACACCAGAGGTGGGCTGCTAAAGTGGAACGTGTGCTCGCCCCCGTGGCTCTGAGTGCTAGCACAGTCCAGCACAATTATGCTACTGCACCTGGGCAGTTAGCGAAATTGCACGCGGACACTGCCCAGGTGCAGTAGCATAATTGCGCTGGACTCTGCTAGCACTCAGAGCCACGGGGGCGAGCACACATCACTGTTCCACCTTAGCAGCCCACCTCTGGTGTGCAGCCCACTTTTAAAAAGGCTGAAGTGCTTTGCTTTCAGGAGAAAGCTTACAACAATGTTTTTGTTTATGGTTAAAAGTGAACCCACCTAGCTTACTGAGGGTATCCAGGATGGGGTTTTAGCCCTGCCAATCTCTCAAGTGCAACTTTAAAATGATTCAGATTGTACTGTAGTCGTTGGGCCATTATATGTGGGGAGGACCACTGCAGGATGAACGGGATCATAGGCTTGGTCTCTCCCAGGCGTCTTTTGACTCAAATCTTGCCTTGTTTTAAAGTTGCACTTTAAGAGCCTCAAGAGAAAAATGCAGTTTGTAAATTTAGCCAGATGTGCTTTATGAGCTCTTTTCATCTTGGTAGGTCAACAATCTGGATAACGCTTCACCTAAGATAGATAAAAAAAATCCCCCTCATTCTTTAGGTGGAACTATGAAGCATTTTTAGATGCTGTTAAGAATTTAGTTTTTGAACTTGTCTTTTAATTTAAATGTTTAAATAATTTATAGATAAGTCAATATGTGAAGAAAAGTTTTAATTGTTTGGGGTTTTTGTCTTTGTTTTTTGGTTTGTATGTAATTTTGATTTCTGTATCTTGCTTAGGACTTTTCTTACCATGCCAAATTAGATATCTTACCTTGTTTTACTGTCTAGATAGTGTCAATAAATGCTTTTCTTGAATGCACTCTGACAGCATGTTCCTCGGTATTTCAATTCAAGATATTTTCCTATCAATAATTACCATAATTTTCTTACATGTTACCTGATGTAATTTGAATATCAGGAAGGTAAATGACAGTTCTGGCCATCAAATTGCAAGAGACCCTAACCTTATTTTAAAATCTTGATTTGGGAAATCTGTTTAGATTCAGTTAGCCATCAGAAAGCCTTCCAAGTCATTCTTAGAAAGATTTTGCCAAGAAAATCCTTTTCTGGGTTTTAAAGAAATATATTCCTGGAAACATGCACTTGGAGAATTGCATGGTTATGCCCCAAGAAAATGATGTAGAAAATTGGTTGATAAAGTGCTTCAAATATTCTAGGATCTACTGCAATGCTTGCCCTTTCGTCTCCATGGTCGGTAAAACCCTACATTACATTTGACTAGGAAAATCTAGGCCTGTCCCTAGTTTGTTACAAAACTGGCCATAACAATCTATACTTACAAATGAATCTTATGTTAATTGCAGTGGGTATGAGAATGGCATCACTATCAATTTTGGGGGAGGGGGAAGGTTAGAAATTGTAACTGAACTGACATCATGGATAAGAAAATAAAAATAAAATAGGAGCTGCCTGTCCAGAAAAAAAATTAGAAAAATGGTTTTGTTCATAATAAAGTCAAATTAGGGAACCATGCTTAACAGTTTATAGGGTTTTTTGCATCAAGTTTTTAAATAAACACACATCTATTATGACTATGGAATTAGTGGGAACTATAGGCATTTTACACTGTTTGAGAGCCAGTTTAGTGTAGTGGGTAAGGCATCAGGCTAGAAACTGGGAGAATATGAGTTCTAGTCTCATTGGGCTAGTCACTTTCTCTCAGCCCTAGAAAAGAGGCAATGGGCAATAACTTCTGAAAAACATTGCCAAGAAAATTGCAGGAACTTCTCCATGTACTTTCTGAGAATCAGATATGATTGAATGGAACAAACAAACTCTGTTTAATTGAAGGCCTAATTAATCTCTGCTCTCCAAAAAGAACTGTTACAATTATTGATGTTACTACAGAACTAATTAGGATTTAAAATAAAATATTTGTTTAAAATCCACACATATTACATAGCAAACACTAACAGAGTTGGAAGGGGCCTTGTTGGCCATCTACTTCAACACCCCTGCCCAAGCAGGAGAATTTACACCATTTCTGATTGATGGCAGTCCAATCTCTTCTTGAAAGCTTCCAGTGATATGAAGTTCCCACAACTGCTGAAGACAAGCTATCCCAATGGTAGCCTTCTCTCCTCTCTCTCCTGTCTTCCTCCCTCTCTTCCTCCCCTCACTCTCTCTCACACACAATTTTTAATTCTCCTAAAAATTAACTAGTTATTTACATTGTAATAGCACTTAGTCTTATATACCACTTCTCAGTGCTTTAGAGCCCTCTCTAAGTGATTTACAGAGTCAGTCTCTTGCTCCCAACAATCTGGGTCCAGCACAGAAGGATGGAAGGCTGAGTCATCAGGAAGGAAGGGAGGGAGGGAGGGAGGAAGGAAGGAGGGAAAATAGCAATAGACTTATATACAGCTTTTCAGTGCTTTAGAGCCCTCTCTTTATAGAGCGGTTTACAGAATCAGCTCTTGCCCTCAACAATCTGGGTCCTCATTTTACCCATCTCAGAAGGATGGAAGGCTGAGTCAACCCTGAGTCTCATTAGGATCAAAGTCCATGTTGTGGGCAGAGTTAGCCACCGTGCCACCATGACTTCTAATATAGCAAATGAGTTTCTGTTGGCTGTTTTTTAAAGGAATCTGTAGGCATGCCAAAAGGGGGAAAAAACCTGCAGTATGCAGAATGGCAAAATACAGGGCTCCTCTTTAGATATTCTAACAAATTTGAAACCACTATGGTGTCAGCGTTCCAATTAACATTTAAGTTTAAATCAGAGTCCAAGGCGAAGACTTCCTCAAAGTTCCAATTTATTCTTAGAGCTATCTTGGCATGTCTCTGGGGAAACCCAGATCTGATTCCCCCACTTCATTCTCCTGTTCCACATCCACAAGTTCCTCACATGCACTACTAATCTTCTGCCACCAGGTCCGTACACAACCGTCTTCTTCCAGCCTGGTGCTGACAGAAGATGACCTTGAAACTCTAAAAGGAACTATTTTGTCTACCACTAACTCCTCATGCAACCACCCCTCCCAACTTTGCACAGCAAGAAACATTCCAAAAGAATATAGCATAATGTGGCAGGCCAAAACCTCCAAGCATGCGGGCCTCAGCTTGACATATGGATGGAAACCAATTTTGTAAAGATGAGGACTTGTTTTTCCTGACATCATGCTAATGGGGGAGGGGGGGGGAAACAAATAGATAAGTAAACAGACCAGCACTAAATTATGAAATGTCCATATAGATGTATAATATCCGAGCCGCTCCGAGTCCTCGGAGAGGGGCAGCATATAGATCTAATAAATAAATTAATAATACTAATAATACTAATACTAATACTACTACTAATAATAATAATGGTCTGAGACACAGAATTTCAGAAGGCAAGAAAATCCTTGTACGCAAAAAGATATGTTTTAAGTGCACCATCGATCGCACAAATGACTCGTGTAAGGCCTTTCTGTTAGCGTACTTAATTTTGAGGGCGCACTAAGACATCTTTATTAAAGCTTTTCAAATTAATAATTACACTTTAACCTTAGATTGTCTACAGTTGACCTCTCCCCATTTCTAAGAGGTCTGTAAGGGACGTGAATAAGCACACCACTGTGCCTATCATCCCTGTCCTACTGTCCTTTTATCGTTACTTTTTACTTATGTTTATACAAACTATTACTATCCTATATATGTTTGACAAACAAACAAACAAACAAACAAACAAACAAACAAACAAACATAAATGAACAAAATTTCCCATTTCCTTGAGATCCATTAACTTAATACAGAGCTCCAGTTTAATCTGAGAGGTTATAATTTCAAGTGAAATCTTGGCTGGCTTGGGAAAAGCGTCTTAAGACACTATGTCAAAATTTGAAAATTTCTCCAATTTAAAATTCATCCAACGTCATCAGAGCTCTGGGAAAGTCATAGTTTTGGTATAGCCACAACGTTTATTTACACTAATAAAAAAAAGGTTCCATCTTTCTTTCCCTCCCACTAGGAACCAAGTTGGGAAAGAGTTACTCCTTTCATATGCTGTAAGACCCCAAAGCGGCCCAAGAAGTCAAGGATATCTCAACCAACTTCAAGTCTACCTCACCAGAATATGACACATTCTCTTAAGAAAAGTGTGTCTCGGGCAACCAACCAACAACCAAGCCTGGATTGCAAATTCACCAGAGAACCCATCGCAAGCAGCAGGAAAGCTGGCGTTTCCTGCTTCAAGCCTTACACCTACATCCCAACGATGAATGCCAACCTGGAGGGAGAAAGGGTAAGAGGAAAACTAGACTCCATTCAGACGTTCCTAGGGGAGAAAAGGACTTTGCCGATCAAGGAGTATGAAATCAAGTATTCTCAGCAGGCGGAGCAGGAGGTCCTGAGCATGCCGAAAGCGAGCCAAGGCCACCCTGCCAGCAGTTTGGGCTGCATCACTTTAAACGCACTGTTCGTCTTCCAGCCGGAAGATGGTCTCATCAACCTGCACCTGGAACCGCCTCCTAAACCTAAAGCAGCAGCTGGGGTCAAGAGACCGGACAAGGGACAGGGCGCTTCAACTCGCGTCGTGTCTCGCAGCTGTGCTTCGAAAGAAGCCAAAGAAAAGAATCAAAACAAAGTAGATATAGATCATATGGTGAAAAAGCAAATACAAAAATCATGTACAGCTCTCTGATTTGTCCAAGATGCACGAGTGTTCTGTTTTGTCTTCTTTGCACGGCACAGGAAATGAAAATTACGAAAGCCATCGCTTGGCTAAACCATATAGGGTCCTTTTTATTGCCTATCCTCAGAAATACAGAGCTGATTTACAAAGACGGCGGTATCAGTAAGTAGGTGCCCACCTTTAATGGGTAGAATTATTCACAAGGGAGTAATCATTGGTGGGGGTCAAATTTTAATCTGAGAATCCAAATTGCTTTAGAACATTATGTACTTGTGCTCTAGGGCATTGGAAGTTTTCAAATTCTTATGTCCTTTGAAAGATTCTTCAAGAGTTACCGCACTGCCTCTATGGAAGCAGTTTGTAAAATAATGTGCCTCAGAGGCGACACGGCATGGAGTTTCAATGAATCATGAATCCTTTCAGGAAAACAATGGCAATCCCAGTACTGTACAGCTTTTCTCCAGCTACATCTGGTAACTCAGTTTGGATTATACCAAACGTTGTCAAGAAAAAGCTAACCTCCCATGTCTATAGTATGTTAAGAAATTCAAGACTACATTATGGAATGCAGATCAAACATTACTACAGATTCGTTAAGACTCTTATCTACATTGAAAGTGGAATTTAAGTTGTTTTGCAAGAGAGGGACACTTTAAATAGATTATAATAATTGATGCAGAATTGTGCAATTCAGTTAGGTACGGTACTGGGGAGAAATAGGAGAGGTCATTTGCTTTACAATCTACTATTGTTCTGAAATCTTGAGTCCAACAAATAGAGCCATCACAGGTATTGTAGAGTAATTTTTCAACCTCAACTGTTTTTGCAAAATTGGGATCGTAATTATACTGCCAAACCCATAATCTGGCATGTTGGAACACGCCATGAGCATATTTTTTTTATGGTAATAGGGAGCCTGGCATAAGAATTGCTTGACATACCGTTTTTTGGTTGCTATGTCTTGCTCATTGTAAAGAACAACAGGAATTTCTCTAACACTTGCGGTTTATTAAGAGTTTTTAAATGTATTTATTCCATTCCCCATAAACAGATCAATGGCAGTTGTATAAATGTCATATATATCTGCAATACTCACAGCCTCACTACTATTACCTAATAATTTTCAGTCCCACCAAATGAAAATAATGGGATTTTAAAATGCTACATTTGTAGATCATAATCTAAAATATTTAACAAATGTATTTAATTAAACTGTACAGATTTTTGTAAATGCTTAACGGATCAACCAGACAATGATACAACAATATTTGGGTCTAGATTACAGAATTAACACAATATAAAAGTAGGTGATATGAATACATGAAATGTTTATGCAAGTGATAGATTAATGTGCCACTGATAAAATACTCCAAGCATTTGTTTTCCCCCTCCTGTTTAGAGGAGGAAAATAAAACTGGTTTTCAGTGCACACTTACTCTAAAAAAATAAACTAGGAAATTAAATGTCTTAGTGATACTTTATTTGGTCATTTTTATTTATGCGAAGACCTGGATCCAAAAACATTTTTACTGAAGAATGATAGTTTTTCACAGGCATCTCCAATATTTATCTATATGTTTAGTACTTCCTTGTGGTATTTTTAAATAGCCTTAGTTAATGTGGTATTTTCTAGATGTATTGGGAATGTATCTCCCCATGTATGTAGCTAACCAGTGAATTCCGAAATAGTAGAATACAACATGCTAGCGTGACTGTGATTACTTTCCATTATTTAAAACAAGAGAATCCCCATTTATATAGCCATAACTCTTCTTCTAAAGTATCATGTATTATAGGTGTGTCCAACCTTGGTAACTTTAAGATCTATGGACTTCAACTCCCAGAATAGCAATAGCAATAGCCTTATATACCGCTTTACAGCACTTACTCATCCTAGATCTGAATGAATGAAATATTCTCATTGAATACTTTGTTCTGTACAAAGTTGAATGTATATAACAGCATGTAAAATTGATTGTCAATCAGTGTTGCTTCCTAAGTGGACATTTTGATTTACTTGGAGTTATATTGTGTTGTTTAAGTGTTCCCTTTATTTATTTACTGGATGGGTGCCAACAGACTCAAACTCAACCCTGATAAGACTGTGGGTTTTGCCTCCCAAGGACAATCCCACCTGTCCGTCCATTACCCTGGGGGGGGGGAATTATTGACCCCCTCAGAGAGGGTCCACAACTTGGGCGTCCTCCTCGATCCACAGCTCACATTAGAGAACCATCTTTCAGCTGTGGCGAGGGGGGCGTTTGCCCAGGTTCGCCTGGTGCACCAGTTGTGGCCCTATTTGGACTGGGACTCATTGCTCACAGTCACTCATGCTCTCATCACCTCGAGGTTTGACTACTGTAATGCTCTCTACATGGGGCTACCTTTGAAAAGTGTTCGGAAACTTCAGATCATGCAGAATGCAGCTGCGAGAGCAGTCATGGGCTTCCCTAGGTATGCCCATGTTACACCAACATTCGCAGTCTGCATTGGTTGCCACTCAATTTCCGGTCACAATTCAAAGTGTTGGTTATGACCTTTAAAGCCCTTCATGGCATCGGACCAAAATATCTCCGAGACCGGCTTCTGCCGCACGAATCCCAGTGACCGATCAGGTCCCACAGAGTGGGCCTTCTCCGGGTCCCGTCAACTAAACAATGTTGGTTGGCGGGCCCCAGGGGAAGAGCCTTCTCTGTGGCGGCCCCGACTCTCTGGAACCAGCTCCCCCCAGAGATTAGAACTGCCCCTACCCTCCTCGCCTTTCGCAAACTCCTTAAAACCCACCTTTGTCATCAGGCATGGGGGAACTGAGATATCTCCCCCGGGCCTATACAATTTATGTATGGTATGCTTGTGTGTATGTCTGTTTAATAATGTTTTTTTTTAATATTTTAAATTGTAAATTATTAGATTTGTTATAAACTGTTTTTATTGTGTTGTGAGCCGCCCAGAGTCTACGGAAAGGGGCGGCATACAAATGTAATAAATAATAATAATAAATAATAATAATAATAAATTTTTTGAGCAGTGAATTACTGGTTGATAGGGTAAATCCAACTTCCTGGTGGATAAGCCTCCATCATTTCTCAGGCAATTAATGCACAGGGTGGGTGGGCGGGAACGCAGTTCACAAGCACTGCCCAACAGGGTGTCTGATTAGACTGTAATTTCAGATTCCAGAGGGGTGCTCTGAGTGAGTAAATCTTCCTCCCTCTAAATAACTCCCTGTCTGTGGAAAGCGAGTTGTTCAACTCGTTTCTCAACAAACCAGCTTTCTAAACTGACAGCGCTTGTGTAGAAATGTATTCAAGACGTGAGCATCAGGAAAACCTCTGTACGACTTCTGCCAGAGCCCAGTCTGCTTATTCAGAATTGCATCCTCGTCAATTGTTCTTAAAACCAGACGACTATAGAAAGAGGCTCAGCTGAATATGCCTTTCAAGTGTAGAATCAAAACAGAGGCTATAGCTGACCCTTAAAACTGACTCGCTTGCTGGAAGTAGCAGGTGGGGTAAGACGACCTCATTCCTGTCCTGCCCATTTCTTAGCTCTTTCAGTTGCGGTTTTAATAGAGGGTTTTAAAGAATATTTTAATTTGGAATTTTAATCTTGAATCAGCACCCCCTGGAGATTTGCACTGCCCCCACCCTCCTTGCCTTTCGAAAGAGTTTAAAAACTCATCTTTGTCGCCAGGCCTGGGTTTACTAGATCTTCCCCCTGACCAATGAATGTTTTTAGTACGATTTTATTGAATGAATGTTAATGAAAGTTTTTAAAGTTAGAATCTTCAAAGATTATTTTTTATGTATATTAATTGGATTACTGTAGTATTATGTCTTTATATATGCTGTGAGCCGCCCTGAGTCCTCCGAGAGGGGTGGCATACAAATCCAATAAAATAAATAAATAAATACATTTGTGTAGCTTTAACACTTTAATTGCATTTTACCTCTTTTATAACTCATGAGACACCAGGAGACACCTTGTAGGGGAGCTAGGCGGCACAAACATTTAATAAATATATGATGATAATAAATGTCTTCTGGCAACTTTCCAAAACAACGAAAAGACCCCATAGGCCCTTTCTGAGTGAACGCAACAATAATGAATTTCATCCTGCATCTTGCAGTAATTTAGAATAATAATAAAACAGAGTTGGAATGAGCCTTGGAGGTTTTCTAGCGCCCTGCTCAAGCAGAAACTATACCATCTCACACAAGTGACTGTCCATTCTCTATCGTGGGTGGAGCCAGCATTCAGAATGGGTTGTCCTTGGTCCATTCAGAATGAGCACTGAGTCTGTTACTTTTTGCCGGATCCGCCTTCCTGGGACCCAGCTTTGACTCGGGGCTCAGATTGGATGGACGTGGCTACTTAGCTCTCCCTTCTTGAGTGCTTGTTTCTGCTCTCCTTGGCTTCAAATACAGACTGTTTTTGGATTCTGGGAATTTCTTGCCCAAGCCCTCTGTGTCACCCGAGGCGCTTGGGCATTTTGGCAGCTGAGCTTCGGCTCTTACCGTAGCAGTAGTTCTGGGCTTTTGCATATCAGCCGTGAAGGGGTTGCCCGGCCTGTCATTGGTGTGGGAGGCTCCCTGGCCAAGGCAGCTCAGATGATTGGGGGAAGAAGTGGACTCAATATCAGGCTTCTGCCTGCCTTCCGTGACTGTTTTCCATTCTCCAGATTGGCATACCTTGCCTGATGCTCCCCCCACCGCATGTTCGGTTCTGCCACTTGTGTTGCTGCTGCTGGGGTGGATGTTCTCATTCCCACCCATTTTGGCTGATTACTGAGGGGCTTAGAACAGGTGCTGGAGCTCACGCTCGTGCAGCCCCTTCTATCATTTGTTACCGCTTGTGGAGCGGCTATTGAAGAGGACGCGATTTCCCACCCAGCTTCGGCAATTTGCCGAGAGGGTTGGATGATGTCTTGAGCTCAAGCTCATGCAGCTTCATCTGGCCTGGTAGCGGCTTTCAGCCTCAGGTTTCTGGCCAGTTCCACATGCTTCAATTTCACAGGACTTGCTCTGGTTGGCACCAGCGGCTCCTCTCCATCCTGCCCTTTCCCAACCATTAGTTGTGGCAGCCATTTTCTTCAGCTGCTTGTAGAGCCTAACAGCAACATGGAACTTGGAGATTCCTCTGACAAGCCTTGGGTCAAGCAGCTGCAGAAAACCAATCACCAAGCCCCAGAGGAGGATGAACCTGGTACTTCCAGTCAGTATGTGAAGGAATCATCGCATAGTGCTCGCAGCTCTAAGGAAACGGAGAGGATGGAGTGCCGCAGCGACAAAGTCCTGTAACAAGGCTGTGGGCCACGATTCCCACGATAAAGGCTCCTCTTTAAAGGGCCAAGACTCTGAGCAACTGACCCCACGCCCGTCAGGACACAACTTATCCCTAGATAATCTGGCATTGTATAGCGGTTCTGCAGACCCTTGAGGTTTAGCTGGCTTTTCAAGGCCTTCTATTTCTCCAGCCTCTGAACTTCCCCTCAATTCCAAGACACAAGCGATGCCTTCTACGTCAGGGCTCCTGCCCCAGTAGCCCCAGTTTCCCTGGACACAGCCAACTTACAGGTCCTCATGGCGGCGGCCGTGCAACAGGGCCTTGCCACATGTCTAGTCTCTGAGTGGTCCTGCCTCAGTCAACTCCCAGAGGCCCCTGATCTGTCCTGGGACCAATGTTCATCATCAAAGCCCAGGCTGCTACTCCGGTGATTCAGATCTCAATGGTCAGAAGTCCTTGCTTGACTTGGACAGGGAGGACGAGGATATGCCACAGGAACAGCAGGCCTCCTTGGCCCTAGTCTTTACTTTACAAGGCTCGATCGGCTCGGGGTGGATAGCCCATCTACTTCTGCTGTGGACTCCACATCTCTGCAATTGATCTGCTGTTTCCCGAGTTCACACTGGAGGTGGACTTCATCCCAGCACTGCAACTTTTCTTGGACAATATCCAAAGACAGTGGAAGGTTCCAGCGTTCTATAGCTACCTTGCTCGACTTCAATGTAGCTCCAGAGTTAGCCTTGTTTCTCAACGTCCCTACGGTTGACACTCCAGTTCTTGCCTTTCATATGCCAACCGCTATGCTGGGCATGTTGGAAGAATTGTTGAGGCCGGAAGACAGAAGAACTGAGCAGGCCCTTATCAAGGCCCACCAGGCGGCTGCTTGGGCAATAGGGGCATCTTCATTGGCTTTCATTGGCTTTCTTTTTCGCTCGCACTTCCTTAATTTGGCTGAGACTCCTCCAGGAACAAATCTATACATAGTGCGGCAACATCGGCAGCCTGGGCACCCTTGGTGGTTTGTCGGGTGGTGACGTAGACTTCCTCTTCTCAATTTATCTGCCATTACAAAATTGACACATGTGGGCAGACATGGCCTTTGGCCAGAGTCTTGCAGAGGGTCCACAAGGAGTCTCACTGAATTGGACTATGCCCACCTGGGGGACTTTTGATTTTGGAAGGTCCCATCCTGAATGCTGGTTCTACCCATGATGGAGAAGGGGCATTGGTCTTACCTGATATGCTTCTTCTCATCATCAGAGTCAGCATTCAGCCCTGCTCTTAAGGGTCTATTTCTGCATACTCATTTGTTGGACTGGCGTGGTTGTCGTTGTTTGTTCCTTTTTTCCCTTGGACTGACTTTTTGCATGGTGGCCTCTGTCTATTTGGTGGGTTCAGGAAAGGGAGCCTACATGTTGTTGATTGTGTCCAGTTGGTAGCCACATCGACTCTACTTCTTCGGTCTCATCAAAGCTGGGTCCTAGGAGGGTGGATCCAGCAAAAAGTAACAGATTTGGTCCTCATACTGAGTGGACGAGGGCAACCCATCCTGAATGCTGGCTCCTTAATATCTTTATGTATTAACCATCTGCAATGTTTTAAATACAACTGTAAAGTATCTGTCTTCAGATATTTAAAACATGTGAGTCAGATCTCTGGCAAAGGAATATTTTGACACCCTTCTTCCTGTGAGAAAGGAAGCACCAAAATTTCTCATACAAATATTTCACATGTAGTTGCTTGCAACTGTTGTTTATTAGGTCCTTATGTGAGAGCAACTTGTAAGACTGCATTCATGTTTAATGAGCAAGCTGCAGGACTAGATTCATTGTTGATGTCTAAAGATTAAATTAAAGTTTTAGCCCTCATTAATTCTGATACTGCATTAAAACAGGACTAGATCCTTTAAAACGAGAATCCGGATTGTGGGGGCAATATGCTGGCCCTGTTAAAAAGTGCTATTGCTAACATGTTGTAAGCTGCCCTGAGTCTAAGGAGAAGGGCAGCATAAAAATAAAACAAACAAACAAACAAAATTTAAATTTAGGAACCAATAAAAGGTGTTTATCACATGAAAAAGGGTACTAGGAAGAGCTGCTGATTTTGTTTCAAAAATGGATATCTTCCATCACTTTACATAGTCTATTGTTCAAATATGGGTTATCTTATAGAAGAACGTCATCCTTATATGTGACTCATAAGACTTTATCAAAGGAAGTTTGATATCTTATGCCATAGCATTTAATTTTGGTAGGATCATTTCTAGCCATATGCTGGTCTTATCTGCCAATGAGAAATATCCAGATTTTTTAAAAATCATGATGGCTGTGCATGCATTTAGTAAGATCCAGAACATCATTAACTTGGCTTAATGGTATATTATCAGGATAGTTGTAGAAAGATAAATGTCTGCAACTACAAGTCGTCCTGAAGTTTTGATATCGCAGGTAATTATCCCCTTTTATGAGCTGTTTTTCAATCAACCAACCCCTTTAAAAAATTACATTCAGTATATTGTTGACAAAAACAAGCTACATCTGCCTCTTAATTATTTGCTTGAAATGCCTATTTATGTTATTAATACTAGTTACAGTTTTGAGATAAAAGACCTACGGTATTCCTTCCCTACTGATATACCCATATTACAATGGTTTGGTTTGCACACTTGGTTCAATACATGTACAATATATAGGGTATCTGTATTGATAATGTATGATCTCCAAAGTGTACTCAACTCTTTTCAGTTCTGCATAGACATAGATTTCAAGTCTAGCGCAAGAAGAATGACACTTTCTTTTCCCCTCAACTTTAAGGATTAAAAACACGGGTTGAATGATGCAGCAGTTGGAAAGAACCCACGAGGGCACAGAAGGCAAATAACCTGGTCAGTACCAGAAATTTTTTTTATTTCTATAAATAAGTTCCTTAAATCCACCATCAAGGAACAGCTTATACATCAACATGACTTCCACTGAATCGGTGCTGCTACTTTTAAATAACAAGATAGCTAGTTGAGCAAAGCCTTAGTTAATGCACTTAAGATTAATACACAAATGTTTGGGCTATATTGAAACAGACACAATAGGCAGATCCAGGGATGCTGTGAGGACTTCTATCAAACATGCAAGCAAAGGCATTGCATTCTGAATTCTAGTTACTGGGCTACGTGCTTCTATATGCAGACTGCATTAAGCTTGTAGGCACAAGTGTCGGCTTTTGATGCTTTAGCAGGATTAGAAATGTTCTTGTGCATCCTAACTGTTCTCCCAAATCTACAGTAAAAACGTAAGATGCTTCTTTCTTGTGAAATATGAAACTATACCGACACTTCTTTGTATAGGCAATTACTCTTTGATAAAAGCAACTTGTATGGCATACTATGTGTACACACACAAATATAGTGTTTACGGATTGATGCGGTCACTGATCCATGTCTCATTATAATCCTTCATTTCCCACCACACGCAAAACATCCTTTGGAGGGTAAACCACACAGTTCTAAATCATAGAACTTTTTCTTTAAATTATATCTGCCATTCTTTATCTTAAGCAGTTCAACAACCCACAACCTTCTTCCAAGGCAGATTGTCAAGGAGATAAGCAATCTTACTAACTATGGAAACTTTAGAGAGAATAATGTCTAAAGAAATTCAATGGAATCTTTCTCTTTAATAAAGTCTTGATCCTAAACTAAACTTAACTTTGTGCAGACTCCCAACAGAAACACACTAAATGGTTCTTTTCATTTTGCCTAGTTATTGGAAGAGCTAGAATCAATAAAATCACATCCTTTCAGCTTCTGCAAAACTACAATGGTGCTCAGAGAATCCAGTGCTTCACAGAAAAATCAAAGAGTTTACTCACCCTTGCAATGCAGTCCAACAGTATGTCGAGATCTTTGTGAGTCACCTGGCCTTTGATAAAGACTCCTGCAGTATCTGTAGATGTACCAAATGACTTGATTGAACTGTAAACCTGTTCTTGGCTTTCTAAACAATTGTCTTAAGAAAAGTGTTCTGGAAGCAGCTGTTTTAATATTAGCTGACATATCTGTCTCTAGAAAGAGGGTGCAAAGTTCTAAACAAGCAAGTCCAGCAGAAATAAGGGTGAACAAGAAACAATCTTGGACAACCCCGAAGATTATGCTTAAACCAGAAACTGAAGACTTGTTAAATTCAATATGCATTTTGAAAAGGAATTTCACGGTGTATCTTTAGAGTGACTCCTTTTCCATTCCATGCATACGTTCCTCTGCTTATTTTCTGTACTTGGTAGAAGTTTTGGATCTATAGAGTTCAGCTCCCAAATTGTGATATTGAGATTACACAGGTTTGGTTGTTTTAAAATCTGGCTATAAGATATTCATTGTTTTCTTAGTAGCAAGCTGCACCTACTCCAAACATAAACTGTGTGATATCTGGTCAACCCAGGGCCTCTAAGACAATGTTATTCACTTCCTGACAGTGAAAAATACACAGGCAAAAGTTAAAAGAAAATCTGGTTCATGGACTTTGTGGCTCCTTTTCTTAGAAAGTTACATTTAATAACATTTGAGACTGACATGGCTGCAGAACTGGTCGACTATAACAGATCAATACGCTGAAGACTGCATTCAACAGGCTGGAGACCTCTTAAGCGATAAACTTCTTACAAACATGGGCAACCAACACTGAAAATAAGAAAAAATTTAAAAAGGAAAAGTTACAGCGTTAAACTTGGGGCATTGTATTGACTCAGTAGTCCTATTGTTAATTCTCAAAGAATGCAGGTTTAACATTAGTGTCAAGGTCAGATGGCAGGCATGATTACAATCGATGTACGAAGTACTTGTGGATATGTGGACATACAGTCAGGATAGCAGAGGCAAGCAGCAGATGCTTTATAAAGTGTCCAAATATAACGTACGACTGTAACAATATGCAACAGGGTTTAAATTAGTCACAACGCACAACAGTGAAAGTACTTTGCAATTTGACAAGATCTGTAAACCAAGGCTTTATAGTCAGTTACATTAAGTAGAGCTAACATCATCCGCATTTTCCTTCCCCCTATAATTTAACCCTCAAAATGCTATAGCATACTCAACAGCTTGCTTTGCTGGAGCCCTGAAGCAAAGAGCACAATTCTGCACAGGTTTGTGTCTCTACAGAACTAAACTGTGACTCCATGGTATTCCAGGCCAAGTCAGCCAAAAGGAAATCATCCATCACGGTCTGAGTTTCATTGCTGGTGAGAAATAAACTGCCTAGGGTATCAAGGCAGCTGTCTATGGTTTGCGTTTCAGCACTGCTCAGCTGGACTTTGCTGTCTGACATATTATCGCAGATCTCACTGTCAGGACATCTCATTTCTGTTTGGGTTTCTGTATTGGAAGAGTCCGCGCTCATCAGAAAAGCAGGAGGCTTCAAGATGCTGCCCAGAGGCAGGTATGGAGTGTCCAAGAAGAAATTTAAGTCTGTCTGAGTCTGTGTATCAAACATTTCTAAGCCTAAGAAATTAGAATTACCTCTAGAGGTATAGGATTGGGTAGTGTGGTCTGAAAACAAATCTGTTTGGGTTTCAATGTCTAGGAACTCCAAAGTGGGCACGTTCAAGTTGCCCAATTCAGCTTCTTCGGTTTGAGTTTGGATATTGGAGGCTGTAAAGAATTCCTCAATGTCAAAATCTATCCCTGCATTCTGGGTAGAGACGGAGCTTAAGGGAAGGCCAGGGTTGGAGTGAGTATCCATTAAAAGACTGCGGTTATCCAACGAGTGACCCGTGGAGTTATTTGAAAAAATGGTTTCCAGGTCATTCAGTAGCTCCATGGTTTGCGTCTGATTGTCTGTCATAATTTGCTGGGGAAGGATACTGTTTGTTGGTGAGTTGAAGCTGATCAATGGCTCACACTTTGTGTCTGGGCTCAAAGTTTTGCAGTTTCCTTGCGGTAGCATATTCTGATCCAGATTGGTTGCCATCAAGGGGACACCGGGATGAGTCATGGGGTTTGAATCAGGGAACGAGGAATCAACACTGTTGAAAAGACTGCTGCACGTGACAGTTTGGTCCATGTGCATGTTCCCATTGATACGTTTTTGGGACTTGCCGGTCTGAGTCTCCCGAGAAATCCCGCAGGGTTGAAAACAAGCTTGAGTGAGCACATCTGTCTGAGCAGCTATGGAGGAAGTCAGCTTTGAGCTGGGTAAGAGGGTTTGGGTCTCTACGCTAACCGGAAGCAATGCCTGGGAGCTGAAAGTCAGGTCTGTCTGAGAACAAGAGGACACAGAGGAATCGGGAGGCCAAGCTGCGGAAGGCACAAAGTTCTGGGAAAAGTACGACAGGTCAGTTTGAACATTTGTGGAACAGATCCTGTCTTTATAGCACAGAGCTTCCAGGTCCTGGACTGGAGTAGGGGGAGCAGCTTTGCCTAAATTCACCTGGATGCCTGTGCTAACTGGCTTAGTACCATCGGCACCTTTGGTTCTGGAAAGGGCTGAGGGGGTTTTCAATGGAAGGGCTTCGGTCTCCAGAGCGGGTATCATAATTCTGACTGGCAGAGGCATTAAGTGAACAGTACTCATCACAGAACCTTTCTCGTCCATGGTCACCACAACGGGCTTCACAGAAGAGCTCGGTGCTGGCACCAAGATAGGCAACTGAGTCAGCTGCATTACAGGAAGCTTAACCAAACCCACTTTCGGCTTAGGCAAGAGAAACTTTGGTGTATTTTTGGGCTGTGCCTGAGCTTGCTGAGTAAAATAAGATTGGCTGGGATCCTCAAAGGAGGATGCTACCAACTTGATCTCCGGGATCTCCAAATCCTCAGTGCTGGCACATCGGCTGTGGAGGCTGGCAGACATCCTGTTTGTGGTTTTTTCTTCCAGTGGGCAGTTAGACAGCGAAATTTCACTTTTCCTTTTCTTGCTAGGCGGATCCCTGTAAACATTAATAAATCGTTAGAAATGTGGTTGTACTGCAGCACAGTCTCCCCACTGCTCCCAATTCGAGAAAAGGAAAATGAAAGCATATAATCCAGTCAGGGCAAACCTTTTTTGGTTCGTGTACCAAAAGGAGTGGGTGTGGGTGTGTTATTATACATGCACATGCCTACACCCCTTCTCCCCACGCATGCGTACCATCCCGCGCATTGCCCCTCATGCATGCGCACAGGCCTTTCTGAAGCCTGGTAGGGAGTGATTTTTAGTGATTTTTTCCCCGGTGCCTCCATGTCAGAAGAAGCCCTCCCGCCCTCCCTTGTCTTAATGCTGACCTTTAAACTTCATCCGAAGCGAAGCTGAGGGCTTTTTCCACACAGAGAGGCCGGGGGGAAAAATCACCAAAAATCAGTGGTTTCATACCGATATGGCTCAACCACCCCCTGCCACTGCTGTTAGATTTTAAAAAATATGCCCAAATGGACAAACCAGAAATGCGTTTTTCCGAAATTCCGGTTTGTCCGTTGAGGGATTTTTTTTTGCCTCTTTTTCCGGAGGAGGAAACGGCCTTTCCAAAGGTCAAAAACTCAGCTTTGCCAGTGCGTGCATGCGTGCTGGAGCTGAAACAGAAAAGTCTCGCATGCCTTCCCATTTGGCTCCGAGTGCCACCTGTGGCACGCGTACCATAGGTTTGCCATCATGGATATAATCCATCACTTTAATAGTATGTGAGGATGACCTCCGGACACAGGAAGGAGAGCCACTTTGAGAGAAGTAGTCAGGTCAAAGGCATCTCAGCGCTTAACAAAAATGTGGATGTGGTACACGTCTCAGAAAGAATCTTCAGTTCCTTGGTTGGTGACAGGAGAGAAATGAACTTTCTGTTAAAGTAACCTTACAATGAACCGGTCGGACGTCTTTGTGACGTCAAAGCTCCGCCCATGGAATTCCCTATTGGGATTCCCCACCTCCTTTTCAGCCTCCAGATCGGCTGAAAACGCCGCCACCGATTGCAAAAATGGCGCTCCACCGAGCGCCGCCGCCCGGCTGTAACCTTCTGAAACAGCCGGGCGCTTCTCGGCGGTCTCCGGAACCCGAACTGCCGGGTTCGGCATTCGGGAGAATGCCGAGAAGCCCCCCGGCTGTTTTAAAAGGTGACAGCCAGGCAGCAGCGCCCAGAGGAGCGCCATTTTGCGATCTGCGGTGGGTTCGTAAGCCGAAAAAAGTTTATAAGAGGCAAAAAATTTCTGAACCCCAGGTTCGTATCACGAGGGGTTCGTATCACGAGGTACCACTGTACATTTCTCCCCCATCACTTCCACAGTTCAAGAAACTGGGAGGATTCCTTTCTGAGACATTTGCCATGGCAACATTCCTCTTACAGCTAAGGTTCCTCTTATCTGTCTTCCCAGCTGTCTCCCAAAGTCCTTTCCACACACCATTGCATTCACTGCCAGAGGTTAGAGCCTACTGACAAAGAACACAAGCAAGAACAGCTTTCCATTATAAAAATCATTCCCAAACCGTGATTCTTATCTCTAAAATGAAATGGTAAGGAGTTAAGAGTAAAGATTATGCAATAGACAAAGCACAAGCCCATGCTTTTGTGTTTAGTGTGCATTTCCTTCCACTCCAAAATGCAACTACGTAACTGAATGAATAAACATGACCTTTTTTTCATCTGATTTTATTTGTCTTTGATCATTTTCTTATTATCTCTTTTTACCATTTCATATCCAATGACTCTGGGCGGTTTATCACATTATGTACTCATCTTTTATGAAATGAACCAAGAACATTAATGAAATACAATGTTGGTGCTGTATTCTTCAATTCATACAACATTCAAAAGCCCACGGTGAAAACTATTTGGGTGAAATAAGCGATGGTCACATTTGCACTTCTAGGGAACAGAAGAACAACACACAGCATTGTGTAGCATTAGAGAAAGGAAAGATTTTGTTAGTGGTAGCCTATCTGATAAGGGATGCATGGATGTAAGACCAAGAAAAACACAGTTATGAGCAGTAATGAAACCAAGAGCAGGATAGAGGAGCCATTACTGGCAGTTACCAACACCAAACTCTCCTCCCAAATTTTAACCCCTCCTCCAATTAATATGTGCATGTGTAGGAGATACAGTGTGGTATGGTGGTCTATAGGAGAATATATCTGCTGAACAAAGCTCTACATTGGTGATAGGAAGGGCATCTGGCCATTAAATCCTCTACCAGCTCCATTCAGTTGCCCAGACTCCATCCTGCAAGGGATTATGGGGTCATTAAACGATAATGTGCAGGAGATAATTAGAAAATGCTGCCATACCTGTGTTCAACCGGGATCTCATGTTGTGTCCGATAAATATGAGATAACAATGCTGTCCTACTAGCATAGGGACACCCACAGGTACACTGGAAAATTTTGCCACAGTCCACAATGTGGCGCTTCAAATCCCATATAGTGCCGTACGAATTGGTACATTTATCACATTTATGCTTCTTTTCAGCATGCATTTTCATGAAGTGCTGAAACAAGCAAATGTTAGGGAAATTTCAGGGATATAGATGAGCAATTTAGAACCAATGAGATTATTAGTCACATCATTTATTTTAGCATTCTCAAACTACTATATTTTTTTCAGTTTTAGACTGAAATCTTTCTAGACCCTACCTATTTCTTAACAGGCATACTTGTTTACTATAATTAACTATTATTCAGTGATCACTTTGGATGCTACAGATACTTTAGGATTTAACAGTTTTACTTAATGCCACAAAATTATTGGAATAGAACAAAACTCTATTTGTATTTAGATTCAGGATAACCAAAGAAAAAATGTGTAACATATTTAACACAAAGTCCCATCACTACCACCCTTTTAAGTTTATATTTCAAAAGATTGAGCAAATTAACTTTCTGGACTATTCATGCCTCTGCTGCTTGTTCATTTATTTGAATCAAGTTTTCTCTTATATCACGTTAATCCCACAGTAAGGATTTAATTTACAATTAGATCTTGCATTGGCATGCAGATTTGTTATACATATGAATGTTTTTACATAAAAACTTTAATTCAGCAAAAAAAATGCATAACTCTTTGAGATGACATTCCATCCACTGTACTTGTCATTGATTTTATTTTAAAATAATGTAGTTATATACCGTACCTGCCTTACGAGAGAAAACTGTGAAAACGGCCTTTCAGGTCCTCTAGGACAACCTTGAATTGGACAGCAGTAGTATTTCTGTGGCGTTTTCAAATCTTTCCTCATTGCAGGATATATTTTTCCATCCTGAAGTGACACACATTGATAAAAAGAAACACATTTTAGAATTAAGAAGCAGCTGGAAGGTAAGCTACATTTTGGGTTACAGGTAATCCTCGATTTACAAGAGCTCATTTACTGACCCTTCAGTTACAACCACACTGAAAAAAATGACTTCTGACTGTTTTTCACAGGAAGGAAGAATTATTGACAGCATGCTTAAACCCCAATTTTGAGAAAGACAAATCCCTGCAGGGGAGGGGCTTATAGTAAAATAAAGAATCCTATCTGCCAAATCTTCCAAGGATGCCTCAACAAATGTAATTCTTATATAGCTGTTTGAAATGCATCACATTACCACAAAGGGTCTGAACATTCAAGACACCACACCATTCTTTTGATCCATACCCAACACAGTAGTTTTGTTAAGGGAAGCCTAAAATGTTCCAAACAAAATCAAAAAGCCAATAGCAAAAATAATTAATGGGATGGTTCAAAATAAATACATTAGCGAGAAAAAGCCCTGGAGGCAGTGTCAGAAGCATAATTCCCAAGTCAACAAACACTTTAATTTTTTTTTGACTGTTTCAAATTTTTCATTCTATTAATACTCTGAAGCAAGATGAAGTAATTACAACCAGGAAAAAAAACCACCACCCAAGATGTCTGATGTTACAATCCATTATCTCCCCCCCCCCCCCCACTTGGCATTCTTTAGCTTATTGAGAGAGACTTGGCAGTGATTGACCGCAGGTATAAAGATATTCCTTAAAACAGGGGCCTCCAACCTTGACAAATTTAAGCCTGGTGGACATTTTCAGCTTACAAAAGACCTTTGGGGGAATGGGGGAGGGCTTTTTTTGCCCTCTCCAGACTCCAGGGAAGCAAAAAATGGGCCTAGATCCTTTAGAATTTGGGAAATGGGTCATTTCTGGCCTCCAGAGGGCCTCCAGAGAGAGGGGGAGGCCCTTTTCACCCTCCCAGGCATTGAATTATGGGTGTGGGCACTCATGCATGCACAACAGCGTACACGCATGCATTTTGGGCACCCATGGGAAAAAAGGTTTGCCATCATGCCCTCGGGCAGTGATGGCAAACCTATGGCACGGGTGCCCCAAGTAGCATGCAGAACCATATCTGCTGGCACGTGAGCCAATGCCCTGGCTAAGCTCCAACTTGCATGTGTGTGCCGGCCATCTGATTTCTGCCTTGCACAAAGGCTCTGGGAGGGTGTTTTTGGCTTCCAGAGAGCCTCGGGGTGTGTGTGTAATGGATGAGGGTGACCTTTTTTACCCTCCCCAGGCACCAGGAAAGCCTTTGAAGCCTGGGGAGGGTTAAACACGAGCCTACTGGTCCCATCAGAAGTTGGGAAATAAGCTGTTTTAAGCCTCCAGAGGGCTTCTTGGGTGGGGGTGGGAAGCTGCTTTTGCCCTCTACAGGCATTGAATTATGGGTGTGGGCACTTGTGCATGCGTGATAGTGCACATTCACGCTCTTTTGGAAAAAAAGGTTCACCATCACTGCCCTAGAGAGTTGGGCACCATAGAAATATATACACTGTACTGCTAAAAAAAAAATAAAGAGAACACTCCAATAATACATCCTAGATCTAAATGAATAAAATATTATCAGTGAATACTTTGTTTTATACAAAGTTGAATGTGCACAACAGCATGTGAAATTGATTGTCAATCAGTGTTGCTTCATAAATGGACAGTTTGATTTCACAGAAGTTTGATTTACTCGGCAGTTATATTGTGTTGTTTAAGTGTTCCCTTTATTTTTTTGAGCAATGTATATAACAAATCAACCAACCTCCAAGGTCCCTTCCAACTCTGTCACTGTTAACCTTGATTCGAAAGGGAGGGAAACAGGGGGTGGGGTGGGTCCCCCAAAGGAGACTGACCAGAAGCTGGAAAAAGGGGTGAGAGGATTTGGGGCTAGTCATTGTTGGGGGGAAGGAGGAGAGGAGGCGGACCCCGGGTGGGGCATGTGAGGGAAAGAGAGGCCGGGGGTGGGGGTGGGGGTCGTGGGAAAGGCCTTACTTGCTGCAGGCGGTGGGCCTTGCTGAGGTGCATGCTCAGCGCCGGCGGATTGGGCAGCAGCTTGCCGCAGCCGGGCACCGTGCAGAGGATGTTGCTGCGGACAGCCCGGGACAGCTCCGTCACCGAGGGCGTCACCATCTCCCGAGGGCTGGACGGCCTCTGGCCGATGTCGCGGGGTGCCGGGCGGCGGGGACGACCGAGGCCCCGTCTCATATCCCCGCGCTGAGGCGGCTGAGGAGAAGCGGCCGCCGCCATGTTCGACCGGTCGGGCACTTCCGGCGGAGGTCTTTCCCCCTCCCCACTCATGAATATTCTCATGAATATTTAGAGACGCCTCTTTTCCATATTTATGAGGGACGCGTGGGAAAAGAGCGGCGCGGCGGCCCCGCCCCATCCTCCAGAGGAGGGGGCGAAGCCGCCGCGCCTCTTTTCTCACGCTCCTACATGGATATGGAAGAGGCGTCTCTAAATATTCATGAGCGGGGAGGGGGAGAGATCTCCGCCGGGCTCGAGGTCACGTGGGACAGACCGGATTGCAGCCTGCCATTCATCCGTGTTTCTCATCAGTGGGTGCGGGTTTAATGCGGCCGCCCGTTTACTTAGGGCGGCTCGCCTGGTTCTGGTCGAGGTACATTTGATTGGGCAGGTTTCTGAAGGCGCCTTGGGAACTTCAACGTGCCTTTCTAACGGCTTGTGGGGCTCCTCCAAAATGGGCATGAAATGACTCGCGTTATTCGAAAGTTTTGCCTTCTTTTTCATAGGTTGATAAGTTCTTCCTCTCAACTACTTCAACTTCAACCACAACAACACACGAGCACACAACAGATAGAAACTTAAAGTGAACCGCTCCAAACTCGACTGCAGGAAATACGACTTTGGTAACCGAGTAGTTGATGCATGGCACTCACTACCAGACTTGTAGTATCATCACCTAACCCCAAAAACTTTACTCTTAGACCAAAGTGTGGTAGGCATACTTCCAGGAGTACGGGGAGTGTTTGATTGGGGGGGGGGGGAGGTACGCCTTCAGAAAAAGTTCTGAAATACATCTTGCCTTTTCCAACTTCATATTTATGTGAAGTTGCTTTTTCAGGATTTGTAGACACTAAATCGAAAAAAAGGAACAGACTATTGGACATGGAACCTCATCTCAGATTAAAATTAACAACCAGGAAACCAAATTATCATCTCAGCAATTTCATCCTTCTCATTGATCCAAATAAATTTATAATATAACTTTTATTTATATTTTATTATGAATAATTTTATTTATTATTTATTATTTAGTGTTATGTACAAAAAGAAAGTGTATATTTTGATTGTTATTAAAATACTGTACATCCATTTTTTTTGACGAAGGATACTAAGTGTTACAAAAATTATAGAAGAGGCACACATGTTAAAAGTTTGGGAAACATTGCTCTAAAAAGACTCTACAAACTTATAATATCTTATATAATCTTAGGCGTCTTAATATTTCTCCATCCAATATTAAAACATTACATTATTATTATTATTAATTTATTATTATTTATTAGATTTGTATGCCGCCCCTCTCCGGAGACTCGGAGCAGTAGCCTATACATTAATCACTGCTCATTAATTTCACATCTTAATTTAATCTTAAAAACTGCTAAGATTATTCCAATAACTAATTATCTTATAATGCATAATAACTGAATACAGTAGATGATATATAAATTCTCATGTTACAACTAAAAATCTAGAAGAGTTAGATATGTTTAAATTAATTTTGAAATCTCCACCCCATGTCCAGCCAACGAAGCAGTGGAAGCGATGTGCCAGTGCCTGGAGGATGTTGGGGCCTGGATGAGTGTCAACAAACTCAAACTCAACCCAGACAAGACGGAGTGGCTGTGGGTCTTGCCTCCCAACGACAATTCCATCTGTCCGTCCATTACCCTGGGGGGAGAATCACTGACCCCCTCAGAGAGGGTTCGCAACTTGGGCGTCCTCCTCGATCCACAGCTCACATTAGAGAAACATCTTTCAACTGTGGCGAGGGGGGCGTTCGCCCAGGTTCGCCTGGTGCACCAGTTGCGACCGTACTTGGACCGGGAGTCACTGCTCAGTCACTCATGCCCTCATCACCTCAAGGCTCGACTACTGTAACACTCTCTACATGGGGCTACCTTTGAAAAATGTTTGGAAACTTCAGATCGTGCAGAATGCAGCTGCGAGGGCAATCATGGGCTTTCCCAAATATGCCCATGTTACACCAACACTCCGCAGCCTGCATTGGTTGCCGATCACAATTCAAAGTGTTGGTTATGACCTATAAAGCCCTTCATGGCACCAGACCAGATTATCTCAGGGACCGCCTTCTGCTGCACGAATCCCAGCCACCAGTTAGGTCCCACAGTGGATCTTCTCCGGGTCCCGTCAACTAAACAATGTCGCTTGGCGGGACCCAAAGGAAGAGCCTTCTCTGTAGTGGTCCCGGCCCTCTGGAACCAACTCCCCCCAGAGATAAGAATTGCCCCCACCCTCCTTGCCTTTCGTAAGCTACTCAAAATCTACCTCTGCCGTCAGGCATGGGGGAATTGAGATCCTCTTCCCCCCTAGGCCTTTACAATTCTATGCATGGTATGTATGTATGTATGTTTGGTTTTTATATTAATGGGTTTTTTAATCGCTTTTAGCATTAGATTACTATTGTACACTGTTTTTATTGTTGCTGTTAGCCGCTCTGAGTCTCCGGAGAGGGGCGGCATACAAATCCAATCAATCAATAAATAAATAAACAAACAAATAAATAAAATAATTTTTGTGTGATGCCATTACCTAGTGCTACCACCATTGCTTATCTTCTCCATCAGGAAAAAAATACATTTGATAATAAGAATTTTGGAGAAAATAAAAATTTTATACTGGAAATTTTTTATTTTCTGATTTGCCAGGTTTCACAGGGCAGCTCAATCCAGGACCCAGGCTACAAACCCGTAGGTAAACAAAAAACAGAATTCATAGAAATGCCTAATTATTTCAGAGTTAATAAGATCTAATGTAACAGACTTAATTTTGTTAATGTACATATGCATTTTATTTATTTATTTGACTTCTATGCCTCCCAATCCCTTAGGACCTCAGAGTGGCTTACAACAATATAAAAGCAATACAATGTAATAGTAAGAAATCAATATTAAAATTGAACACCTTTTGTAATCAATAAAATTATAATCAATAAAATCCCATAGTACTGACATTACAAATCAAACCAATTGACCTAGCACTCATACCAATCTAGTCAATACAATTTGGCTGTGAAAGATGGTAGTATTCATGGCCTCCAAGCCTGTCAGCAAAGCCAGGTCTTCACAGCCTTTTGAAAGAGCACGAGGTAGGGAGTTGGTTCCATAAAGCCGGGAAGCCACAGAGAAGGCCCTCCCCCAGGGCCCCACCAACCTACATGTAGTGGATGGGAGCCGAAGAAGGCCAACTCTCTGCGACCTTATTGGTATCTAGGAGGTATATAGCAGGAGACCGTCCCGAAGATAGTCTGGTCCTAAGACGTGTAGGGCTTCATAGGTGATAACCAACACCTTGAATTGTGACCGGAGACTAATTGGTAGCCACATGGAGCATTGGTGTTATATGGGTGAGATACCCCCCATAACGACTCGTGTGGCTGCATTCTGGACAACCTGCAGTCTTTGGATACATATTGCAATAACCGAGATAAATGTTAAGTTTAAACAAAAAACATTTATAAGCAGAAGTCAAGATTGCTGAAACAATTATTTGCCTGCTTAAAAAAACAGCCACCCTTTTCTGCAAAATTAAGTATTCCTTTTGTCTTTCCAAAGACAATTATTTTAGCTATGTCCTCCTTTAGATGTCTGTGCCTGTATACATTCAAAATTTCAAGCACAGAAATAATCCTTTGGGAGTTAGCATCCCTATTAATTTTAGAGCAAAAAGGGGTAATAGAATATGCTGAAAATGTACTCAAGCTACAAACTTGCCCTTTGATTTGGAGTAGTTAGGACGACTACAAAGCCAACTGGAATGCAACTGTAGCCAGTTTTTTTCTAATACGTTTTGTATCTAGAATCATAAATGTAACATTCACCAAGTATAAACACATTTCAAACCAAGCTGGATTATGCTCCTTTAAAGAATAACAAAAACAACAACAACAAAAAAAACCCCAAACCCAAACCCCAGTAGTTTATTTGACTAATTTTTCAGAGGTTGCATAATTGGTTAAAGATTACACTTAATTTAGGTGTCAATTAAATTCAAATAAACTAAGAGTAAGAAAGGGCCTGCATAATATAATAAACCATGGAATAATTTGATTTAGTGTAAATGTCTGCAACGACATATTAAATTATGGTTAAGGCAAAGTGCATTTAAAACTGATAAGGGGCTAATAAACCACACTTATTATCAAGCAGCAGGATAAAATTTGAATACAATAACAGCAATACAGCAATGAATTTTTTAAAATAAAGTTTATTTTTACAAAGTATGAGAATCAAAAACCTCTTAAAATAGCTACCTCCTATGTCAGTAAAACCCTGATATCTGCAGAAAATTATATATAAAGGAATATAAGTAAAGCCATATTATTAAAAATATACATGATTCACTAAAAAAAAAAAATCAGTTTGAAATTCAAACTTCTCCAAAACAACCAATTAACATTACTGGATTATACACACCAGATTAACATTTTTAAAATTAGACAATAGTGATTGACCATTGATAACATCTGCACTGGTGTATAAATAAGCCTACTAGAGTAACCCAAATACTTTTTTTTTAACATATAGGCCTATATATTGATGTTGGCCACGGAAAAGGGCCAGTGGCTTTCCCTTAATGTCAAATAGAATGCAAGCTAGTCATCTTTCAAACTAGAATGAAAAGTAAATTTTATGTTCAACAGATCAGAATGGAATGCAGTTAATTTTAGCAGCTTTGTTATCTATCCTTGTCTGAAAATTACATGGTCATTACAATTTTATAGGCTTATTTATCTCACATGCATCGGTTAACTAACAAACTTAAAATCAAATTGTCATTTTCAGTGGTACTTTTATTAATTACATCATAAAAATATACAAACCTTCACTGATAATAATTTATAAAATCTCACAAGGATAATACTGTGAATTGTTCAATTTCTAAAGTCTTTTTTGCATGGTTTGCTTCAGAAGAATATGGCACTCATATGAAGAGTTATTGGTTAAAATACAGGGAGTGTTTCATCCTTCCAAGTTATAAAGGTCATTTTTCGGCAAACCATACAGTAACATGAAAGATGCAGAGACAGAAAGAGAGAGAGAGAAGTCCATATCTGTCTCTGTTCTTCAATCTACTTGGAAGGTATTACTGGTTTGTGAAATATCTTCTTTTTTCTCTCTGATTTTAAAATAATTCCTAGCTTTTCGAGTGATGCAGGTGAGTAATGGTGAAAGAGGAGCATCTGCTATTCCTAGTGTAAAAAAATAATAAAAATCAATAATATATGATCACTTACAGCTGTATAAGTAAACCTGGAAGTTCAGGAATTTGATGTGTTTTAAAAGCACTGCATAAACCCATATATAGTAGCATGACACAATGACTTGGGATCAAAATCTGTTTCAGGCAAGGGTTGGCAATATGACATTTTAAACTACAATGCTCATGATTTTTTTTGTCCAAAACTATGCTTGAGATCTTGCCTAAAAGCTGTTTAAGTCTGGTGACATTTTGGCAAGGTGCAAAATCAAAATGGGAGAATTCAGGTACTATATCCACCCAGAATTAAAATACAATTCTGCATGCATTAACGCTACTCATTCACATGAGAAATTTAAAAGAGGCTATTACAGTGAGCAGCCTAAAAGAGACCTTTGCCTTATTAATTCATATTAGAATGAACCAGCTACTACAGAATTCAAATGTCTACATTTGAATATAGTTGAGTTTATTTCATCAGATGCTTAATTAGGATGAGCCCAATCATCCCCCACACTAGTTTTTAAAATGCAGTTTAAATTGGTTGGCAAGGAAGGAACTCAAATGAGTAATTTGCATCATTATGGAAAGACCTATGAATCTTTGGTTTTATAGGCAGTTTTATTCCGTAAAAAAATTATATAATAGAGGCTTTTAGGTTCTACCATAATTGCAATACTTACCAGAAGGCCCTAGAGCCTTAAGGGCTTCTAGAAGATGAGGACTAGAAAACTTGACCATACATCTAAATGGCTCATCAGTATTCAGAATGCTTACTTTTTCACTTTTAAACACTGTTTCAAGCTGTAATAACAACAAACAAAATCCAGAAAATGTAAATACATCAGTGTGATATCATTGTTAAGGTTCCAGGGAGATTCACATTCAAATCATCTTCTAGCCATTAAAAGTCATTGCATGAGTTTGGACCAGCCCAATTTTAAGCCCAAACTAATTCACATGGTTCCTGTCATGGGGATAAACTGCAGGAAAATCTCCACAGAGATAGCCTTTAAGAGATACATATTACTAACAAATATATATATATATAATAAATCACATTTATGCCATAAATCCCTAAATTTACTTTCCTTCATCTTTGGCCCAATATGGAAGAGAGCCCAACATATTAGGTTATCCCAATTTGATCCCCCAGCAATAGTGAGTTAGGATGAGCTTTTTTAAAAAAGACCCCCAAATTACCTGCGGTTTCTATGACAGAATGGGAACATGAACTTTAATGTTCCTGAGCTGATCCAACTCAAACATCTTAGCTGCTTCATGATAAAGACATTTTAAAATGTATCTGTAGCATTCTTATATACCGTATTTTTCTGAGTATAAGATGAACCTTTTCCCTCCCCAATGTCAGTGCATGTTATATACTGAATGCAGCCAATTTTGCTGTCCCAAAGCCCCGCTCCCACATCCCATTTTTGGACAGAGTCTGGGAAGCCTGCAGAGAGCTCCTGGGTGATGGCAACAATGGCCCTGTTTTTGTGAAAAACCGGGCAAAAAAGGCCATTCTTTGCAAAAAAACCGGGGCCATTTTTGCCATTACCCAGGAGCTCTCTGCAGGCTCCCCAAACCTTTTGCTTGATCCAATTTTGTGTATGTGTGTGTGGGAACACAGGTGTAAAATAGCCCTTTTTTTTTTTTTTTTTTTAAAAAGGGGGGCTGTTTTTGCCTTCTTAATACCCCTCTAGCATGACTGGAGAAGAATTCTGGGAGTTGAAGTCCACTAGTCTTAAAGCTGTCATGTTTGAAGTTTGTAAAAAGTGCACACAGTTGTAAAAAGTATACATGTTTGTAAAAAGTATTCTGCTACATTGGTATTTTGTTAAATAATATATTAGTACATTTGTTTCAGAATACTTTTTTCCCCACCTCTAAAATCTAGGAGCATCTTATACTCAGATGTATCTTATACTGCGAAAAATACAGTAACTTTAGTCAATATTCCCCAAAATTGAATTTTTTCTTCTTCAAAACAATAATTGCAAAATTAATTTGATTAACAAAAGCTCCTTGGCATCTATTCAGATTTCATTTTCATATGCTGCAACTATTTTATTCAAGAATAATTTACTATTACAGTGTTCCCTTGATTTTCGCGGGGGATGCGTTCTGAGACCGCCCGCAAAAGTCGAATTTTCGCGAAGTAGAGATGCGGAAGTAAATACACCATTTTTGGCTATCCATCCATTAACACTTAACACAAGCCATCCATTAACACTTTAAACCACTAAATTACCATTTCCCATTCCCTTAACAACAATTTACTCACCATTATTACTGGTATTCACCATTGAATAAGACACTTAGTAATCCTGATATTTATAAATATAATTATTTATTAACCATAATTATTTTTTTGTTATTTATTTGCAAAAATTATTAGTTTGGCGATGATGTATGATGTCATCGGGCGGGAAAAAATGTGGTATAGAAAAAAAACCCCGTGAAATATTTTTTAATTAATATTTTTTGAAAAACCGTGGTATAGGCTATTTGCGAAGTTTGAACCCGCGAAAATCGAGGGAACACTGTACTAAGGGTATATTAAATACAACTGTAAGAAATACGCACATGAAAAATCAAAGAGTGCCCTCTTGTGGAAAAAAAATACATAGTTCTAATACACAACCCAAAACAAGCAGAACTTCAATTTAAATACACTAATTTATTCAGCATTGTTACTGATTGTATTAAAATTGAGTCAGTTGAGAAGGGAGGCATAGAAATCTAAATAAATAAATTTTAAAAAGTCTTAAGCTTGGGAAGATAGACATATATGTAGCAATTCACACTGGCAGCATGTAGATCAGTGTTTCTCAACCTTGGTGGCTGGGGAATTCTGGGAGTTGAAGTCCATACATCTTCAAGCTACCCAAGTTAAGAAACACTGGGTGTAGATTATGGTCCATAATCTTCAATGAAAGCACTTTCACCCTGCAGTGCATTGATTTGGAATGACATTCTCTCTCTCACTTTTAAAGGTGAAGGTTCCCCCGCACATGTAGGCTAGTTATTTGTAGCTGTAGGGGCAATGTCATCTCCATTTCAAAGCCAAAGAGCCAGGCCTATCCGAAGACGTCTCTGTGGTCATGTAGCCGGCATGACTCAACACCAAAGGCTCACAGAATGCTGTTATCTTCCCACCAAAGTGGTCCCTATTTTTTGACTTGCATTTTTTTACATACTTTCGAACTTGGCAGAAGCTGGGACAAGTAACAGGAGCTCACCCAATTACGTGGCATTAGGGATTTGAACTGTTGAACTGCTAACCTTCTGATCAACAAGCTCAGTGTCTTAGCCACCATGTGCCTTTCTTATGAATATGCTAACAATCCCCAACAATATATCCTTATCCTGGCTGAACAGGAGATGCAATGGTGGCACCATCCTGCTTACTGGAGGCAATTAGGGCCTGGATAAGGTGAAACAGGCCTTGGTCAATCCTACCAACACAATGTGTTCAGCAGGTGCCTGAATCCAGGGATAAACCCTCACAATTTAAGAGGGGATTTGCTGCTTCTGTTTGAAAAAGCAAATGGAGGTTGTGACCATGAAGGGCCTTTGTATAATCATTTGTTATGTGCAACCGTATACATTGGACTGATTGGTTATAGTTGTATTACCTGAGTTTTGTTTTAATCTTTTGATGTTAACACTGTAAGAAGCTCACAGCCTTTGGAAGTCAACTTAATTAAGAATAGAAAATTAGAACAATCGTGGAATCTCTGGAATATAAGTATAAAGAGCCCAAAATGCCAGTGTCTATGTAAAATTGAAATTAACCTTGTATTGTGCGTTTTCTAATTTTGGTTGAGGACCATCGCCAAAAATTTCCCAATTGACTTTTTGAATTCTCTCCTTTTCGTGTTTATCTTCAAGAATTATTCTTGGATCAACTGGAAAACAAAATGTTAAAAACACCTCAATGTACTGAAAACATGGTTAGCATAAACTGCAATATTGTTCTACGTTCCATTAGCCCCCAAATGCCAAAATGTTAAGAAATCAGCCCCGAGGATAACTGAGCCTCCATCTGTTAGGTATCCTAAGGCATATGCTCAGTGGGGCCAAGGGAACTTCCATAGGGATGGCTGTGCACTGTGCATGGTTTGTCAACTTCTAATATAAAGAAATAATTTTGATTTAAAAACAATACCATTTTCCAGGGCACTGTTTTTTTCTTGTAGAGGTCGAGGGAGATGTGTCTGAAAGTTCTGAAAAAGAAATAAGGAACAGAGAGGTAGTACCAAAATGTTAAGTTGGTACATTTTCTTGTGAGTGATGTTTAGAAATACTAAGAAAACTCTGTGTAGCAACTTTATTTTATTTATTTTTTTAAAGGAAGTCTTAGTGCAGAAATACTCGACATTAATCTCTGTGCCAGAGGTGGGTTCCTCCCACTTTGGACCGGTTCTATAGAACCGGTAGTAACATGGGTGCCTGGGTCGTTGGAACTGGCGGAGACACAGGCCTGCCATGCCCAGAGCTGATTCTCTCAGTGGCACATAGGCGGGTCCATCTTGTTTTTTTCTTCTGGGCTTGCGCAGTCTTCTTTTAGTACTGTGCATGCGCCGGGGGTCATTTACAGGAAGTGACATGTGTATGCAAAATGTGCACTTGTGTTCCAATGCAAACCAGTGGGGAAGGTAAGTAGAATCCACCCCTGCTCTGTACCTCATGACCAACTATGGAATTTCAAAATGTGCAAGACCCATACAGAATGGTTTCATACTCATTGGTTTTGTACCTGCAAATCCACTTTTTTCTCAGTACTCAATCTTATTCCACGGATAGATAGATATATTTTTCAGAGTATAAGACACACCTTAGTTTTTGGGGAGGAAAGTATGGAAAAGAATATGCTTACCAGATATTCATCTGGCTAGCATCCTTAGTCTAGTCAGCTTCAGCACATTATTTTATCCCCTGGTTAGGCCTTTAAAAAACCTTATTCAGAGAGAGTAATAAGCTTGCAAGCCAGTAAGAGCTGGGAAAATTATTAGAACCGGGTTAGGGCTGGAAAGAAACATTTGGAGCATGTTAGACCAATGAAAAAAAACCCTGCAAAGACTTAGGGCTTGGAAAACATTCTTCGCAAAGAGTAACAATGAAAGAACCTGCAAAGTAAGAGCTGGGAAGATCCTTAGCTCTTAGTTAGAGCTGGGAAAAAACAGCTTTGTGGGGAGTGGGAAGCTACATTTAGAGTATAAGACACACCTGAATTTTTAACCTTTTTTAGGGAGGAAAAAGGTGTGTCTTATACTCTGAAAAATACATTAATTCTGAATTTAGAAAAATCTTTATGCGTTCAGCTGAATAACCATAGAAGCCACTAATAACTTTTTAACTGGCAGAAAAACAAGGCAGAAGTGGAGAAGGTAGAAACAAGGAAATACACATGGCTAAGGTGAAATGTTAGTTATATCCCACAGGGTTAAGTTTATCTTGTTAAGAGATTATCCAGCTTTGCAGGACTGCAATGTGATCTCTTTAAAGAAGTTATATTCACCCATTGGGACTCTTAGAAAGAGGCCCAAGGGTGAAATTCAGCAGGTTTAGGAGAACCGGTAACAGAAATTTTGAATAGTTCAGAGAACTGGCAAATACCATCTGTGGCTGGTCCCAGTGTTGGCTAAGAATGGAGATTGTGCAGTATCCTTCCCCTGTACCGCCCACCAAGCCATATCTACAGAATCAGAAGTAAAATAATTTGATTTTACCACTGAAGAGGCCGAAAACAAAACAAAACAAAACAAAACAAAACACAACCCCGACTTTGGCTTAGAAGAGAGAAGAGGCTCACCTGGGAAGATCTTTTAAACAAAATAACTTTAAGAGACTCTAAGCAATGGCTTCGGAGACCCATTTCATGGATGTCTTTGTAATTGGTAGCAGCCAGCAGAGCCTTCAAATGAAAATGGAGGCAATCTTTTAAGTAAAACAGGAATGTATTAGCAATAACAATAGAGTTTTGACTTATATACAGCTTCATAGTGCTTTATAGCCCACTCTAAACAGTTTAGAGAATCAGCATATTGCCCCCAACAACCTGGGCCCTCATTTTACCCACCTCGGAAGGATGGAAGGCTGAGTCAACCTTGAGCCGATGGTGAGATTTGAACTGCTGAACTACAGCTAGCAGTTAGCTGAAGTAGCCTGCAGTGCGGCACTCTAACCACTGCGCCACCCCGTGTTGTTCTTCCCATTTTCCAGTTACGATACTTAAGCATACATTAGTTCAGAAAATCAAAATATCAATTTGTTATATCAAAAATGACTTTGAAAGAAAATAAAGGTAAATAATTAAATGCAAAATATATTTACCTCAAAGAGCAAAGTGTTATTTTTTTTAACCCTAGGATTGGTTATAAAGACATAAGGGGTTTGTGAATGGTAAACTATGTAGGTTGGCTTGTATTGATTAGGCCTTGTGTACGGAGTTCCCCATGCAATTCGAATCCACACTGCATTGTCTTCATATTCTTTAAAGCTGATAGTTGCCTGATGTAAAGAGAAAGGAGAAAGTAGTGGCTTGTTTAAACCATAGTAAAATATTGCAAAAATAAATAAGATATAAGTTTCTCACATGTGCATTACAGGCAAACCCAACAGCCTACCTAACACAAAACACAAAGGCATAATGCCTTTGCTTTAGTTTAAAATAATATATACACTCCTGTTTATGGCTAATGCAACTGTATAAAGTGCTACGCCCAAGGTGGTGAACCTATGGCAAACATGCCATAGGTGGCATGCAGTGCCCTCTCTGTGGATATAAGCTGCTCTTCTGGGTTCTGTAGGCGCATGCGCGCCATCCAGCACACATGTGTGACGGAACCCAGAAAAGCAGCTAGGCGCCGAACACATGCTGGGTGCCACAGTGCCAAAAAGGTTAACCATCATTGTGCTAAGCCAGCACAGCTATTAGTGAACAGTTAAACTATTTTTAAAATGTCAGTTTTATAAGGTCAGATACAGAATGAAATATCTTATGTTATATAATACATTTCATAGGTGATTAGCTTCTGATTGTTACCATCAAGTTCATTTTAGTTTGTCAATCGTGTTGGGCAAACCGAACTTGCATAGTTTGGGTCCGGGCTGAACTTTGCGGTGTTTGGCATACCGAACCCGAACCTGAGCTTTTAAAAAAGTTCGTGTTCAGGTTCGGCGTTTGCTCGAACACCGCGGTGTGTGTGTGTGAGAGTGTGTGTGAGTGTTGTGTAAATATGTGTGTGAAAGTGTTTGTGTGTGTCTTTCTCTCTCTCACACACACGCTGTCTCAGATGACAGCGGGCGGTGGCACGGAGGCAGGGAGATTGGGGGGGTAGAAATCTCCTCTGCCTGCCGCCGTCCCCCTCCCCTTTCCAAAGAGCGCCAGGGTGAGCTAAGGTTGCCCTGGGCAATGGGCGCAACAGGGGTGGAGAGCCGCGCCGCCTCCAAGCCCAAAATTTCCCCGCCTCGGGAATGGCGCTGCAAGCAAAAGGAGGCGGGGTATCCTATTTGCTTCCCGCCCACGAGGGGATTCCAGGGGCGGGGTTTTGACATCATGGAGACTCCTTCCCTTTAATGTCAAATTGTTTAACATTTAAATGATTTAGTAGATTAGGTTAAATATAATCTAATTTAGAGAGTAAATATTTTCATGGATTATTCTTACATTTTTCAAAACAGTCAGCAGAGTGCATTTAAATTTATTTTGGAAAGTTGTCCAATTAAAAATGCTTGCATCTTCATCATCTGCAAATAATAAAAGATATTAAACTGGGTATCATTTAACACACACATTTTTATACAAAATAAGGTAAAGGGTTACTTTTACACTGAAGGCTGCAATTTTCCATAACTTTTAACAATGATAAAGGCGATTCAAGACCATTCATGTTTATACAAACCAACTTTCATCAACCTGATGATTTCTAGATGTTTTTAGACAACTGCCTATTTCTGAGGAGCCTCCAAAAATGTCAGCATATCAGTACAAGCAGAAGACTGCTTGTAGGTTATTGTCAATTATTGCTAAGGATTAAGAAAGCCTATCTTGTCATTATATTGACTAAACATCTTATTCCTCTGTTCTATTTAAGTCTAAAGGTTACTTGCTGTATTCTCTGTGTATCTAGGGTAAACATAACCTACTTATTCAGCTCTTCTATTGTTCTAGCTAAGAGCAAAAAGTTAAACTAACAATCATGCACTCACCTGCTTGCTTATATGATCTATCTGTATGCTGTATATTAACCTGTTACCAGTTATCTATCTTTGGGGTAAGCCAATCATTGTAATTAAATATACAAGAATTTTGTTATAAAAATAAGCAGCAAGTCCTGAGCAAGACAGCTCTCTGAACACACACGCACAGAGTTGGGGGGAGGGAGATCTGAATAGCATACTCAGAGAGAACAGGTCTCTCAACAATAGAGGCGTCATTCCTAGCTCAGAACAGCTTTGCCTCTGTATCTATGATTCCTACACTGCTGATAGATGACATAAGTAATATTTCAGTCTTTGAAGTATCACACAACATCTAGTTTTGCTCTAGAACAAGCAGGCTTCCATAGCTGAAACTACATGGGATTAATAATAAGGCAAGTACAGGGCAAGCTTCTTTTATTCTTTGACCATAAAATTAAATAGACATCTCTTGGCAGTTTTATTAATAGGGAGGAAAAAAATCTGATTTAAAATGGGGTATTTTTAACTCATTTTATGTTTTGGCAAATGTGTTAATTTTTTTGCTATGCATTTTCTTTCAGTTTAATATCACCATAATAGGTATTTATTTATTTGATTTATATTCCCTTATTTCCCAGAAGCTAAAGGCTTTAGAAAAAAATATCCACTGCAGCTTCACAAACCTGTCAAATAGGCTGGATTGGGAGTACAGGTAGTCTTCAATTTATAACAATTTATTTAGTGACTGTTCAAAGTTACAATGGCATTGAACAAAGTGACTTGGGACTATTTTTCACACTTACAACCATTGCAGTAACCCCACGGTCCCATGATCAAAATTCAGATGCTTGGCAACTGGCTCATATGTCTGATAGGGTCTCAGGGTCATGTGATCACTTTTTTGCGACCTTCTGACAAGTAAAGTCAACAAGGAAGTCAAATTTACTTAAGAACCACATTACTAACTGTAGTGATTCACTTAACAACTGTGGCAAGAAAGGTAGTAACATGTGGCAAAACTCATTTAACAACTGTTCCCTATTAGCAACTGAAATTTTGGGCTCAATTGTGTTTGTAAATCAAGGTCTACATGTATGTGACTGGTTGAAGAATTTGAAATTTGTTCTCCTAATTCTAAACCTTTAACCACTAGACGACATTGCAGCAGTAGGTTCTAAAACCCTTTACTATCGGTTTGCGCGCACACTTGCCACTTCTGTCCATGCACAGAAGCATAACCTCCCGCCACCGACGCTACCAGTTCTTAGAACCAGACCGAACTGGGAGCAACCCTTCACTGCTACACTGGTTCTCAGGAGCCGTAGAAACACTACAAGGAAGGTATACATGTAAACGAAGGATATTCACTCCCATTTTCATCATTTAACTCATTTATTATCAATTTAACAGAAGAAGAATCCAGAAGATTGATGAATCAAACTTATTAATGAAAATGGGGTTAGGCCAGTTAAGAAAAAACATTTGTTCTAGCTGTAGTTTCAAAATAACATGATGGAAAATTCTACTGTATTAATTTAAAACATAAAACATTTCAATATAGTCAATTATTTTTAGAATAACTATAGGTAAATTATGGGTACTTACCTTCTCTAGTCATTTGGTAAACAATCCAGGTGTTTTTATCTTGATAGGTGTAGTTGTCTAAAAAATAATAATCACAGAGTGACTACTTGGTATAGTAACTTAATAAAAACTTCATGAACATTATGACAAAGCCCTTCCTCCATAAAATGAATTTCAGGAATGCCAGTATTACTATTTTTTACATTTAAATAATTTTTACATTAATCGAGTTAATCTCTATTCTTTACTCATTGTTTTTGAAGATATAAACAGTAACATCCAACAGAAGACTAAAATATGTGTTTTCAAGTCGTAAGATTGTTAGAGATGGTACAATTTTTTGAAAATGTTAACAAGCTGTAAATCAAAATCCAATCCAAAGGAATTATCTCCTTAGCTAAAAATTCAGAGTTAGATTATCAAATTCATTATAATCCTGACTATTGTTATATGGGAAAGGAAAACTTCAATTTATTATCTCTGAATAGATAAATGATGTACCTGTAATTAGAATAATTCTTGTCCATTAAGAATTTGATTTTAAATTGATATAACAATTTGTTTTAGTATTGTTTATTTGATAAATGTATTACTAATAATGGCTTGTAGGATTCTATTCCATCTTCTGCCAAAGGATTTATTTTAACAATGGAATATTGTGCAGTGAAAACAAGAATAATTTTCTATTCTTAAAAAAGTGAAACTGCTTTCAAATTGTATCACAGAAAGGATACATATCAATCTCATCAAATGAACTTAATTTATAATATAATTGATTTAGATTTAAAAAAAATATTTTTTACTCTTCTTCTCTTTAAATAAAAGATTCTACTTACAAATTAAGTCTAACTCTGCTGCATCTTTGATAGTTGCCTGGTTCTCCTTTAAGATAAAGAATACCTTATGAACAGTATTACAATTGTATGTAATACAATATTGAGATTGGAACATTATTAAAAGGCATTAAACTAATTAAATATATAATAGAGGAATATCACTGAAATTGTCTCAATCTAATTATGTCAATGACACTGAAATAATGTATCATTCATATAATGGGCCTTCGGAGAGGGGTGGCATATAAATCCAACTAACTAACTAACTAATGAAATATTTACAATTTTGTTGCAAATAATGGAATCCATTCATTGCAATTAATCCTTAAAACTGAATTTCCAGTTTACATATCTTGTTCTGTGGACTTCAAAATACAGTGATACCTCATCTTACAAACTTAATTGGTTCCGGGACGAGGTTCTTAAGGTGAAAAGTTTGTAAGACGAAACAATGTTTCCCATAAGAATCAATGGAAAAGCGATTAATGCGTGCAAGCACAAAATTCACCCCTTTTGCCAGCGGAAGTACCCATTTTTGTGCTGCTGGGATTCCCCTGAGGCTCCCCTCCATGGGAAACCCCACCTCCGGACTTCTGTTGCCAGCGAAGCGCCCATTTTGCGCTGCTGGGATTCACCTTCTGGGATTCCCCTGCAGCATCACAAAAACATGGAAGTCTGGAGGTGGGGTTTCCCATGGAGGGTAGCCTCAGGGGAATCCCAGCAGCGCAAAAATGGGTGCTTCGCTGGCAATGGAAGTCTGGCGGCAGGGCATCCAAGCGGCGGCGGTGGGTTTGTAAGGTGAAAATAGTTTGTAAGAAGAGGCAAAAAAATCTTAAACCCCGGGTTTGTATCTCGAAAAGTTTGTATGACGAGGCGTTTGTAAGACGAGGTATCACTGTATTGTTAGATATCACTACCTGTTAACTTCAAGAAAGTTGTTTCACTCAGTTTAGAATTTAGTTAAGTTTACTATTTTTATGGAAACAATTTATGCAAAAGAACTCACCAGCAATACATGTTTTTAACTATTATATTTTTAAAATTTCTTAGCTGCCTTGCTCACCAGAATAAAGAATAAGCTAAATAACGTAAGTTGACAATGCAAAAATATTAGGCTAAAATGAGGTTAGCAATAATATTGTTCAGTATCTCTTATGAACATAATCTTATTAAGAGCAATTGTAAACATATGCAATTCTGTGCTTTCCAAGTAATTTATCTTTATCACTATAAAAGGAGAACATTTGTTATAAGAATATATGTATGTATGCATGTATGTATATATTCATATTCATTCTTACTTCACAAAGTCCAACAACTGCTTCAGATACTTTTTCCTTGTAATGATGAATTTTTAAAGTTTGAAGTTGAGTCTCGGACAGAAACCCCCATGAAGCCAGCATTTTTGGTGTTTCTGAACGTGGTATTCGCAGTACAGTTCTTCTGATATATTCAGCTACTGTTTCATCCATGATGAAGATCCTCCAAAAAAATAAGATAAGAATTTTGTTCAGAGAACTAACACTTTAGTTTTATACAGTACAGAGTAGATAGTGGACAATGAAAAGAGAAACAAAGGTTCTTAACAAAGTCTTGTGCTGTATGGACTTTGAAAATAAGGACGCTGGACAGCTCATCCTAAAATAATCTAAAAGGCAACTTAAAGACACATGTATAGTGGGGGGGAAAAGTATTTAGTCAGACACCAATTGGGCAAGTTCTCCCACTGAGAGGCCTGTAACTGACATCATAGGTAGAGCTCAACTATGAGAGACAAAATGAGAAAACACATACAGAAAATCACTAGAAGGAGCTGACCTGGCATGTATAATTGAGACCTGGCTGGGCCAGGAAGGGGTGTGTGTGTCCTCCTCTCACAGATGTGCCCAGACAGGTTTCAAGTACTGCCTCAGCCCCAACCCAGGGAAAGGGTGGAGGAGTGGCAATTATTGCCCGCAAGAATCTGTTTTTTCACAGCATCCGTGCCCTGGATTTTCTTCTTCTTATCCTTCCTCACTTCTCTCCCCCTACTGCTTTTCTATTTATAATATTTTATAACTCAATGAAAATGTTAAACCACAACATATACAGACCAGGGGTGGATTCCCATTACCACCACTACCGGTGTGCTGCGCATGCAGATTCGCTTATCTTGTGTGCACGCACCTGTATCCCAGCGTGTTTTTGTTTCTGCGCATGTGCAGAGAGAACTCGTGTGTGAGATTTTGGCAATTTGTTTCCGTGCATGCGCAGAAGCAAAATATTGCTGAAATCTGGCATGCACGGACATCCCCCTCACGAGATCTTGCTTCCTCTGCATGCGCAGAAACAAAAACATGCTGGGATGCATGCACACGCAAAATAACTGAAGCTTCACATGTACAGTATTGCAGTGATTGCTACTAGTGCACTGTCCTTTACCGTACCGGTAGCAACCCACTACTGATATGACATGATTGAAACATTTAAATATGTTAAAGGGTTAAATAAGGTTCAGGAGGGAAGTGGTTTTAATAGGAAAGTGAACACAAGAACAAGGGGACACAATCTGAAATTAGTTGGGGGAAAGATCAAAAGCAACATGAGAAAATATTATTTTACTGAAAGAGTAGTAGATCCTTGGAACAAACTTCCAGCAGACGTGGTTGGTAAATCCAGAGTAACTGAATTTAAACATGCCTGGGATAAACATATATCCATTGTAAGATAAAATACAGGAAATAGTATAAGGGCAGACTAGATGGACCATGAGGTCTTTTTCTGCCGTCAGTCTTCTATGTTTCTATGATACAGACCTCTGGCAAACAAACCCACATATAATAAAAGACTCCAGAAAAGCCCTACTCCTGGTGTCTACTTGAACACAACCAGGCCATTTTCTTAGTAAAATCGAGTTTCCAATACCTCCTGGTAAAATGATTTGTATATACAGTGGTACCTCATGATACGAACCCCTCATCATATGAACTTTTCGAGATACGAACCCAGGGTTTGGAATTTTTTTGCCTCTTCTTACGAACTTTTTTCACCTTACGAACCTGCCAAGCCGCCACTGAGATTCCCCGCCTCCGGACTTTCGTTGCAAGCCACGTGCAGGTTTTTGCGATCCTGGGATCCCCTGAGGCTCCCCTCCATGGGAAACCCCACCTCCTGACTTCCGCGTTTTTGCAATGCTGTAGGGAAATTCCAAGAGGGGAATCCCAGGATCGCAAAAACAGGGCGCTCTGCTGGGCAGAGTAGGGGGGACAAAAACAGGAAGAAAAGACTCATGGAGCTCAAGGGAGGAGAAAGGTGTGGGGGAGATGAGGAGAGAAAGGTGGGCAAAAACGGGAGGGAAAGGCTCAGAAGAAAGGTGTTCGCCTCAGCTTTCTCTGGCTGCCACTTTTTTTTTTTAAGCCTTAATATTTTGGATTCTCCTAATGGGCTTGTACGCATTATTGGCTTTTCCATTGATTCCTATGGGAAACATTGTTTCACCTTACGAACCTCGTCCCGGAACCAATTAAGTTCGTAAGACGAGGTATTACTGTACACTACTTTCTGGGCAGCTGAATTTTCTGTACCACTCTTACCAACTTAGCCAATTTGGGTTAGAGTGAACTCTTGACACCATGTGTATTCAGGTAGCCCTCAATCTATGAGGGCAATTGAGACAAGAATTTCCATTGCTAAACAGTGGTTAAGTGAGCCAGGTCCAATTTTACAACTTTTTGCCATGGTGGTTAAGCAAATCACTGCAGTTATTAAATGAATCATGCAGCCATTTAGCAAATCCACCTTGCCCCATTCCCCCAAATAAGGAGACGTTTCTGACAGTGGCAACAATCAATCCATGGAACAGAAGTTGCCTTCTGAAATTGTGGGGCTTTCATCACTGGAGGCTTTCAAGAAGAGATTGGAATTGCTATTTGACAGAAATGGTGTAGGGTCTACTACATTCATTCATTCTTGATTCTATGATTTACTATTACTATTATTTATTTATTATTTTTATTTCATTATTATTTATTTATTTCATTATTATTTATTTATTTATTTGGATTTATATGCTGCTCCTCTCTGAGAACTTACAACATATGAAAGAAACAATACAAAATTACCTAAATCCAATTATTTTAAAGTGAAATAATTGGGCAGTGGGCTGTGCGTGCTGGACTAGATAATCTACAATGTCCCTTCCTATTCTGTTAGTCTGTAATCTTCGTCAAAACAGGGATTTCCTGGTGGTCTCCCATCCAGGCAGGAACTTCTGAGCCGGAGTGAGGCTTATACTCAGGCATTTCCAAGTCTCTCTCCCACATAGAAAGAGACGAACCACCATCGCCGCTTCGATGTCCGTCGCGGCTCAAGCCTCTCTCGCAACAACAGCGGTCGACCTCGCAGGGTCGTTGTGACTCGTGAGGATGAAAAGCCCCTCCTCCCCGAAATGTAGAGGGGGAAAAAAGAGACGCCACCATTTCGGGATTGGCGGTTGTCCTCCTTTCCCGCTGTTCTCCCACCCAACTCACTTCGACGGGGGATCCTGCCCGCCGCTGTTCCTCAGCCGCCTCTTCGGCGCCATTTTCGGCGTCTCCTTCTTTCTCCTCAGGACATTTGCCGCCCAAAAGGCCCATTCGAATCACCCAATCACCGCCCTCCGGACCGTATTTGGCCAATCCGCCGCCTCCCCCGCGGCCGATCGGCCAATCACAATGCGACGTCTCCCCAGGCCGGCAACATTGCGCGCTTATGCGACGCTCTGGATGACTCCACCTCCGTCGTTGTTGGGAGGGGGGGGGGGAAGACAGGTCGAGAGGTTGTGACGAAAAGTTAACCAAAAATAACTTCCGGGTGGATGGCCGTTCGCTTCCGGGTTGCGCACTTCCGGGTAAGGTATTTTAACTTTCTATTTCAGCGTTAGGTTAATTTTTACTAGCTGTTAAATAGAGTTGAAAAGTTCAGTTGAGGGAGATAAATATGAGGGAGAAGAAAAATAGTAATGATTTATGTAGTAATATAAATGCGAGGGGGGAGAAAAATAGCAATGATTTATATATTTATATAAAACAGTTATGCAACTAAATCATGTGTGTGTGTGTGCGTCGAATCTATTTGAATAAATGTTCTTAACAATTTCTCTTGTTTCTCCAGGGTTTTGCATCAGGACTCCCATCATCCCCAGTCATAATCAGACTAGGAATATGGGATTTGTAGTCTGGGATTCCTGGAGAACATCAGGTTGTTTATCCTGGAAATACATATTTTAAGGCAGAGGTCTCCAACCTTGGCAACTTTAAGATTTGTGGACTTCAATTCCCAGGGTTCGTCAGCCAGTTTTGCTGGCTGAGGAATTCTGGGAGTTGAAGTCCACAACTCTTAAAGTTGCTAAGTTTGGAGAAATCCCTTTATTAGGGGATGCAGAGCTTAACAGAAAAAAAGATATACTGTAAAGATCCCTTTATTCATTCATTGATTAAAGTGAAAAAAAAAGTTAGAAGATAGATATTTCTTTTAACCCTGCTGTTCTGTTTAAGAAAAGTAACAAATCTTCTGTTCCCGGGTCACCCTGACCCGGACCGAAAACTCTTCATTTGCAGTGCTTATGTTTGGTCAATTTGAATACTTTTTTCACTTGGAAAGTAGTCTGAACATTTCTGCACACAATGATATGAAAATTGAACTGAAGAAATTAATCCTTATTGGTTTATTTTGCACATAAATATGCCCCCCCCCCCGTTTTTGTGAATTTTCTTTAGGTTTATTGATAATTATGCCTGCAAAATACATTCTATTTTACTAAAGTTGGTATGGGATTCGTAGCTTGAACATTTCTGAACATAATGATATGAAAATTGAACTGGGAAAATTGAAGAATATTGGTTTATTTTGTTGATGAAATGCACGCCCCCCCGTTTTTTTTAAAATAGTCTTCACTTTATGGATAGTTTTGCTAGCAAAATACATTCTATTTTACTAAAGTTGGTGTGGGATTGGTAGCTTGAACATTTCTGAACATAATGATATGAAAATTGAACTGGAAAAATTGATGCATATTGGTTTATTTTGCACATAAATGTATGCCTCCCCTGTGTTCAATTATTTCAATTTATATAAAAATTATGCTGTTAATTTCAAACTTACATACTTTTTTTTAGTAAAATGGATTTGTGTCATAAAAGTAGTTCTCTGGCTACAATGTGGTTGATTTTCAAAAGGATATTCCAAATATTTCTAGACAAATATGTATAAACAGTGACAATAATGGCACATAGCAAGGCCGGGGGGTGGGGGGTGGCCCTTTTGTGGCAAAAATAAACCAATAAGAACCATTTTTTTTCAGTTCATTTATATTTTTCTTATATTCAGAAATGTTCAATTTAGTATATCAAACCTTTTGGGGGAAAATTCCTTAGGGATTTGTAGCCTTAAAAAATAGAAATTGACACGAAATTAAAAAAGGATGGGGGGAGGGGCTTTTTGATCAAAATAAAAATATAAGTCTCAATTTTTCCAGTTCAATTTTCATATCATTATGTTCATAAATGTTCAAACTAGTTTTCCAGTTGAAAAAGTTTTCAAAAAAATCAAATTCAAGTACAGTACCTAAAAAAATTATTTTTGGTCCGGTCATATACGAACAGAAACAGACTCGAATTTATGATTTTTTTTTGCCCAGAAAACAATTAGCCACCACCCCAAAAATATTTTTTGATGATCAGCATTGTTAAATTGAGTAAATGAATGCCTAAGATTTTAAAGAATATTTCGGATTTGGAGCATAAAAAAATAAAAAGTGAAAATGGTTGCAAGCAGCCGAGGGGGGGGGGGGGGGCTTATTTCTGATATTAAAAAACCAATAAGAATCATTTTTTTCAGTTCCTTTATATTTTTCTTATATTCAGAAATGTTCAAGCTACCAATCCCACACCACCTTTAGTAAAATAGAATGCATTTTGCAAGCAAAACTATCCATAAATTGAAAAAAAATTCACAAAAACGGGGGGGGGGCGTGCATTATATCCGCAAAATAAACCAATAAGATTTACTTTTTTCATTTCAATTTTCATATCATTGTGTGCAGAAATGTTCAGACTACTTTCCAAGTGAAAAAAGCTTTCAAAAAGACCAAACATAAGCACTGCAAATGAAGAGTTTTCGGTCCGGGTCAGGGTGACCCGGGAACAGAAGATTTGTAACTTTTTTTGCCCAGCAAAAACTAAGCCCCCCACCCCCCCAAAAAAATTCTCATAGAGAGAACCCCTGAAATGATGAAAAGTCATGAAATTTCAAGTTTCAGATATGCAGGGAAAATTTTTTACAGGGACTCAAACTTGGCTTCGGGTCGCATACGACCCGAACAGAACAGCAGGGTTAAACTAGTGCTAGTTTATTTGGAGGACTGCAGTCACTCCTTCAAGAGAAAAAAATGCAATTAAGTGCTAATTGGATTTAGATGCTACTGATTTTGTTATATTGATGCTTAAATAAATGAATCAAATTAGGTAATTGACCATATTTGTCATTGAACCTTGGTGGACCCAATTGCAATGCAGCCCATCAGTATTAAATAATACGAGGGGGGTTAAAACTTTAAATAAATGTAGCCTTTATAGGTTTTCTTCTCTTAACTAAGATATTATTCTCCCTTCCTCTGTCTTGGGTGATTATTTTGCTGTTTTTTTTAGACAACCTTATCTAAATGTCAGACGCTTAGGCAGATTTTGAGAGCTAGATTCTACAATTTCAATAATTTATTCTTCCAGCAGCATAAATATGTTTAGAAGCTACCTTCTGTTTTCTGACATTGTGACCCATTTGTAAGCTAGCTTGATCATTCTATATTTTGAAAGCTGAACTAATAGAACAATTGTTTTGACCTTTAAATATTTGTTTGAGTAATGTATTGTTGTTATACTGTAGGAGGCACCCTTGAAATGAAAGGTAATATAAATCAATCAACTGAAGATACTGTATAAAATTACAGAACAAAGCACATTGGGGATTACATTAACCTCTTTTAGTGATAAGACATTATGCATCTTTCAGGCAGCAGATGTTAAATTGAGAATAAAGTTGGGTTGAAGGAACTTTAAATTTGTTTTATCATTCACCAACAGTTATGGATTTGTAATGCAATCCCCTTCATATTTGCTCAGAAGGGAAAACTGTTTTTCATAACATATTGTTAGTCATTGACTAATGATGGTAATGAAGCTCAGAATTTCCATTGTAAGTCATGGTTGTAAGTCATGTTAGTTATAAATCAAGGCACCCATGTGACTGATCCAATTTTACAACCTTTTTGTGGTAGAATTGATTGGTTGGTTGGTTGGTTGGTTGGTTGATTGATTGATTGATTGATTTGATTTGATTTTGTATGCCGCCCCTCTCCGTAGACTCGGGGCGGCTAACAACAATAATAAAAACAGCATATAAGAAATCTAATATTTAAATTACTAAAAACCCTTATTAAAAACCAAACATACCCAAAAACATACCATGCATAAATTGTATAGGCCTAGGGGGAAGGTATATCTCAATTCCCCCATGCCTGACGACAGAGGTGGGTTTTAAGGAGCTTACGAAAGGCGAGGAGGGAGGGGGCAATTCTGATCTCTGGGGGGAGTTGGTTCCAGAGGGCCGGGGCCGCCACAGAGAAGGCGCTTCCCCTTGGCCCCGCCAAACGACATTGTTTAGTTGACGGGACCCGGAGAAGGCCCACTCTGTGGGATCTAACTGGTCGCTGGGATTCATGCGGCCATGGTTGTTAAGTGAGTCAGTACATGTTGTGAATCACATTACGTAAAAATAGCAATGCTGTAACTGGATCTAAAAGGAGAGCCATTTGCCAAGCACCTGAAATGGCCATTAGGGTGATACCTTGTGTTCATTTGTAATTTGAAGGGCCACTAAGCAACTGGCTATTAAGTGAGGGACCCCTACATGCTTTGCTTATAGGTAATCCTTAACTCAGTCCTGCAATCCTTAGGCAGACTTAATGAACTCAATCTGTAAGTCTGGAGGACAGAAGGGAAAGGGGGGACGTGATCGAAACATTTAAATTTAAAGAGTTAAACTACTACTCCAATTACAAAGTCTGTGAATAGCATGATTTGCACTGCTCCTACCTTCCTGGCCTTTCGTAAGGTTGAAAAAACTCACTTTTGCTGGCAGACCTGGAGCCATATGATTCTGATGGGATGAATGTGGGTGACTGTTTTTTAAATATTTTGGGTTTTAGATCAGATTTTATGTTTGGGTTTCTCACCTGTTGTATTTTGTATTTATTCCTACTTGCAAGCCGCCCTGAGTCCATGAAGAAGGGTAGCCTAGAAATCCAAATAACTAAAATAAATACCGTAAATGATTTGTCTCTTTATGTTAGATTTCCACAACCACGCCATTTCCTTTCTTCTTAATAAACAACTTAAGAAAAGCAGCTTTAGATTTCAAATTTCTTAATAGATTTCTTTCATTATTAATATACAACTTTGTAGCAGAAATATTCCATCTTAAAAGTAGTGTTAACCACCAAATAAACTGCAATCTTTATTACTGTGCTTTTTCTATTTTCCATCTTCCATTTGTGCAAATGTAGAAATAGATTTCACGCATCGTTTGAATCGTATTAGCGATTTGTATTTTTGTTGTGAATTAGAAACACATTATTTTTCTCTAAGATGCTTACTACCGGTACTAATAAAGCTTGAAGGAATCATATATTCTAGGAAAAATAAAGCCTAATTACTCCGTGTAGCATGCTGTAGGTAGGGGACCATCCGTGAAGATGTAATTTTTGTCACATAATTTTGGCCTTAAATAGCCTTATGCTGTAACTGAACATAAAGCTGTTAGTATGGTACCACTTTGTAAGGGATCAAACAATCCTGTCCAAAATGTATATGTGCATAAAACAACTGGCATTTTAAGCTGCTTATGCAAATAGAATTATTTTTTCCCCACAGTTTACATACTAATGCTTAACAAGAAAACAGTGGTGGAGAATCTGTTCTGCTTGGTGCCTTGCCACCTTGTGGCTATTTATATATTAATTTGTTAGTGGCATGCTCAGCCGCATTGAATAAACTTTCAGGCCAGGTGTATGACAATAAGAAAAAAAAAGAACAAGCACAGATATAATTTTCTCCCCAGAGAATGGCTATAACTTTTTTTCTTGCTCACTGGAACTCCTTTTACCAGGTAAATGATTTCCTCAGCCTTAAAAGCAGAGGGGAGACTCTTACCAGTTGGCTCAAAAGCAGCTCGAATGCTCCCAACGTGATCTTCTGCAGGTGCTGTAATTTTAATGGCTGTAATCCATAGATTTAGGAGGCGTGTTGGGAAATGCTCTTCCTATTCCCCCAAAGCTGCTCTTCATGGGCCGCAGGACGTTTGGGCTTCAAAGCTAAACAGAACCGGGCATGGTTCATAGCCGGACAGGAAACTATCAGAGAATTTCAAGGCAACAGACTAGATGGGAGGTTAAAAATAAAAATCAGAAGAATCAAAAATCAATCCTCTTCTTGGCAAGAAAATCGAAGGGATATCTTTATGTCATCCCTAGCAGTTAAGCTCAGTTCTCTGCTCCCACCCCTCCCAAACCGGGATGCTATTATCTCAGCTAAGATTTGCTTTCTATTTCAGGCAGGGGGCCCAGTTCTAAATGAAAGTTCTGGGCTGCATCCAGCTGCCTTTTAAAAAAACCAGAATGCCAGTGGGACCCGCTTTCAAGTACATTGCAGACAAGGGTTACACACACACACACACACACACACCCTTTTGCAGGCTGCAAAGGATGGGCTTGGGATTGAATCCAAAGCATGGCTCAGCCCTACAATGAATTTATTTATTTATTTATTTATTTATTTATTTATTTATTTATTATTACTTACTTACTTACTTACTTACTTACTTACTTACTTACTTACTTATTTATTTATTTGGCTTCTATGCTGCCCAATCCCGAAGGACTCGGGGCGGCTCAAAACAATAATAAAAATACAATATAAATAGATACAAAGCGACAAAAAGAAGTCGAACATTATCTAAAGCTAAAACCCCATTAAAGTTATTTTTTTTAAAAGTTATTAAGAAAAGCAGTCACAATCTTACAGATGCACACCATTCATAGATACGATTGCTGATCAAGCTCATACTGCAGTGATGGCAAACTTTTTCCCCCTCAGGTGCTGAAAGGGCGTGTGTGCGCACTATTGCGCAAGCGTGAGTGCCCACTTCCATAATTCAATGCCTGGGGAGGGCGAAAACAGCTTATCTCAGCCCCCGGAGGCCCTCTGGAGACCAGAAATGCCCTGTTTCCCAACTTCCAGGCTCGTGTTTCACCCTCCCCAGCTTCCAAAGGCTTTCCTAGAGCCGGGGCAGGGTAAAAACATCCTCCTCCATCCCCCCAGAGTTTCTCTAGAAGCCAAAAACGCCCTCCCAGAGCTTCTACCTTTGAAAAGTGGGGCTTTTGTACCTTGGAAAAGTGCGGCTACCTTTGAAAAGTGTTCGGAAACTTCAGATCGTGCAGAATGTGGCCGTGAGAGCCATCGTGGGGCTTCCCAGATTCGCCCACATTTCTACAACACTCTGTGGCCTGCACTGGCTGCTGATCAGTTTCCGGTCACAATTCAAAGTGTTGGTTATGACCTTTAAAGCCCTACATGGCATTGGACCAGAGTACCTCTGGAACCACCTGCTACTGCACAAATTCCAGTGACCGATAAGGTCCCACAGAGTTGGCCTTCTCCAGGTCCCGTCGACTAAACAATGTCGTTTGGCGGGCCCCAGGGGAAGAGCCTTCTCTGTGGCGGCCCTGGCCCTCTGAAATCAACTCCTCCCGGAGATTAGAACTGCCCTCACCCTCCTTGTCTTTCATAAATTACTCAAGACCCACCTATATCGCCAGGCATGGGGAAACTGAGACACCTCCCCCAGGCTTTTATATTTTATGTTTGGTATGTATGTGTTGTTTGGTTTCAAACGATGGGGTTTTATATGTTTTTTCTCTTTTATTATTAGATTTGTTCCACTGTAACATTGTTTTTATTATTGTTGTGAGCCGCCCCGAGTCTTCGGAGAGGGGCGGCATACAAATCTAATAAATAATAATAATAATAATAATAATAATAATAATAATAATTATTATTATTATTATGTGCGAGCCAAAAATCAGATACCTGGCACACATGCATCTTGGAGCTGAGTTAGGCAATGGCTCAGCATGCCACCTGTGGCAACCATGCCATTGGTTTGCCATCACTGTCATACTGCATTAGGTTGGTTCAAAATCAGGGTATGGATGAGGAGAAAGGAAGTGGGTAGCATCTTTAACATACACACACACACACACACGTATTATTGGCACTCATCAGTTTAAGTACATTTTCCAAAGCGGACTTTTTGTTTTCCTTTAAAGCACAAAAGGACACTGGAACCTTCCTGGGGTTGGTTGGTTGGTTTATTTTGAGCAAGTGGAGAAAAATGAGTCGATTTCCGTGAAGGTTCAGCTAGCCTTGAATCAAATAATAAGGATTCTCTGAGTTATTTATGAGTTTGACTAACTCGTTTACTAATCCTGCAATCCATCAACAAGGAACAAGCACGCACAACCTTTGGTTTTCCAGTAAAGCATTTAATTGACACCTCGGCCAGTTTGTCATCAGAGATGTGCCAGTCTTGCAAACATACTACGTTTAAGAAATAGAATTACTCCTGATCACTTTTCCCATAGTAATAGCCTTACAACATCACCATGTAAGCTTACTAGCTTATTTCTCTGTTCTCTATGTATCCAGTATTTGCACTGTCTTTGTGTTTGGATGCTGCAGAATTATAGTTCTGTGCTATTGCTGTCTGTCCCACCAGCATCACTTTTTTTCCTGAACAGTTTTTATTTTTTATTTTTTGTTCATTCATTCATTCATTCATTCATTCATTCATTCATTCATTCATTCATTCTTTCATCGGATTTATATGCCACCTCTCTCCAAAGACTCGGGGCGGCTTACAACATATAGGAAACAATATACTGTACATCCTAAATTCAATTAATTAAAATTGATAATCTAAAAACCTAAGTACCAATTAAACTACTTTCATACCCATTCAGTCCACAAGCTCACAACATATTTGTCGGCCAGGGAGTAGCATCTAATGACCCCAGGCCTGGAGGCATAAATGAGTCTTCAGACTCTTACGAAAGGCAGGGAGGGTGGAGGCAATACGAATCTCTGGGGGAGTTGATTCCAGAGGGCCGGGGCTCCCACAGAGAAGGCTCTTCCCCTAGGTCCCACCAAACGACATTGTCTAGTTGATGGGACCTGGAGAAGGCCGCTTCTGTGGGACCTAACCGGTCGCTGGGACTCATGCGGCAGAAGGTGGTCCCACATGTATTCTTTAGACATTACTCAAACTTAGCATCTTTTTATTCTTCATTCATGGAACCCATTTTTTTAAATTTGGCAGTTCAAATCTGTCTAGGCTCAACCTTCCATCCTTCCGAGGTGGGTAAAATGAGGACTCACATTATTGGGGGGACCATATGCGGACTCTAAACCGCTTAGAGAGGGCTATAAAGCAGTGTAAAGTGCTATATAAGTCTAAGTGCTGCTGCTATTAGGCACAAAAGCTGGCTAGATGTCTTTCTCTTAGTCAGGAGGAGATTGTGAGTTTTAGTCCCAACTTGATGATTTTGAGTCAATCACCAGGAGCTGCTAAGTTTTCCATGTCAGGATCAGGGTCCTACCTGACATAATATTTCAAATTGCAGAGTAATTGACTTTAACAATGTAAAACTGCTTAGTCACGATGAATCTACTGTAACCTGATTGGTTGACAAAAGTATATACCACGATGCACCTTTGCATAGGTGTGGCTTGGAGATATTGGCTTAGTTTGTATTAGAGTGGTTTAGAGATATTGTGGCTTATGGCTAGTGGCTTATGGTTTAGAGTGGCTTGTGAGTTATTGTGGCTTGTGGTGGCTGATGAATAGGGTGGCTGAAGACTTGCAGCTGAGTATGTAACTGAGAATAGATAGAGAAGTGTGAGTATTTTGTATAGTAACTGCTAGAGAGAGAGAGCTACAGCGTAAATAGTCAGTGTAGGTTTGCTACGAAAGAAGTAAATATTTTACTAAGAAACTCTGCAATACTTGTCTTCAATTATATTCAAGACAACAGTTCTGAGGCCGATGGCTAGCTGCTTTGGCTGTCTGGGTAGGCTAGCTTCTGCAAAATGTTACTCCAGCATGCCTTGGGCGTGGAAAAATCATCTGGGTAACTTTGGCTATAGGTGATATAAAAAATAAATAAATAAAAATAAACATGCGAACAAAGAAACAACCTTCTAGATATTCCTTGCCATTTTCCATCCTAGCTGAGGCTGGTGGGAGATGAAATGTGTGTGTATATCTCTCCCTCCTTCCACCTCCCTCGCCCTTTTCTAAATTATTAATCTAATGTGATTTAATCCTGGGACCATAAATCTTTGCTATTGGCTTTGTGACATTTCCTAGCAGGAGAACTGTATAATGGGTACTGCAGATCTCAAAGGTAAGTGCTAATGTTGACGTATTTGGGGAGTAATGCCCATTGTTGGTTGGTTTGATTTGTTCTCATCTGAAGTTCCTGAAAAGTGAGTGTTTCCTGCAAAACAGTTGGCTGTAAAGCTAGTGATTTATCTGGTGGTTTCAGCTGAGTTGATCTTTAGGTCCCGGGTGGCTGTTTTTTTATCCCCACGAACAAATTCAGATCTGTTTTCAGATTTTTAGCAACTATTGGGAATAGCAGGGAAAGTTAGCCAATAATAAAACTGTAATGAGGGAGAACAAAGCTTGCAATGTGGAATAACAACACTATCAATTTTAGTTTTTATGAGTTTGTAGCTCGCTGTAATACGAAATAGTAAAATAGCGCAGGAAGAAATGAATACAACCGCACACCACAGCCTAGTTTAAGACCACGTATAGAACTTCAGCCATCTGAATAGCCTACGTCAGAGGTCCCCAACCTTTTTTGCACCAGGGACCGGCTTTAAGCTAGACCAGTTTTCCATGGCCCGGTGGGGGGGGGGGGGGGAGCTAGCTGTCAGCGGCGCCGTAAAAGGGGCGATCAAGAGAGGAATGGGTGAATGAATGGACGGAGGGTGGGAAGGAAGGAAAGAGGGAAGGGACAGGAACAAAAGAAGGGTGCAAAGGAAGCAAGGAAAGGTGTGAAAGGGGAGAGTAAGAGAGGAAGGAGTGAAAGAAGGGAATGAGGGAGGAAGGAAGGGAGGAAGGAAAAGGAAAGCAAGAAATGGAGGGAGGAAAGGAAGGAAAGAAAGAAAGAAAGAAAGAAAGAAAGGGGGAAGGGACAGGAACAGAGGAAGGAAGCAAGGAAACTTATGAAAGGGGAGAGTAAGGGAAGAAGGTAGGAAGGAGAAAGAAAAGAAGAAATAGAGGAAGGGAAGGTAAAAGAGAGAAAGAAAAAGAGCAAGAAAGAAAGCAAGAAAGAGAAAGAAAGAAAGGCAACTTCAAAGAAAGGCTCACTGAGCATCTCTCACTCTCTCTCTCTTTCTATCCCTCTTTCTTTCTTTCTCTTCCTTTCTCTCTCTCCTCTTCCTTTATCTCCTCTCTCTCTCCCTCTCTCTTTCTCTCCCCCTCTCTCCCCCTTTCCCTCTCTCCCTCTCTTGCTATCTCTCCCCCCTCTCCCTCTCTCTTTCTCCCTCTCCCTCTCTTTCTCTCTCTCCCCCCTCTCTCTTTCTCTCTCTCTCCCCCTCTTTCTCTCTCTTCTTCTCACTTTCTCTCTCTTGTTTTCTTTCTGTCTCTTTTGCTTTCTCTCTCTCTCACTCTTTCTTGTTTTCTTTCTCACGCTCTTTCTCTCTCTTGTTCTCTCTCTTGCTATCTCTTTCTCTCCCCCCCCTTTCTCACTCTCTCTTTCTCACTTTCTCTCTATCTTGCTGTCTGTTGCTCTCACTCACTCTCGTTCTCTCTCCATTCTTCTCAGCGATGACGCGCGCACGCCCTGCCCGCCTCACCTTTGCGAGAGCACTTTCGCCCCGGGCTCTCAGCAAGGGGGGTTTGGAGGAGAGGCGGGGCCGGCGAAGGTGATATTGAATGTCGGGGGAGAACGGGCGGCTGCAAGCGCTCCCTATCCCCCTGCTAGCCCACTCGGAATATTCAAAATAAGAAAAGCCTTCGCCGGCAAAGGTTTTTCTTATTTTGAATATTCCGAGTGGGCTAGCAGGGAGATAGGGAGCGCGTGCAAATACCCGTTCTCCCCCGACATTCAATATCACCTTCGCCGGCCTCCGCTGAGGAAAGCCTTTGCCGGCATTTCCTCTCGTTGTCAAGGAGGCGCAGCGGCGGGCGGAGAGAGGGAAGGAGGGGGGGGGGCAGCGGCGTCCCTCCTGGCCTTGGCGGGCCGCCCAACCCTCCCCACCTCCTGCAAACGCGGCGGGCGGCGGGGGGAGAGCGAGGAGCCGGTTCCGGCGGGCGCGGGGCTTGGCTGGCTGGCGGGGGGGAGCGCCGCTGGTGATGCGGAAAGGCCGAGGGGGCCCTGGCGCCGCGGACCGGCTGAAAAGCTCCAACGGCCCGGTCCCGGTCCGCGGACCGGCGGTTGGGGACCTCTGGCCTACGTCACTGGAATCTATAAGTAACTTTATATCCCTGCATAAAGAACTGATACTTAAACCAGCTTCTCCAAGAGCATTAGAAAACATACTTTTAAGCTACAATGGGTTCAGTTGATTTGTTTTATCTGCATTTCATAGTCACTGAGACACTATTTTTTTCTTTTATGTACACTGAGAGTATGTGCACCAAGACAAATACCTTGTGTGTCCAATCACACTTGGCCAACAAAATTCTATTCTATTCCATTCTGTTCTGTTCCACCCTACTCCACTCCACTCTACTCTGTTGTCAAGTTTATCAAGCTAGACTTGGAGTCTTTACTTTATAGACTCCTCTGAGCTTGTAAGATTACAAGTAAATCTTGTCCTGAGAACACAGGTTCCCCAATCTTATTATATGGGCTCTTTGTAGCTGTATTCTATACTAGGTAGTTTAAATATCTCAAGGGACACATTCTACAATACAGAAATTTGTTGGAAGAGCCGGACTTTATGTGATCTTTAAAGGAAGAATATCAGAACCTTGGACAGGTCCTGCCATACTGTATACAGTACTGTAGTGGTCAATTCTAGCTGGAACTTATCCAAGAAGAGCTGATGTTTCAGAAAATTTTTGAGGCTTTCCATAGGGTTGGCTGGATTAGGTCACCCATTTGGAAACCTGTCCTTGTTTCCTGAATAACCATAGGGCAATTCTTCCATTACTTTGGAATCGACTGAGGAGCACCCTTCATATGGCAGGAAGCTGGTAGAACATTGCATTGGGTCAATGCAACTGCACGCAGAAATGCTTTATAGTAGAGGTGTCAAGCTCAAGGCCCGAGGCCCAGATCCAGCCCGTGGGGTGCTTAGATCTGGTCCATGAGGCCTCCCGGGAAACAATGAAGAACCGGTCCGCAGTGCCTCTGTTAGCAAATACAGAGGTTGGGAGGGCTGTTCCCAAGCTCCATTTTTGCTGTCAGGGGGATGCAGGAGGCCATTGCAGCTGAAAATAGAGCTTGTGAGGGCCGGGGGCAGTACTGCCAAACTCCTTTTTTGCTGGTGGAGAATTGTAAGAGGCCGTTGCAGTCAAAAATGGAGCTTGAGAGCCCATTTTTGCTAGCAGAGCCCTCATGCCACCGCAGGTACCTCCGATACGAGTGAGGTTGAGCTGGCCATGCCCATCCTGGCTATGCCTACTCCAGCCCCCCCCCAGGTCAAACACAGCCCTGATGTGTTCCTCAATTAAGCCAAGTGAAACAGATATCCAAGTGCCACCTCTATGTTGATTAAGGCAGGCAGAGTACTATTTGTTGGGGTCAAGGGAAAGGGGGGGTCTTGCCTTCTCTTTCTGCTCAAGATCCCCATGGACAATTGATGGGCCACTGTGGGACACAGAATGCTGGACTCGATGGGCTTGGCTCTTCTTATGTTCAAGTTTGACACCCCTGCTTTACAGCCATGGTTTGGTTTCCAGTAAGATTGCTGTTATTATTTATTATTATTATTTATTAGATTTGTATGCCGCCCCTCTCCGTGTTCCTCAACAAATGTATTCAGAATACCGCACGAATCCCAGCGACCGATAAGATCCCACAGAGTTGGCCTTCTCCAAGTCCCATCGACTAAACAATGTCGTTTGGCGGGCCCCAGGGGAAGAGCCTTCTCTGTGGCGGCCCCGGCCCTCTGGAACCAACTCCCCTCGGAGATCAGAACTGCCCCCACCCTCCCTGTCTTTCGTAAACTACTCAAGACTCATTTATGCCGCCAGGCATGGGGGAGTTAAGATATTCCTTGCCCCTAGGCCATTACAAGTTATGCATGGTATGTTTGTGTGTATGTTTGGTTTTATTATAAGGGTTTTTAGTTGTTTTATTAATTGGATTTCTACATGCTGTTTTTATCATTGTTGTTAGCCGCCCCAAGTCTGTGAAGAGGGGCGGCATACAAATCCAATAAATAAATAAATAAATGACATTAAGCATAATTTATATCACAACTTTGACAGGAGGAAGAACCTATGGGGTTGTTTTTTGGATGACCGGTTCCTAACTCGTGATGCATCCGAACCTGTCACCTCACCTACATACCGAAGAGTGTAATGTTTTGATCCGTGAACTTCAAAAGTGCCACAAAGAGGTAAGGCTCTGGGCGAAATCCAGGATGCTGCGGTATCTCCACCGATAAGAGGCCTACCTTGTGATCCTGTTTTTAAGGCAAGACTGACTTTTGTTGGTAAAAACATAGCAACACGCAAAAAAATCATCAGCAAAGGTAATACAGTGTTCCCTCGATTTTCGCGGGTTCAAACTTCGCGGAATGTCTATACCACGGTTTTTCAAAAATATTAATTAAAAAATACTTTGCGTTTTTTCCCCCTATACCACGGTTTTTCCCGCCCGATGACGTCATATGTCATTGCCAAACTTTCGTCTGCCTTTAAAAAACATTTTTTTAAAATAGACTTTAATAAATAAAAATGGTGAGTAATAATCTAAATGGTTGCTAAGGGGATGGGAAATTGTAATTTAGGGGTTTAAAGTGTTAAGGGAAGGCTTGGGATACTGTTCATAGCCAAAAATAGTGTATTTACTTCCGCATCTCTACTTTGCGGAAATTCGACTTTCGCGGGCGGTCTTGGAACGCATCCCCCGCGAAAATCGAGGGAATACTGTATGTCTGTTTTTATGGACTTTGATGTGCTGATTCCAAAAATATGCTTAGTTTTGCTCTGTCCCATAAAGTTTCTGATATAGAAGCATTTTTGTTATTACGTTATTTCTACATTTTCAATGAATAGTGTGGCCATGAAAACATCATTTCATCATATTATTCTAACTTGTATAAAGCAAGTGATAATCTTTGTGGAGAAAATAGATGAACATCTAAAACAGTGGTTCTCAACATGAGGGTTGGGACCCCTTTGGGGGTCAAACAACTGTTTCACAGGGGTTGCCTAAGACCACGAGAAAAGACACATTTCCCACAGTGTTAGGAACTAAAGCTTCTATTCTGGTGCCTTGGAACCTATTTTTACAATCCGACCAATCAGGTGTTTACAGTGGGGGTGTCCCTGTGACCTTCCTGCCAATCAGCTTAAAACTCTGTTGGGAGAACTGCCGCTGGACTTATGGTTGGCGGTCACCACAACATGAGGAACTGTATTAAGTGGTTGCGGCATTAGAAAAGTTGAGAATCACTGATCTAAAGAAACAAAATTTATCAAGGATTACCAAGCAGAGAGAGATTATATGAATAGACCTGTAACAATAGAAGAAGTTTCTGAAGCTATAAAGAAGATTAAGCTAGAAAAAGGGGACACGGATAGATGATCAGATGTTTATTATAAATGTTTTGAGGCAAAAGAAATGATTGCTAAACAATCATCTTTCCGCCATAATTATCAGAAGAAATTTGGCAGCTCTTCAAGAAATCTTTGGTGAGCTGCAAGCTAAGAGGAAACAAGGAGCCCCTTGACTGGTTATGAGTCAGGAGTTATTAATTCAATGTCATATAAAAAGGACATTGCAGGAGGAGATGCACAATTGTTTCTATTTCCCTTAAGAGGCTGGTCCAAAATTGTTCTTGGACTGTAAAATTTAGAAATCTTTTTTTCTGAAAGGAGAAAGGGAAGGGGGAAAGCCTTTTGGTAATCTAAAATTGATATTCTCAATCCTGTCTGGTGTGGATTATAAAAGGATTATAACCTTTACTTGTATATATGTGTGTTTAGAGTGTGTGCCTGTATTTAGAAACAGTTATATTTGCTTTTAGTTTTTCTTCTCAAATTTAAATACAGCCAATTTCTTTCTTTCTTTCTTTCTTTCTTTCTTTCTCTCTTCCCTCCCTTCCCTCCCTTCCTCCCATCCCCTTCCTTCCTTCCTTCCTTCCTTTCTTCCTTCCTTCCTTTTTTCCTTCCTTCCTTCCTTCCATTCTTTCTCTCTCTCTCCCTTCCCTTCCCAATATATTATATTAAAATACTGAAATACAAAGAAAATAGAAAAAATATTAAAATTAAAAAAACTGTTTATATGTTGTATGCCACTCAGTGTCCGGAAGGAGTTGGGTGGCCTATAAGTAAAATTAATAAATCATTCATACATAATAAGTCCTTGAAGCTTTGATTCCATTTGTAACAGAACTGAGCTTGGGGTCTTATTCTGTACATGCATGGAAGCAAAAAAACCGGTAATTTTTTACTGGAATTGCTCTGGTTTTGCGTGCAGAGTGAGGCTACGCGCTTCATTCCCACCACCGCAACGGCGTTTCCTACCGTTCCGGGTTTTGCCCACCATTGCAACCGCCCCTCTCAACTTCTCCCAGCAAGAAACATTCCAAAAGAATATGGCATAATATGGCAGGCCAAGACCTCCAGGCATTCTGGCTTCGGCCTAAAAATATTTTGAGCTCCAGCAGGAATTTACTTCCATCTAAAAACAGCCTATTTGCAAGTTTCACGCGTCCCTTCCAGTTGCTTACAGGAAAGGAAATTATGCAGCCAGTTATTAGATCCGTGCCAAGATTCGGATTTGAAGGGTGTTGTGGTTGGCTCTGGCCCAGCTCCTGCCCCAAGGAATGTGGAGGTAGATGCAGGGGAAACATCAACATGTCATAGGCCTGTTTTATTGCCTACAGAAGAAGAAGGTGGGGGTGACTTGGAAGAGGGGGGCTTGGCACACAGCCCAGGAAGCCAATCTCCATGATCTTCGGTCGATTCGGATGAGGAAGTGTTAGACCCACGCATGCACAGAATTATGCATAGAAGAGACCAATTGAAGAAATATTACAGGAGATAAGAGAGGCCACCTGTGTTTGGATGGGGCTCCAGTAATTAGAGCTACTGATATAAATAGCAGTGTGCTGGCTTGGTCGTTGTGGAAGATTATCTGATCGTTGTTCTTCAGGACCGTGCCTCGCTGTTTCCGGACTTTGTTTGTTGATTTTTCATGACTTTGAAACCAAAGCAGAGCAAAGTGTGTGTGTTTCACTTCGTGGAAGAAGGAGGGCTGTGACGTTCGTTCACAGCTGCTAGCTAAGTACTTAAGGACTGATTAAGGGGATTGTACAGACTACCAGGTTTTTTTGGGATGAGTGCTCTTTGCAATACAAAAAGGGTGCTTTGTTTCTTTTGAATTTTTGTGATAAAGAACATTGTTTTTGAACTTTCAAGTGTGTGTATGTCTGAAATTTGTACCCTTGAATTTTCGGGAGTCTCATACCATAGAGCCCGGCAGAACAAAGGCCAGTATTGAAGGTGAATGGAGAACCTGTAATTTTTGTTTTGATTGATTTTATTCAGGCTTTACTTCATTTTGATGTTTTTAATCGTGTATTGGAATTTGTAAATTGCCCAGAATTTTGGAATGAAGTGGCTAATAATTTTAATAGTAGTAAATTGTACTATAATAAAATTAGTGGTGATATTAGTATTAGTAATGTTATAATGCTATACTATAATTATGTTCAGTCATGTCCAAGTCTTCACAACTCCATGTAGTGTAATATAGTAATAATACTATAATAAAGTATAATATACTGTAGTATATAAATAAAAGCAAAATGCCAATCGCTCATCACAAAATCTCCAGAACCGTAAAGGCTACACGCTTGAAATTTGCCACCATATGTTCCTCTTGGCTTCTAGGTACTCACTACGAAAGATTTTTTTGAAAAGACCATCAGGGCATTAGAATTTCCTATATTATTATTAACCTGCCCTGATGCTAAGGAGTTCTGCTCCCCCTCCCAACCCAAAAATAGACTTCCAAATGCAAAACACAAGCAGAGGAGAGGAGTTTCAGTTTCAGTTTTACTTTCACAGCAGCAGGCAGCTTTACTACAGAACACTTTTCTTAAGCCAGCAAGGCTGAGGGAGAGAAGGGGAAAGGAGACTACTCACTGATTTTCCAGCTGTAAGTGTCACTTTATTAAGCCCTATCACATACCGTATTTTTTAGAGTATAAGACACACCTTTTTCCTCCCTAAAAAAGGCTACGTCTTAACTCTGTACTCTGAATGTAGCTTTTTTTTGAAGCATTTTCCCCCCAGCCATAACTACTGCTAACAATCTTCCCAGCTCTTACCTTGCAGGTTCTTTCATTGTTACTCTCTGCAAAGAATGTTTTCCAAGTCCTAAGTCTTTGCAGGCTTTTTTTCATTAACTTGCTCTGAGTAAGTTTCTTTCCAGCCCTAACCAGGTGCTAACAATGTTCCCAGCTCTTACCGGCTTGCAAGCTCTCATTGTTACTCTGCGAAGAACATTTTACAAGCCCTCTCTTTCTAGTTTTTTTTATTGTTCTACTTGCTTCAAATGTTTCTTTCCAGCCCTCACCAGATGCTTACAGAGTTTCCAGCTCTTACCGGCTTGCAAGGTTTTTCATTGTTACTCTTTGCCAAGAATGTTTTCTAAGCCCTAAGTCTTAGCAGGGTTTTTTTTCCCCATTGTTCTAACTTGCTCCAGATGTTTCTTTCCAGCCCTAATCAGGTGCTAATGATTTCCCCAGCTCTTAATGGCTTGTAAACTCTTTCATTGTTGCTCTCTCTGAATAAGTTTTTTTTAAAGCCCTAACCAGGGGATAAAATAATGTGCTGAAACTGACCAGACTAAGGACGCTAGCCAGATGGATATCTGGTAAGCAGATTCTTTCCCCTATGTTCCTCCCCAAAATTAATAGAAACATAGAAACAGAAGACTGACGGCACAATGTGCATTTTATACTCCAGTGCGTCTTATACTCTGAAAAAAATGCGGTAGTTAATTAGCAGAGCACGAATATTCAGCTAGTAAAGTATAATATAGTAATAATACTATAATAAAACATAATATGGTATAGTAATAATACTATAATAAAGTACATGAAAGATATGGTAGGGAAAGCCAGTAAAAACCCCACATGAAGCTGGTTAATATCAGGCATATTAAAAAAAGAAATTGAAGGCTTTATTTTAGCAGCTCAGCAACAAGCTTTGCTAATGTCACCAAAGTGAAAAATTCAACATGTAACAAACAACATGCCCCCATTGTAGAGATTAGGGTGAAACAATTGACCTTTTAATTTAGCAACTGCTGTTATTTTGTTGGAAGGAAAATTTTTAAAAATACATATTTTGTAAATAATTTAACATTGGCTATTGATTCAATGTTGATTTATCTTCATTGCTTCAGCTTTACAGTTGCATCAGCTTTCCATCAGCTGGCAGCTATTAAATCGTCATTACTCTGATAATAACTGAATACTTTAATTTAAAAGGTACACTGTTGGCACAGGGAAAAGTAACACTGGAGATTCTAGAATATTATTTTGGGTTTTCCTTTTTCCTTTTTAACAATATCAAAGTGATCATTTTTCTTTCTCCCTTCCAGCATTCCTTCTTGAAATTTTTTGGCCATTGCAATGATTTTGACCGAGAAATGAGAAGATGCCTAAGGAAAGAGGTAAGGCACTGTTAACAATTTGGGAACAGGGATATTGATCATTTTGTCAACTTGTCAGTTTACTAAACTCGGCACCCAGGTGTATCTACTGGGGCCAGGTGTTACCGTATGCATCGTGATGTTGTCACCCAAATGATGCAAATTGTGTAATTATTAAGCACAGCAGGATCAGGATAAAATATGACTTTGTAGATTGTATCTGTTAGTACAAGGTACATGGTTGTTAGGGTTTGCCATTGTAAACTACCTATTGTAGTCTCTTGTACTATCACTTTAAATATTTTGGGCTGGTTCGCCAGAAGAGGGCGCCAGTGCTCCTTCCCTCAATGATGCTTTAACGCTCATTCGCTTTTGCTTTGCCTTGAGGGGGGAGTGTATCTGCTTAGTGCTTATTATATTGGATGGCTTAGTGCTTGTTATGGATTGTTTCTATTTTTATATATATGTAAATAGTACTTATTAAGCATAACTAAGTCTGTGTCTTTTTCTTTGGCTTTACCCCACATCAACACTCTGTTAAAATTCTCTGCTCAGTGTATGTCAAAGGTCTCATAGCCTAGCTATACCGAGACATGCCAACAGTATCATACAACTGAGCTGATGCCTGTCAGATCTCTCAGACTTCCAGATTCTATCTTTTTTTCAGTTGGTATCCAGGAGGAATAGGGGGCCTGTGGAATTCTTGTCCACTGGAGAGCTGACAGCCTGGGTCCGAGACCTGAGCTTGGCACAATGGACTGAGCTCCCATTACTTGCCTCAGCTCCTGCCTACCTATCAGTTTGAAAGCAGGCAAATATAAGCAGATAAATAGGTACCACTTTGATGGGAAGGTAACAGCGTTCTGAGCACCTTTGATATAAAGCCATGCTGGCCACTTGACCATGGATAATTATCTTCAGACAACGCTGGCTTCCTTGGCCAAGAAGTGGGGATGAGCTGGCCTATAGTTGGACACGACCGACAAATCTTTTATCTATTTTTCCAATAGACTACATGAGGGGTAGGCAAAGTTGGCTCTTCTATGACATGTGGACTTCAACTCCCAGAATTCCTGAGCTAGCATGATAGGCTCAAGAATTCTGGGAGTTGAAGTCCACAAGTCATAGAAGAGCCAACTTTGCCTACCCTTTGACTAGATCCACTTCATCCCTCCCTCCTCCTCTCTCTTATTCTCATTCTCCTTTCTGCTGGTGCAATGGTTAGAGTGCAGTATTGCAGTTTAACTCTACCCAGTGCCAGCACTTAGAGAAGCACTGTGAAGTGGTATATAAGTCTAAGTGCTATCTTCCTTCCTTCCTTGTTCCCTCCTTTTCTCCTTCCTTCCTATCCTTCCTTCCTATCCTTCCTTCCTTGTTCCCTCCTTTTCTCCTTCCTTCCTATCCTTCCTTCCTTGTTCCCTCCTTTTCTCCTTCCTTCCTTCCTTCCTATCCTTCCTTCCTTGTTCCCTCCTTTTCTCCTTCCTTCCTTCCTATCCTTCCTTCTTTCCTATCCTTCCTTCTTTCCTATCCTTCCTTCTTTCCTATCCTTCCTTCCTTGTTCCCTCCTTTTCTCCTTCCTTCCTTCCTTCCTTCCTTCACTCACTCACTCACTCACTCACTCACTCACTCACTCACTCACTCACTTGGAATGTAGTATTGCAGGCTAACTCTGCCCACAGCCAGGAGCTCAATCCTGACTGGCTCAAAGTTGACTCAGCCTCCCATCCTTCTGAGGTGGGTATAATGAGGACCCAGATTGTTGGGGGCAAGTGGCTTACTCTGTAAACCGTTTAGAGAGGGCTGTAAAGCACCGTGAAGTGGTATATAAGTCTAAGTTCTAGTGCTAGGGAAGCAAATGAGGCTTTTAATAGGAGCAAATTTATTGCTTAGAGTGACCTCAACTGAGAGAAGAAACAATGAATCACGGAAATCAAATAATAACTGAAGTGGGATTTTTGATCTTTCTTCGCTCACTTATGTTTTGCCCGTTCAGAGATATGTTTTCTTTCAAGTCACACGTATTCGTTTCCTCCACGATAAGGAAAACTTGCCGCATTTCAAATGTGGTGCCGTGGCTTATTTGTGATTCATTTCCTCCCTCCCTTTTCCTTCCAGTATGAAGCCAACCGAGTCAAGAGCCACCAACATGCAAAGGAGATGCAGCGGAGATTGAGGGAGGCTTGAATGGAGTGTTAGGACTGGTGAAATGGCTATTCAGACAGTAAGGGGTCAATGGAAAAAGGACCTTTTCTAATGTCTCCTGGACGTTGACAAATATATTTAACCTGCAGTAATAAAAATGTCTTGCAACCTGTAGATCTGGATGTGTTTCAGTTATTTGGCATGATCTTAAGCAGGGGTATCAAACTCAAGGCCCATGGGACAGATCCAACCCATGGGGTTCTTTCTTTCTTTCTTTCTTTCTTTCTTTCTTTCTTTCTTTCTTTCCTTTTCTTTCTTTCTTTCTTATTCTTTCTTTCTTTCTTTCTCTCTTTCTTTCTTACTTTCTCTCTCTCTTCCCTCCCTTCCTCCCATCCCCTCCCTCCCTTCCTTCTTTCATTCTCTCTCCTTCCTTCCTTCCTTCCCTTCCTCTTGTATGCCACTCAACTCCTCAATGAGAAGATACACTTCCTGCAAGTTGATATTTAGTTGATGGGAGTGCCAGGGGTGGGATTCAGCCAGATCAGACCAGTTCAAGTGAACAGGAAGTTAATTTTAATCTGGTTCGCCAAACCAGTTGTTCCAAAGACTGGCTGATCCTGTCCACCTCCCTCCCCTCCCAGGAGTATCCACACGGCCCATTTTGGATGCCAGATAAATGCAGGGCCCACACGGAGGCTCTGGGAGGGCGAAAAATGGGCATACTGGAAATTTGGAAATGAGCCTCTTTCTGGCCTCTGGAGCCCAGAGGAGGCCATTTTCGCCCTCCCGGAGGCTTGAGGAAAACCTAGAGAGGGCAAAAAATGGGCCTTCCAGAAGTCCGGAAATGAGCCTGTTTCTGGCCTCTGGAGGTGGGAAAAGGCCATTTTCACCCTCCCAGTGGCTTGACGAAAGCCTCTGGAGCCTGGGGCGGAAAACAGTCTTACTGCAAGTACCATAAGCCTAGAAATGTGCCCATTCATGGCCTCTAGAGGGCCTCCGGAGCCTGGGAGAGGCCGTTTTCACGCACTGGAAGCTCGAGGAAGGCCTCTGGAACCTGGTGAGGGTGGAAAACTACTGGAAGTACCGTAAGTCCAGAAACGGGCCCATTTTTGGCCTCCAGAGGGCCTCTGGAGCCCGGGAGAGATTTTTGCCCTCCTCAAAGGCTCAACAAAGGTCTCTGGAGCCCGGGAAGGGCAAAAATGCCCTCCCTACCATGGTGCATGAGAACAAGTAGGCCATGCCCTCACGGTCCAGCCCAACCAGCAACCGGGCAGAACCAGTTACTCAAGTTTTTCAATCCCATCCCCGGATGGTACCCAGATTATTTCCATTCTTGCAGACCTCACTGGTTTTTCTTCCTTTGAAACAAGCAATTGTTGGCCAAATTATTGAATAAGAAAAGCAATTTATAATGGTTTTCGAGTAAATGCAGCCTTTGCTTTTGTATAATAGATGACATTAAAGGAAGGACTGAGGAAGAAGTTTACTTTGGTATGTTTGGAATACGGCAAGACATGAATGTCCTGTTTAAACAGCTCAATTGCATTTTGGCATCTTTCTCACCCTCTCATTTTAAACAAAAGACATCATTTGTGTATGATTCTGTAATATCGTGACGTGCTGATGTAAAATACAGCATTTCAGAAAATATGAAACGCCTGCCAAAATGTCTAACTTCTTCTACCTAGGCAAAGAGGAAAAAAAAAAGACCCTGACTTTCCTCCGATTTTTGTTATTGTTATCTGGAGTTGGGAATAATTAAGCAGGAAGAAGAAAAGGCAGAATCTCTACTGATTATTTCACACCTCAGCTTGCTTGAATTTCTCAGCTGCTTGAAGAAGAAAAAAAGACATTGTGAGTTTGCCAAACTTACACTGTGAAGCTGCTTACTTCAACATGTTCCATCAAACCCAGGGGGAGAAATCCAGCAGGTTCTGACAGCTTCTGGAGAATTAGTAGTAGGAAATTTGAGTAGCTTGGAGAACCGGTAATGTAAATTTTTAGTTGTTCTGAGAACCGGTAGCAGAAATTTTGAGTAGTTCTGAGAACTGATAGCAGAAATGTTGAGTAGTTCGAAGAACCGTTAGCAGAAATGTTGAGTAGTTCTGAGAACTGGTAGCAGAAATTTTGAGTAGTTCTGTGAACCGATAGCAGAAATTTTGAGTAGTCCGGACAACACATAGCAGAAATTTTGAGTAGATCTGAGAACCGGTAGCAGAAAATTTGAGTAGTTCTGAGAACCGATAGCAGAAATTTTGAGTAGTTCTGAGAACTGGTAGCAGAAATTTTGAGTAGTTCTGAGAACCAATAGCAGAAATTTTGAGTAGTTCTGAGAACCGGTAGCAGAAATTTTGAGTAGTTCTGAGAACTGATAGCAGAAATTTTGAGTAGTCTGGAGAAGACATAGCAGAAATTTTGAGTAGTTGTGAGAACTGATAGCAGAAATTTTGAGTAGTCTGGAGAACACATAGCAGAAATTTTGAGTAGCTCTGAGAACTGATAGCAGAAATTTTGAGTAGTTCTGAGAACCGGTAGCAGAAATTTTGAGTAGTTCTGAGAACTGATAGCAGAAATTTTGAGTAGTCTGGAGAAGACATAGCAGAAATTTTGAGTAGTTGTGAGAACTGATAGCAGAAATTTTGAGTAGTCTGGAGAACACATAGCAGAAATTTTGAGTAGCTCTGAGAACTGATAGCAGAAATTTTGAGTAGTTCTGAGAACTGATAGCAGAAATTTTGAGTAGTCCGGAGAACACATAGCAGAAATTTTGAGTAGTTCGAAGAACTGGTAGCAGAAATTTTGAGTAGTTCGAAGAACCGATAGCAGAAATTTTGAGTAGTTCTGAGAACTGGTAGCAGAAATTTTGAGTAGTTCTGAGAACCGGTAGCAGAAATTTTGAGTAGTTCTGAGAACTGATAGCAAAAATTTTGAGTAATTCTGAGAATTGGTAGCAGAAATTTTGAGTAGTTTGGAGAACCAGCAAATACCACCTCTGGCTGGCAGCAGAGGGGGGTGGGAATGTAGATTTTGCAATATCCTTCCCCTGCCATGCCCACCATGGGCCTACCAGGCCCACCGGAAGTCGGGAAATGGGGGCGGGGCATGCACACGTGTGGGCGCGGCAGCACAGGAGGTGACATGCACAAGCACAGGGAGTGGACGTGTGTAGTGGGCATTGAATTATGGGTGTGGGCACTTTCGCCACCCAAGGAAAAATAGGTTTGCCATCACTGTCCTAGTGCATTTGCAGAGATGCAGGGTCCACTTTTCGGATCACTGAACACCACTTTGCACAGTCAGTTACATCTCCAGGGCAAAGGCCCACAGCTTGCATATCTTTGTCGATGGTGTCTTGCCATCTCTGTTGGCCATTGACTTCTATTTGGTAGGCAGTCTTAGCCACGGTGGAAAGTAGACATGTCCATACCAGCGGAGTCGGCCTTCTCTCATCTTAGCTATAATTGGTACCATGCCAAAACGTTGTTGAATGGTATCATTCGTGATGTGGTCAAGAAGATAGATGCCCAATGGAGCAGGGAGATACAATAGACCTTTTGCATTTCCATGGCATGGAGATAGCTTTTGATCCCTGTTGTTGCTGCTCGGCATTCAGTGCCATATAGTGCAACAGGGTGGATGGTTGTCTTGTAAATCTTATATTTAAGAAGGGTTGGCATTTGTCTGTCATATAAGTGAGTTCTCGCCAATACATCCAGGCTGCATTTACCCTTGCTCACACCTTACTACCTTTGAAAAGTGTTCGGAAACTTCAGATCGTGCAGAATGCAGCTACGAGAGCAATCATGGGCTTCCCCCCCGAGTCTATGGAGAGGGGCGGCATACAAATTTAATAATAAATAAAATAAAATAAAATACTATAACTATTACAATAAAAGTAGTCTTCACTTATATGGTTTGTAATGTCTGACATCAGTATAAGATTCTGGAGCAGTCTTCGCTCAACTCATATTCAAGATACGTTGAACTTCAGCTCTTTGAAATCCCAATTAGCAGGACCAAAGTCAATCTTTTGACTATGCTGGCTAGGAATTATTTGCAGTTGTGGTCCAACGCAGCTTAGTCTAAACGTATTGCCCACTTCTAATGCAGCTATTTCCTTAGACAACAAAAGCTGACTAACAAACAAGGACTAGAGCTCATAATACCCAGACATGTCACTAGAAGGAAAAATCACAAAACTGCATCTCAGTTATTTTGGCCATGTCGTGCAGTGGGATTCACTGGAGAAAACATGTTTGGAAGAGTTAGCGGTAAAAGGAAACCAGTCTGTCAAAGAACACGGGGGCTGGATACCATCCAAGCTGACACCAAAGCATAGAACAACTCAAAGAAGAAATGCAAGATCAGAAGATGTGGAGACACTTGGCCCATAGAATCGCCAAGACTCAGACGTGGTTGAATGGCCATCATCATCAACATCATCATCATGATATTTATTTTTATATTGGTGTTATCAAATTCATTAGAGGTTAAATAGCAGTAAAAAAAAATTAATCAATTGATCCTGGGGTCCTATACATATTTTGTCTAGGAGAGCATTTTTTGCTATTCCTGGCGTATTTTTATCTTTGTTGAACTTTGATTGTATTTGTAGGTACAATTAAGGAATCTTGACCTTAAAATAGAAATTAAAGATGAAGAATGGCAATTCCTATGGAATAGAAACTATAAACTAACTATAGCTACATCATATAAAGAAAATTTAATTAAAATGTTCTATAGGTGGCACATCACCCCGATAAAATTAGCTAAATTAAATAACCAATTATCGTCTTACTGCTGGAAATGCCATCAAGAACTAGGTACTTACTTCCATCTATGGTGGCAATGTAAAAAATCACAGATTTACTGGAATATAATTGGATTTTGGATAGAGGAAATGCTAAATTTGAAAATAGATAAAACTCCGGAATGCTTCCTCCTGGGTATTGTCAGACAAAATTTACCCAAAACTCAAGTACACCTAATTATCCATCTAACCACTGCAGCTAGACTAACCTTCGCACAGTGGTGGAAAAATGAAGATATACCCCCAAAAGATGCAATAGTAAAGAAAATCCAATACTGTGCAGAGATGACCAAATTAACCATGGCAGTTAGAAATGAAACTGAGTCTTCATTTAACAATTGTTGGGATCCCTTCTACAGGTGGTTAAAAAAAAGAGAACAATCTGCTTAAACAATGGAATGATCTGTATATATTAGATCAGATACAAATCTGGTATAAAACTTTCTCTTTTTTCTCCAATAGTTGTAAGAGATATTAGATATATAAATATGAAATTTAACTTCTAGTTCCAAAATCTCTATACTGTGATTTATTAAACGCTTGCCTCTACCTATCTATACTACAAATCTTGATCTAAGGTAATGAGCTAATAAATTTTAAACTACAGTGGTACCTCAAGATACGAACCCCTTGTCTTACGAACAACTCATGATATGAACCCGGGGTTCAGAAAAATTTTGCCTCTTCTTATGAACTTTTTTCGAGTTACGAACCGGCGTTTGGGAGGCTGCTGGGAAGCCCCCCGGCTGTTTTAAAAGGTGACAGCCGGGCGGCGGGGCTTCCCAGCAGCCTCCCGAACGCCGGTTCGTAACTCGAAAAAAGTTCGTAAGAAGAGGCAAAATTTTTCTGAACCCCGGGTTCGGTTCGGGAGGTTGCTGGGAAGCCCCCCTGAACTTTTGCCGAACTTCCAGGTTCGGGGTTCGGGGTGGTGCTGGGAAGCCCCGCAGCCCGGCTGTGACCTTTTAAAACAGCCGCGCGGCTTCCCAGCTGTCTCCCGAAGCCGAACGCCAAACCCGAACTTCTGCATTCGGCATTCAGAGACTGCTGTGAAGCCGCGCGGCTGTTTTAAAAGGTGACAGCGGGCTGGGGGGCTTCCCAGCAACCTCCTGAACCCCGAACCCGGAAGTTCGGCAAAAGTTCGAGGTTCGGGAGGTTGCTGGGAAGCCCCGCCGCCCGGCTGTCACCTTTTAAAACAGCCTGGGGGCTTCTCGGCGGCCTCCCGAATGCCGAACCCGGAAGTTCGGGTTTGGCGTTCGGCGTTCGGGAGGTCGCTGAGAAGCCCCCAGGCTGTTTTAAAAGGTGACAGCCAGGCGGCAGCGTTTTTTTTGCGGGGTTTTTTTTTTGGTTGCACGGATTAATTGACTTTACGAACCTTTCGTCTTACGAACCTCCCCCTGGAACCAATTAGGTTCGTAAGACGAGGTATGACTGTAGTTCATATTCTTAACACAGCTCCACTGTACACTCGCCCACCCTTCTCTTTCTTTCTTTTTCTCTCCTCTCTTTTGCTTTGCCTCTTTTTCTTTCCCCTTCTTCTTTTCTCTACTCTCTCTATCCTTTCTTTGTAAGTCTATATGTTTATTGATTGTTATATTTTTATATTCAGACACATTGCAATGTACCTGGCATTAATTATCAACTGTTATTATTGCCTTTTATGTTTTGTATACTTGTAAATAAAAACTTTTATAATTAAAAAAAAAACAAAAAAACCCCATCATCATCATCATCATATCAATCAAGGCTATTGAAATCTGGTAACAGCTCTGGAAACATTTTAATGGGATAACATGCCAAAAACGCCATCCCACCTTGACCGATTCCCACGGCTCCATTGACCCACCAAAGGGAAGTTTCAATGTTTTTATTCAAAGCAGCTTCTCACAATGTATAAATACTGCATATTAACACACATGAAAAATACAACTTCTAAGGCACCCAGAAAAATGTGTTCATACACTAGTTTACAGGACCATGGACAAATAAATTGTGTACAATTTGATCTACATAGTCACGATATCAGATATACCAGAAGATATGCAATCCCTCGGCACTGAACTAATTTCTGAAATATTTACAACACTGTGGTTAAGGGGTGCCCCATACCCTCATGTTGGTCATACTGTGCAGTCCTCACAAATATTGGAAACATGACATTTAGACAACAAAATAACTTATGGGCCGTATCTGAAAAAAATCTATATTTTAATTCTTTTCTCTCTTATTTTTTTTGGTTACCTGCTTTATCTTTATTTAGTTTGGTAATAAGCCTTACCAATAGACACTTCCTTACTTATAACTATTTTTCATTTTCCTTTTTTCTTCCAGCAGATAGACTTACTCCGGCTACCTCGCACCTTTATTCCCCTCCCTAAAATGAATTGAAGATGATACAAAATGCAAGTTGATGGGGATGTGACAACCAAAGGCATGATCAGAACAATGGAATTCTTTGGTGCTTATTGTTTTTAATGGAAGCTTGATATTTACACACAATATATATATAAATTATTGTCTAGAAGCCAAAATCTGATTTGAAAATGTGGAGTGGAATCATATGAAGGGCTTTTTATTATTATTATTATTATTATTATTATTATTATTATTATTATTATTTATTAGATTTGTATGCCGCCCCTCTCCGAAGACTTTCCTTGTGTATAGCTGAAGTAGTGGCAAAGAGATTAAGAACGGCTTCAAAACATATCGCTAATAGGGTAAATAGATACACATCCATCTACGATGGGGAGCATTTCAATGCACCATTCAGATTGTCTCTACATCTCTTATGTAAACTTTAGGGTCTCCCAAAGAGAGTTGGCTTCAACCAGGTTTGACTTATACAGATCGAGCCATCCAAAGAACCTGAGTGTGATTAAGGTTGCTTAGATTAGAGTTGGTCAGATTAGACCCATGGGCTACAGCAGTGATGGCGAACCTTTTTTTCCTTGGGTGCCGAAAGAGCGTGGGCGTGAGCTACCGCACATGCGCAAGTGCCCACACCCATAATCCAATGCCTGGGGAGGGTGAAAAAAGCTTCCCCCCCCTGTAGGCCGGAAACGGCCTGTTCCCAACTTCTGGTGGGCCCAGTAGGCTCGTGTTTCACCCTCTCCATGCTCCAAAGGCATTCCTGGAGCCAGGGGTGGGTAAAAAGGCCCTCCGAGATCCCCCGGGAGAATCTCTGGAAGCCAAAAATGCCCTCCCAGAGTCTCTGTGTGAGCCAAAATTCAGCTGGCCGGCACACACATGCAGGTTGGAACTGAGCTAGGGCAATGGCTTATGCGCCAGCAGATATGGCTCTGTGTGCCACCTGTGGTACCCGTGCCATAGGTTCGCCATCACTGGGCTAGAGGCTTCCATCCCTGACTACAGAACAAAGGCCATGCTAAAGAGCCTAGCTATGTCTGAAACGAACACATGTACACACGACCAGAACAACCCGTATTCTCCATTTCACTAGAAAAACATCAGGGCCCCACATTCTACATTTGTCGACTGTGGGAATGCAGCTGTTGGTGGCAAGGGGTTTTCTTAAACGTTCCATCAAAAGAATGGGGGTGAAATCCATTGAACATGGTTTCCTTTCCTCAAAACACCACTCTTAAAGTCTTCTACAGGTTGGTCCAAGTCAGAACTTCAATGTAGAGAAATTATGCTTGGAAAGAGTTTGGGTTGGGAAGGTTTCGGTATGAATTGTCCCCATGTCTGCAAGGCAAAATCAGATATTCTAACCTAGAGGTCTTCAAACTTGGCAACTTTAAAGACTTATGGGCTTCCGGTCCCAGAATTCTCCAGCCAGTTATGCTGGAGAATTCTGGTGATTGAAGTCCACAAGTCTTAAAGTTGACAAGTTTGAAGACTTCTATTCTAACCCCACCTTCTGCAATCCCGTGTCCCCCAGATATGTTGGGCCTACAACTCCTGGAAGAGGCAGATTATAAAAGGATGCTATGATCTTTGCTATTCTGCCCCCCCCTCCCCCCCAGAAAGTTGACTCTTCATTTTCCTTGTGAAGTTCACAATCTTTGTTTCAAACTAGTGGTAAGGCTTATTCACAAATGCAGCAAATCTACAAATTCATTTATTTCAAGGCTGGAAGAAACCAAAAAACCTGCCTGCATATATTTATAACAGTAAAACAGTGTGTTATTTTAAGTGAAAAAACAATTGGCATCAACCCCAGAATACTAGAGAATTTAAAACAAGAGTTAACCATCGTGTAAAAAGATTGCCTAGAACGCTTACCCTAATCTACCACAGAAATATAAAAAGTTTATATATATATATATATAATTTGAAAATATATACTGTATTAAAATCAGCAAGCTTATTCATTGAAACAGAAGGGCGCCCAACTAACACACATTTTATATACAGCAATATATATATATGTATATGTATATACATACACACGCTCATACATACATACATACGCACATACATGCAAGACAAACAGAAAAAAAAGTGAATTGCTTATTTTTCCATATCTACAAATGCAAAAACTGGGGAATCCTTTAAAGATTTGTACAAAACCATATACATGAAATCATATCACATACTTAACCAGCAAATTTTGCATTTTATTAAATACTGTGGATATTAATCAAGATATTCAACCCAGTATATACAGCACACCTTTATAGCTAAATATTCAAGTGATGCTGGAAAGATAAAACCAGATGAGGAAGCTTTTTAAAAAAGTAATTACTGACCATAAAGTTATTTGAAAAAAACCCCACCCTAAAATTAGAATAATCATACTGTTGTTTTTTTCCCCAAAAGTAAGATTTAGAATCTGATTTTTTTTTTAATGAAGGAATTATATCCGGCCTGTTTCATCATATATCGAAATGTAAAAATAAGAATTTGTTGAAAAACCTATGAAAAAAAAAATTAACATTTCAAAATCAGGTTTGCTTGGAAACCCACAAGTTTTGGATCCCAAGAATTCTTCCCATTCAAAGGAAGTTTCAATGTGGGAACATTTTCCTGCTAGTTCATTAAGTTCATTTTTGGAAGAAAGACTGGACCACATTTTGAAAACTCGATAAAATGAAATATCATTTCAATCAATGAATACGTTCCCATATATTTTTCCCCCCATGGTTTTCATTTGCTTGGTATTATATACCTCTAGGATTTTATCCCTGAGTCCAGAACAACTGGACTTCAGAAGCCAAAGGTTTATGAATTAGTTGAGATTCTTTGCCATCCGTAACAATTTCCATTTTCCTGAAAATCGGGTTTATATTGCATTCTGGTAAGAACATGGTTTGATGCTTGAAGCCAGAGTATACACTGATTTGTAGGAATTTTGCAGAGAATTCCTGCCAAGAAGAACATTTACTAAATAAAGGCATTTTTTTTAAATCAACGAAGGACGTTCTCTCCCATCTCCAGGAATTCAATATCACACCAACAGCGTTGATGATGTAACCTGGTTGGGTAATGAAATTGTCTAGAAACAGCAACAACCAAGCTCAGAGAGCACCAAGGAGTCACAAATCAACCCTGAGCTACAAATATTCCCTTCCCTTGCATTCAATGCCCCATTTGGAAGCTCTAACACCTATCTAATAAGAATTTGAATTTAAACAGAAACAACGACAGACGGGGGAAAAAAAACCCACACGCACCAGAAGAAAAATGAAAAGCAACCAAAACATTTAAGAAAACTTGTGGAAGTCAGAACTCATGAAATGGACTTGAGCCTAGAGATAGCTAACTCTCTGTTTCCTTCCTTCCCCCTTGCAATTTTTGTAGCTGGAAAATGGGAGCCCATGTCATAAAGCAGCCCATACATGTCAGTGTTCTCCTTTTAATGCACCTTGGTAATGCTGACTTAAAAAGAAAACAGCCTTTCCATTACTTCTCAAGGGTTTCCGTGAGACAGTGTAAGGTGTTAAATCGATGCAATTACAGAAAAATCTTCCAGGAAACGTTGGGGTCAGATTCTAAGAGCAAAAGAGCACAGAATGAGCCAAAGGAAAAGCTCGGCGGTTCTGCATTTTTCTAATGGAAAGGAGAGCCATCAATTGCCGGATAATCTCAGAACCTCTAATAGCAGCATTTTCAAAGGCATCTCTAAGAAAGTTAGACCGCTTCTCAGGTGGTGGTGGGTAGCCTCTAAGGCAGCAAAATTCTTCATTCTTTGTTGCTCCTCTAGGTTGGTGCAATACGATTATTAACCTTTCGGCTAATTGGGAAAAAAATAGTAAACATTTGTTACATTTAAAAAGAAAATACACCCTGCCCTGTTCCTCAAATTCTCAAGAGGAGTTGTGTTACACTCACAGTTTCGACACTACACTGTTCTTTTTAAAGGACGGCTCAAATACAGTGCCCATCTTGGGGGGCAATTTCTGAATATGAATTGCAGATGGAGTTCTTTTTTTAAAAAAATGCCCCTAGAGTCCAAGGCATTATCTGATTCATTGCCTTTCGTCGTTGTTGACTTAGCACAATCTTTTTAAAGACAATCAGGGAGATTGTTCATGTGTACAAAATCTGTCCAGTCTAGGTAAGTACAATGATAAAAAGAGGCATATATATATATACATACATACATACATACATACATACGTACATACATACATACATATATACATACATGCTGTATATATGTATATACAGTGTATGTGGGTTTACACACACATGCACATATATATATGCATATACATGCACACACACATATATATAGTATATGTGCATATATATGCACATATAAATGCCTCTCCATATATATTGTGTGTCCGTAGTATATATAGTGTATGTATAGACATATACATACCTACCTACTTACCTACCTACACACACGCCCATATATCCATATTCATATCCATATCGCAAAGACACACAAACACAAATAAATAAATTAAATAAATTGAACCAAAAGGGGGAAAGCAATCCAATCCAGGTAGGATGTTTCGAAAGTTTTTTTTCCTTTCTCCCCCGCAAAATTATTTTCTTTTATCCATCAGCCACTATAAATTATATCCTCCAAATACCACGTCTTCTGTTGTTAATGGTGCAACACCCCAAATATATGGACATCTTCTTAAAGCAGGGCAGCCAGATAAATAAGACTGAAGACAACTGAATCATTTGGACTGATGTGTTGACAAGCTGCTTACAGTAAAATCAGTTAAATTAATAAGACCAAAGAAGGAAGATTTGTGGCGTGCCTTAAAGGGGTTACCATTAGTGCTTCTGCCACATGGAATGTATGTTTCTCTCCAGCAGCCACGTGGGTCTTCAAATGCAACTCTTGCCAAAGGCTGAGTCAATATATCCACCTTTCCTTCCATACAGAAAAAAAATCCATCCTGCTTGGAAGAATTATTGAATACAACAAGGAAACTGGTGCAACCTCATAGATGTTAGATACACGCTCACAAAAGCCTCCGGTAGGATCTTGGTTTTGGCTTTCATATGATTCTTCTCAAACTTGGAGACATCTGAGATCTCTTTGATCCCAGAACATTCTACCCCCACCTCCTTTTTTCCCCCTTTCCTTCGACAATGTCAAACTTCATAGATCTTGTCTTGGAGATAGCTGAAGAGTGAATCTAGTCCTTTGGAAGAGCTCCAGAGCTGCTTTAACATCTGACATTCTTTCTCATTCACGTCTTCGAGGCCAGATTTCAAAAAACTCCGAACCAGACATTTCGATTCTTCTAAAACCTAAGGGAAGGCAATGACATCCCCATTAATTTATTAATTATTCATTCATATATTAATCCTGTGAGGAGCATATCAGCCTGTCATCCAAGCCACCCAGAGTCATTTGCTACCAGATGGGTGGCAAATACATTTAATGACTGACTGACTGACTGATTCAATAAATAAATGTCTTCTAGAGAAAAAAAGAGTTTGGAGTGATTCTTGATTTTCTTACCCTGCCATGAACACTTCTTTCCTTTGAGATTCATTCATTCATTCATTCATTCATTCATTCATTCATTCATTCATTCACTCATTTATTCATTCATTCATTCAATTTCTATAGTCAACTTAATTAAGCGACTCAGGGCAGCTCAGTAATAAAGTAGTTCATAAGAATGAACTGAAAAGTAGGAAATCTTGAGTTCCTACATTGCTCACTTTTGCCAGCATTCCATAAATTACATATAGAAATGTAATTTTATTATTGTTGGACCTTTCACCCTTCCTGCCTTGTAACTGTTTTATATTCTTATTGCTTTTACTATTCCAACAGATGTCTTGTTTGCATTATTATTATTTAGTTCAGCTGGGTCTTAATTTAACAATTGAAAGCTGGTTATTATTTATTTATTTATTCATTCATTTATTCAATTTTTTTAATGCCGCCCTTCTCCTTAGACTCAGGGTGGTTTACAACATGTTAGCAATAACATTTTTTTAACAGAGCCAGCATATTGCCCCCACAATCTTAGTCCTCATTTGACCCACCTCAGAAGGATGGAAGGCTGAGTCAACCTTGAGCCAGTGATGAGATTTGAACTGCTGACCTGCAGATCTAGCAGTCAGTTTTAGTGGCCTGCAGTACTGCACTCTACCCACTGTGCCATCTCGGCTCATAGTATTACCATAGTAGAACAAAAAGTATGTAATTGACATGTAAAAAAAAAAAGGTTTTGGTAAGCAGGAAGCATTCTTAGCTTCACTGTCCCAAGGGTGATTTTTAAAGGAAGCAACTGGACCTTTCTTGTTTTTTCTTTTGAAGACATTTCGCTTCTCATCCAAGAAGCTGGAAGGATGATGGGGAATAGGATTTATACTCCTTGTGGGCAGCTTTTCATCTGCGTCCTTTTAATTTAGAGCAGGGGCAGGCAAAGTTGGCTCTTCTATGACTTGTGGACTTCAACCCCCAGAATTCCCAAGACAACCATGTTAGCTCAGGAATTCTGAGAGTTGAAGTCCATGTGTCAAAGAAGAGCCAATTTTCCCTACCCCTGTTTTAAAAGGTCGTTGAGGCACTTGGAGGTTTATCCTTGTCCTCATTGTCACCTCATTGTCACCACACCTGAGTGGTATTCCAGATTCATGCAGTAGGTAATTTCCCCCCTCTGGAAATCCATTCCTACTCCCGCCCCATTCCAAGGGTGTTTATCCCAAATTGTATAGCTAAAAATCTGTAGAGATTCTCAGCCATCCAGGTCATGGTTGTCCCAAAGGAGCTTTTTCAAGAGGCAACTGGACTTCCTTGTTTTTCTTTGAAGACGTTTCACTTCTCATCCAAGAAGTTTCTTCAGCTCTGATGGGATAGTGGAGAATAGAAGATCCAGTTGCCTCCTGAAAAAGCACCTTTGGGACAACCACAACCTTGGTGGCTGAAAATCTGTACAGACTATTAGCTTCACTGGCAATTTTTTTCTCTATTGCCTTCATGACTTTCTTGATCTAAAGGACTTGAATGCTGTACGGCAGTGATAGAAACATAGAAGATTGACGGCAGAAAAGGACCTCATGGGCCATCTAGTCTGCCCTTATACTATTTCCTGATGGTGAACCTGTGGCACGCGGAACCATATTGAAGGGCACGCTAAGCGTTGCCCTATGTCAGGGGTAGGCAAAGTTGGCTCTTCTATGACTTGTGGACTTCAACTCCCAGAATTCCTGAGCCAATCAGGCTAGCTCAGGAATTCTGGGAGTTGAAGTCCACGTGTGATAGAAGAGCCAACTTTGCCTACCCCTGCCCTATGTCAACTCCAATGTGCATGCGTGCATTGGCCAGCTGATTTTCAGCACTGGGGAAGGCTGTTTCGCCTTCCAAAGGCTTCAGGAAGCTTCCCTGAAGCCTCCGGGGTGCAAAAAACAGCACAATGGGGAAACCAGAAGTCCGTTTTCCTGAACTTCCAGTTTGCTTGTTTGGCCGTTTTTTTTACTGTCCCAGGTTTTAGTGAGGCCTGTGCAGGGGTGGGGGGGATTGTGTGCATGCACAGGGGTAGCGCGGGAGGGGTGCAAATGCATGGGGGGAAGGGAATGGGTGTGGGCACGTGTGCGTGTATTGGCACATGCACACACATCCTTTTGGCACGTGAAGCAAAAAAAGTTCACCATCACTGCTATATGTTATTTTAAAAACCTAAGCTGAAATGAAGGTGGAAGAGAGAGCACAGGACCTGTCCAGGATTCCTCATTAGATCAAGAGCCTTTATTGGCTTGCCCAAGATATGAACACAATCCTTTTGTAACATGTGCTTCTTCTTTTTTTCCTCCCACAAACATTTTGGAAGGAGATATAATCTATGATACATTTAATTAAAAGTGCCTGATGCTTTGCTGCGGCTCTTTCAAGTGAAAAAGGAAGCTATTCTGTCTTTACAGAGGTAATCAGGTTATAATCTTTCATAAAAAGGTGGAGAGGGAAAACTATTTCCTCTGTTGAAAACTTAGGACTTGCCTAATGTGTGAAAAATAATTTAAGGCAGAACATACCAATACAGGAGTTTAATGCTTTGCCTTTGGCAACTTTTTTGAAGAAGACCTTGGACATGTTTTAGAGTTGGGGAATCCATAGCAGTAAGCAATGGGGAAAGAGTATGGACAGAAACTTGCTTTTCTGCAGTGCTTCTCCCTCTGGCTTTTATATGAGAACGTCTAGAACGGTGATGGTGAACCTTTTTCCCCTCGGGGGCCGAAAGAGCATGCGCACATGCTATCGCACATGCATGAGTGCCCACACCCATAATTCAATGCCTGGTAAGGGTGAAAACAGCTTTCCTCGCCCCCTGGAGGCCCTCTGCAGGCCAGAAATGGCCTGTTTCCCAACTTCTGTTGGGCCCAGTAGGCTCAGGTTTTGCCCTCCCCAGGCTCCAAAGGCTTCCCTGGAGATTTAAGATTAAGATTTATTAGATTTGTATGCCGCCCCTCTCCGAAGATTCGGGGCGGCTCTCCTGAAGCTAAAAACGCTCCCCCAGGGCCTCTGTACAAGCCAAAAATCAGCTAGCCAAGCACACACATGTACATTGGAGCTGAGCTAGGGCAACAGTTCGTGTGCCAGGTGATATGGCTCCACGTGCCACCTGTGGCACCCTTGCCATGGGTTCGCCATCACTGGTCTAGAACTTCTATTCAATTCATTTCCTTATCAAGCAGGTAACCTACCTAAGGCTACTGGAGGCTAACATTATAGCTGCCTGCATTTTTTAAAAAGATCTCAAACTCGTTTATTTATTCATGAAGCTAACTATGCCATAGATTTTCAGCAATTATGGTTGGAAGCAATCCAGAAGCTATCAAAGAAGCCATCAAAAGGCCTAGGATTATCCATTCTCTTTCATGGGGGGAAAAAAAACCTCAGTAAATACCGGCAATTCCTAGTATATTCTGTCCCCTAATCCAGCGTTTCTCAACCTCAACAACTTTAAGATGTGTAGACTTCAGCTTTCAGAATTCTCCAGCCAACCATCAGCAATCAGTTTTGGGAGTTAGGGTCCGTGTATCTTAAAGCTGCCAAGGCTGAACAACACTGCCTCCTCATCTTTTCAGGAGTTTTCGGAGAGGGGCGGCATATAAATCCAATAAATTGAAAAATCCAATAAATTGAATTGACTATATAAAAATAGACCTACAATTTCACCCCAAAGCTTTTTGGCTAGAGAGGGTGGGGATTTCTTGTGAAATGTTTCTTCTTGTGGTGTTGGTGTTCTTGTTTGCTTTGGAATATTTATGGAATCCATTTTTTGACTATCTCATGTTTTACACTAGTTCGGATGGAGTTGGGCAACCTATATACCTTATTTTGGGGAGTATAAGACACACATTTTTCTCCTCTAAAAGAGGATGAAAATTTGGGTGCCTCTTATGTAGCTTTTTTTGGGAAGCTTTTTTAAAAATAGCCCTAACAAGGTGCTAACAAACTTCCTGGTTTGCAGGCTTGTTTTCATTGCTACTCCCTTCAAAAAAGGTTTTTCCAATCCTAACGAGGTGCTAACGATCTTCCTGACTTGTAGGATTTTTTCATTGTTACTGTGAAGAAACTTTTTTTTTCAGCCCTAAGTCTTTGCAGGCTTGTTTTCATTGCTACTCCAGAAGTTGTTTTTCAGCCCTAACCAGGGAATAAAATAATGTGCTGAAGCTAACCAGATTAAGGATGCTAGCCAGAAGAATACCTGGTAGGCAGATTCCGCCCCCCCCTATTTTCATCCCCCAAAACTAAGGTGCGTCTTATACTCCAGTGCATCTTATATTCCAAAAAATACGGTATTAAATAAGAAAGTAATTAAGAAGCAAGAGAGGGAGTGCTTTGCTTTAAGTCCCTTCTAAAGGAGTTTCTGAAAGAGATGAGGTGGGATATAGTTGGCATCGAAGAATTACCCAGAGGTAAGATGGGTCGCCAATAGTGATGGGTGAACCCAACGGTGTTTGGATTTGGTGAGTTCGGCCGAACTTGCCGTGAATTTTGGGTGAGTTCAGCCAAACCCGAACCCGAACTGAACCCGAACACTCCGTGACATCAAAGCTCCACCCCTGGAATCCCAATGTGGGATTTCCCAGCTCCTTTTGCTGAAAGGACCCCCCTTTGTTTGCTTAGAAGAGATGGCAGAAGCATCACTGGTTCTATAGTATAATGGTTAGCAATCCGGGTTCAAATCTCGGTGGAACCTCCTTTTTAAAATATTTTTGAATTTTTTTTTATCATCATCATCATCATCATCATCATCATCATCATCATCATCATGCTTCTTTATATAATAAAAAGGATTTTGGTCCTTTTAATGCTTTCTTAGTGGGAAAAAAAGAAAGCATTAAAAGGACCCACCAGCTCTTTGGGGGCAAAAGGGAATCTTCCTGACATGCCCATGGAAATAATTAATAAATAATGATGATGATGATGATGATAATGATGATGATAATAATAATAAATAAATAAATAATTTTTATTTTTTAAAAAAAAAGGAGGTTCCACTGAGATTTGAACCCAGATTGCTGGATTCAAAGTCCAGAGTGCTAACCATCACACCATAGAACTAGCGTTGCTTTTGCCCTATCTTCCAAGCAAATAAAAGGGAGGTCAGGAAGAAGTATACGTGACATCAAAGCTCCGCCCCCAGAATTCCATCGTGGGGTTTCCCAGCTCCTTTTGTTTGCAGCATGGTAAGCAAAAGGAGGTGGGGAATGCCACGATGGGATTCCCCACTCTCCCCACGGCCGAATCCGAACCCGAACTTTGCCCGAAGTTTTAAAAAAAATCGGGTTTGGGTTCGGTATGCCGAACACCGCAAAATTCGGTACGGACCCAAATTGTGCGGGTTCGGTTCGCCCAATACTAGTCGCCAACACACAAACAAATTGTCATCCCCGGAGGCCCTCTTTTTCCTTGTATCTTCAGGGCTGCCACACTTGGTAGATGGGCATGCTGTGGGAAACAGGAGGAGAGTTGGATGGAGACAGGGTGAGATGTAGAGCCATAACAACGTTCTTTTCCTTGGGAGTCAAGGACGTTTACCTAGAGAGGCCTGACTGGGAAGCAACTCCAGGGGGGATGGGGACCTCATTGGACCATGTGATGGACATGTGGTTGCAGGGAAAGGGACTTTGACTTTCCTTTGGGTGGGGAAAACCCGGGGTTTTATTTTTTCAGATTTGGGTTTTCCCAGATGTGCCAATAGGGCATCTCTAATATAATTGGAACTTTGAGGAAGATGGAGTTTTATTTCTGTTGGGGGTGTTACTTTATTTATTTATTTAATTTATTTATCAGATTTGTATGCCGCCCCTCTCCGTAGATTCGGGGCGGCTAACAACAATAATAAGACAATATAAACAAATCTAATATTTAAGTTAATTTAAAAACCCTAATTTAAGAAACCAATCATACATACAGACATACCATGCATACATTTTATAAGCCTAGGGGGAAGGGAAAGTCTCAATTCCTCCATGCCTGATGACAGAGGTGGGTTTTAAGGAGCTTACGAAAGGCAAGGAGGGTGGGGGCAACTTTGATATCTGGGGGGAGTTGGTTCCAAAGGGTCAGGGCCGCCACAGAGAAGGCTCTTATTTATTTATTATTTGGATTTGTATGCCGCCCCTCTCCGAAGACTCGGGGCGGCTCTTCCCCTGGGTCCCGCCAAACGACATTGTTTAGTTGACGGGACCCGGAGAAGGCCAACTCTGTGGGACCTAATCGTTCGCTGGGATTTGTGTGGCAGAAGGCGGTCCCGGAGATATTCTGGTCCGATGCCATGAAGGGCTTTATAGGTCATAACCAACACTTTGAATTGTGACCGGAAACTGATCGGCAACCAATGCAGACTGCGGAGTGTTGGTGTAACATGGGCATATTTAGGAAAGCCCATGATAGCTCTCGCAGCTGCATTCTGCACGATCTGAAGTTTCCGAACACTTGGAACCCTGATATGAATTCTCCAAAGCTCTCCATAAAAATCTCATATTCTTCTTACCACTGCGCTGCAGGAGGCCATTTCTTTTACCCTCAGCATCACTTCCTGCCCAAACGTGGTGGGCCAAAAGACTTGGGAGACAAGTCCTCTGCTGCAGGCCTCTTGCGCTGTCAGCTTCCGTCCACAAAACAGCATTTCATTGGCCTGCAAGGATCAAATATATTAGAATAGGGCAACTTAGTCTCCCCCACCCCTGACAAAGAACAAACCCAAAACACCAGGTGACCACACATACTGATAGGCACAAAACAGGTAGGGACCTATTGAGTGGTGGATGCAAATTTGGATAAATAGAAAACTAAGGCCTGACGCTACTCTGGGGGAAAAAATGAATCAGGTGAAATACTCTGAAATCTCTTTTGTATATGGTTCAGCGAGGACTGCAGATGGGTTAACCAAAGATCTTTCTTTTCCATTCTTATTTGGTTTTTGATTCGGGCTGGAGAGCTACTTAGAAATGGGAGCGTTAAATAGATAATTGCCTCTTGACCACGAAAGAGGCTCAAGGTGGCATATTTCAATAATGACGTTTGCAAGCAACTGATTCAGCTGCTTTTCAATGGCAGACAACTTGCAGCCCTGAGTATTTGCTTTGCACATACAAATCAGAAATCCAGAGAGGGAGGAAACAAAGTGACTGGAAGAAGTCTCATACAAAGAGACAAGATGTTCATTTCTTTGGTCCAATATTCATCCATTAGCTCAGAAAGGAAATGTTTGAAGCACTGGCTGGCATGCCTGGGATCGGCGTCCCTCTGCGAAAATGGAGATGTGCATGCATCTCCGTGTCCCGATGCATGCACACACATGCACATGTGAAATGTCACTTCTGCGCATGTGCAGCAAGCAAAATCTCACACAAGGATGATCTCGTTTGTGAGATTTTTCCAATTTTGGGTGTTTTTTGCTTCCGCGCATGGGCAGAAGCAAAGGAATCGCCGAAAATCGGCAAAATCTCTTGCACAAGAGCATCCTTGCGCAATATTTTGCTTGCTGCACTTGCGCAGAAGCAAAGTCCCATGCCGATGGGCGTGCGCACATACGACGATCCCAGAGGGCGTACCGAGAGCGGCCGGTAAGTGGAACCCTCGCCTGGTCTGGGTGTCAAGCTAATTTAACTGAAATGGGGCCATAGAGATCTGAAAGAAGGAAATCTTACCAGAGCAACGCCCAATATCTGTGGAAATGTGTACGATGAACAGCCCGCAGGAGTGAGCCGAATGGTTGCGTAGGGCGTTTGGAACCAGGCCTTTTCACTGGCCCACACAATGTCGCAGAGAGGTAAAATGGATGCTCCCAAGCCTAGAGCAGGGCCGTTGATGGCAACCACAATGGGCTTCTTAAACTGAATAAAGGCCTTCACAAAATCCCTGTAATGGAAGATACGGATGGAAGTCACAATGAACTACTTGGTTTCATGAGAACATTTGTCACTGCATCAGGCAGGACTCCATGCAGTCAACTCTTTACATATTTCTCCAAAAGCCAATGAAAGTTCTTATCCCTGGAGGGGGTGGGGAGGCCCCATTTTTTGTTCTCCCCAAGCTCCAGACCCTTTTTAGGAGCTTGTGGAGGGCAAAATCGGCCTTCCCCGTCAGCAAATGGAGTGTTTCTGGCCTCCAGAGAACCTTCAGGGGTGTGTGGATAAGGCTCTGGAGCTTGGGGAGAACAAAAAAATGGGCCTTCCAGTTCAAACCAGAAGTTGGCAAGTTTCTGCCACCGGAGGGCCTCTGAGGGTGAGTAGGGAAAGACTTTTTTGCCCTGTCCCAGCTCCTAGAAAGGCTTTGAAACCTGGGGAGGGTGAAAAATGGGCATGCCATTGTGTGCAGGGGAGCCAGGGGAGATCACGTGTGCATGCATGTGGGCCCCCCACATGGAATTATAGGTGTGGCAGGCAAGCATGCGATTATCCCCCCCTGGGCCACCCCTCTTTTGGCACACAAATCAAAAAAGTTTCGCCATCCCTGGAATCTTCTGAGTATATAGAACTTGAGCTGCAGCCCTGTATTACGCCTTCCCGAATTAAACGATATTGTTATTTGGTATAAACATAATTGACAAAAATGAACCATGATTACGTGGCTGCAACTGGCGGAAGCGTGGCACGAGTCCAAATTGGATAGGACAATCCACAGTTTGCATCTGAAAACCTGTCTTCCTATTATGTAGATGGGCATCAAATAAGGCAATATTTTAACTTTGAGAGTCTATTTGCATGTAAATGAAGTCATTTCCCTAAGAAGACAAATCTTAAGACATTGCCTTAAGAAGTCTGGTGAAAAGAGCAGAAATATGATGGAATCAAACCATGGGAAAAAGCTAACAAAATTCAAAAAGTGAGTTAAGAGAAAGATTGCTTTAGTTTTCTACAAATTGGGGTTCTCTAGACATATTGAATTAGAAGTCTCAGAGCCCAAAGCAATGTTGGCTTAGAATTTTAGTAATTCTTAGTTTTCTTTGACTTACTGCCTTCTAAATACAGTAGTACCTCATGATACGAACCCCTCGTCTTACGAACAACCCGAGATACGAACCCGGGATTCAGAAAATTTTCGGGTTCAAGGTTCGGGAGGCCTCCCGAACGCCGAACTCGGAAGTTTGGGTTTGCCGTTCGGGTTCAGGAGGCTGCTGGGAAGCCCCCCGGCTGTTTTAGAAGGTGACAGCCAGGCTGCGGGGCTTCCCAGTGGCCTTCCGAACCCGAACTTGTGCCGAACTTCCGGGTTCGGCGTTCGGGAGGCTGCTGGGAAGCCCCGCCGCCTGGCTGTCACCTTTTAAAACAGCCGGGGGGCTTCTCGGAGGCCTCCCGAACGCCGAACCCGGAAGTTCGGGTTTGGCATTCGGTTTCAGGAGGCTGCTGGGAACCCCCCAGGCTGTTTTAAAAGGTGACAGCCAGGCGGCAGCGGTTTTTTTGCAGGTTTTTTTTTTTGGTTGCACGGATTAATTGACTTTACGAACCTTTCATCTTACGAACCTCCCCCGAACTTCCGGGTTCGGCGTTTGGGAGGCTGCTGGGAAGCTCCGCCGCCTGGCTGTCACCTTTTAAAACATCCGGGGGGCTTCTCGGAGGCCTCCCGAACACCGAACCCGGAAGTTCAGGTTTGGCATTCGGTTTCAGGAGGCTGCTGGGAACCCCCCCGGCTGTTTCAAAAGGTGACAGCCGGGCGGCGGCGGTTTTTTGCGGGGTTTTTTTTGTTGTTGCACGGATTAATTGACTTTACATTGTTTCCTATGGGAGACAATGTTTCGTCTTATGAACTTTTCGTCTTACGAACCTCCCCTGGGAACCAATTAGGTTCGTAAGACGAGGTATTACTGTATATCAAACTACATTTGGAAAGCAGCAATTCAGGGGAAATCTGAGGATGGATAACCAAACCAGAAGTAGGAGAAGTCAGATAACCTTCATCTAATCAATGTTTGTAATTGCTGTGTTTGAAAGTCAGTTCTACTTTTCTCTACTTCTCAGAGTTTCCAAGTCCCAGCCTATCCAGGTTTTTCTAAAGAGAAACTGAAGAATTAAAAGTGTCTGCCAGAAAAGAAGAGCCAATTTGATTAAGAAAAAAAAAATGAATATTTAAATGAGGCACTACTTAAAAAAATCACAGATCAACACAAAATAGTCTTTATCTATGTGCAACAGGAAATGAAGTTGAATAAAGAGTAAAACAACTGAAATTGAATGGATCTAGAACACCTTATAGTTTCTCTACAATTTACTATAAAACTTTCCAAGACATTCTGAGGAAACCTGTAATCAGGGCAATGAATGAAATTCAGGTGCATAAAGAACTTTATTTGGCGTGGAAAGAAGCTCTTCTTTTTAAAAATCCTTTTAAAAAACAAAATAAAGAAGTATTCAAATCATCTGAATTTTCAGACCTATCTCCTTACTAAATGTGGACTGCAAACTTTTTATGGCAGTTCTTGCAAAGAGAAATAATATCAGACACATCACAAATGGTATTGATAAGACAAATCAAAAGAACACACACAAAAAGGGCTTTGATTTTCTTTTATGCCAAAAAAGCCTTTGACAATTTTGGAATGACCTTTCATGTTTGCAATTCTGAAGAAAATGGGTTGCAGCTCTAATTTTTTTGACATCAATGCAGTGTATTTATAAAGGACAAAAAGTCAATAGTGAATGGCTTTGGAGCAATACACAATATATTGAAAGGGACAAGACAGTGTTCTCCCCGTTCTTTTTCTTACAATGTAAAATCACAGAGTTGAAAGGGACCTTGGAGTTCTTTTAGTCAAACCCCTGCTCAAGCAGGAGATCCTATAGCTCAGTGGTTCTCAATCTTTCTAATGCTGCGATTCCTTAATACTGTTCCTCATATTGTAGCGTCAATTCTCCCAACAGAGCTTTAAGCTAATTGGCAGGAAGGTCAGTGGGACACTTCCACCGTAAACACCTGATTGGTCGGATTGCAAAAATGTGTTGCAAGGCGCCAGAGTAGAAGCTTTAGTTCCTAACACCATGGGAAATTTATCTTTTCCTATCGTCTTAGGCGACCCCTGTGAAACGGTCGTTCGCCCCCCCCCCCCAAGTTGAAAACTACTGCTATAGCTTCATTTTTTCATTCATATAATTTTCATTCTACAACTTTTGGCAACTTGAATACATCAACCATGTAAAATTTTAAGGAATAAAACCAACCACAGAAGAACATAAGCTGTCATTATTTTCTGACAATATTATGCTCAAAATTATTCAACCCAGAGAATCTTTTTATATTGTTGGTGGTGTATAGAATTTGGTTTATTGAACTAATCAAAGAAAAATCTCAAACTTTGGTATAAAATTTGACAGAATGAAAAACAACATGCCTTATAGAATTTTAACAGTTCTGCTAATTTGATTTCGACAAAGAAGACTTTTTAAAGGAATAATTATTCATCAAATTGCAAAACCATATCAAGAGACACTTCTAGACAGAAAAAGTTAGGTCTGTTTTAGTTCAGGGGAATCCCAGCTGTCAGTATGAATATTCTACCAACACTAAATTTCCTTTTTCAAATGACTCCAGTATTCATGAAAGTAAAATATTAAATGCTTGGCACAGACAAGTAATGAATTATATCTGTTCCAACAAAAAGCCAAGGATTAAATTTAAAAATGTGTAGAACTCAAGAGAACAAGACGGGATCGTAGTTCCAAATCTTACAGGGTAGTATGATCTAGGCATGTTAGGCTTCCTACCTAACATAAAACAGGATACTAGAGTTGGAAGGGACCTTAGAGGTCTTCCAGTCCAACCCCTTGCTCAAGCAATTCAAAGTGTTGGTTATGACCTATAAAGCCCTACATGGCATAGGACCAGATTATCTCCGAGACCGCCTTCTGCCGCACGAATCCCAGCGACCGGTGAGGTCCCACAGAGTTGGTCTCCTTAGGGTCCCGTTGACCAAACAATGTCGGCTGGTGGGACCTAGGGGAAGAGCCTTCTCTGTGGGGGCCCCGGCCCTCTGGAATCAGCTCCCCCCAGAGATTCGTACTGCCCCCACCCTCCTTGCCTTCTGAAAAAGTTTAAAAACTCATCTTTGTCGCCAGGCCTGGGGTTCCTTAGACCTTCCCCCCTGACTGATGAATGCTTAGATTGACTGCTGAATGAATGATATTGATAGTTTTTAATTAGAATTTTAATTGTTTTTTAAGGTATAATTGGATTGTTATTATTGTTTCCTGTTTTTCTGTACATGCTGTGATCCGCCCCGAGTCCTTGGAGAGGGGCGGCATATAAATCCAATTAAATAAAATAAATAATAAATAAGCAGAAGATCCTATGCCATTCCAGACAAATGGGTCTGCAGTCTTTTTCCCCCAAAGCTCGTGTGATGGAGCATCCACAACAATAGAGGGTTCTGAATTTGTTTGTTACCGATTCATACTCATGCATATGGATAACACTTCTGTGCATCTGCAGAAGCATCCTGGGTGGGTGGGTGGAGGTTCCTGCCCCCACTGCTACCGATTCTAAGAACTGGTCTGAACCGGGAGCAATCCACCACTGTTCTGGAAGAATTCCATAACACGAATTCCAGAATGGAATATGGAAGAAGCAAAGATATATTTGGACTGGGCACACATTGCAACAAGCAACCTATAAGTAATTATTCAATATTAAGTAACCTATCAAATATAATGGATAAGTACAGGAAAAGGATAGATCTCTTGTTATTCTCTGTTTGGCTGCTTTTTATTTATTTATTTTTATTTACTTATTATATTTATTCATTATATTTATTTGTCAAGTACTGTATGCATTTGTAATATACATAGATATAACATTGTTTATATACATAAGATGGGTACTGATAAGAGGGAACAATTGGACAGGGGATGGAAGGTACGCTGGTGCGCTTATGCACGCCCCTTACTGACCTCTTAGGAATGGGGTGAGGTCAACAGTGGACAGTCTAAGGGTAAAGTTTGGGGAGTTTGGTGACGAAACCACAGAGTCAGGTAGACCACTCTGTTGCAATGTATTGTACATTGTTTTTTTCCCCTATTACTGTTGTGAGCCGCCCCAAGTCTACAGAGAGGGGCGGTATACAAATTAATTATTTATTTAATTAATTAATTAAATAAATAAAGTCGTATTTTCTACAGTCAAGTTTGGGGTGGTTCATTTTGAGTTTGTATCTGTTGTGTGCTCGTGTATTGTTGTGGTTGAAGCTAAAGTGCTTGTTGAAAGTCTATTTTTATGAAGATGATAGCACCATCTTAGCCCATATTGTCATGGGCAAAATAATAATTTGTTTAGATCACAAAGTCCTATTGATAATTGGATAAAGAGAACATCTCTCAAATTTCTTACTATACAATTACTTCTACCTACAGCTGGGTTTAAGAACTCAATGTGGCAGCAAAAGAATTACAGATAGGAGGAGAAATAGTAAGAAGGGTGCATCAACCCAGCTGAGCAAATATACACTACATCAAGAAAATCTAAATGTAAAACTACACGTTCATTTGGCCAACCCAACCCAGTTCAGATGTTAAAATAAATAAAACCAGAGATGAAATGCTACCAGTTCAGCCCAGTATGGGTGTATGGGTAGTGGCGGCTGCCAGTGGTTTGGTGAACCAGTAGCAGCAGCAACTCAAGGCTCCGCCCACTTGCCTGGATGCCGCCATTTTATTTTTTTAACCCTCTGTGCATGCGCAAAGCCTTGGTTGTAGGCTGGATTTTTCTGACCGGAGGATTCCAAAACCCCAAATTCACCTTATAGCCTCAGCGATCCGGGTGCTTTCTTTTCTTCGGTCGCTGGATAACCTTCCAATTAGGTAGGAATAGTCCAAGCCGCTGCAAAACACACTGCCTACAGCACTTAGTAGCAGGAGTTTGCTATCATCAGCGGACGCATTGCAAAGGGCTCTTCGGACCTCCTTCATAATCTGTAGAGAAACAATCAACAGTCCAGTTTTTGACATGAATCATGGAATATTTATCCTGTATTTGTTTTTTTAGCTTGTTCAAATCTGACTCAGGATAACAGCTTCTTTGCTTGCCACCAACCGTTTGTCAAATGTTTTTCAAATCTATATTTCACATCCGCTCTTGAGATGCTTCCTAACATCAAAGGCAACAATGTACAGTGATCGAGATGAGGAAGAGGAGGAGACAAAGGGAAGGAACACAAGGGTGCTGTGATCTTTGCTCAGTAGGACTGGTATTGACCCGTGGCATGCCGAAAACTGGGCTGTGCAAACAAGCAAAGCTTTCGGCAATGGGAAGCCGATAGCAGGTGAAACCAATGCCTCCTTCGGTCTATGGAAAAGTCTCTTTCCATGGAACTGGAAGAATGGGATAGGATAGGACAGGACAGGACAGGACAAAACAAAAAATAGAATAGAACAGAATAGAGAATAGAATAAAATAGTGAAGAGAGAATAGAAAGAATAGAGAATAGAATAGGGAATAAATATAGAGAATAGAATAGAGAATAAATAGAGAGAATAGAATAAAGAATAGCATAGAATATAGAGACTTATTATGAATTCTTCCCATTTTCAGGAAAATTCTCCTTAGTTTTAGGTTGGATCTCTCTTTAACAAGCTTCCACCCATTACATGGTGGAGAAGAGCAACAAAGATGATTAGGGGACTGGAGGCTAAAACATATGAAGAATGGTTGTGGGACCTGGGGTATGTCTAGTTTAATGAAAAGAAGGACGAGGGGAGACATGATGGCAGTCTTCCAATATCCCAGGGGCTGCCACAAAGAAGAAGGAGTCCAACTATTATCCAAAGCACCTGACGGTGGGACAAGAAGCAATGGGTGGAAACTAAACAAGGAGAGAAGCAACTAAACAAGGAGAGAAGCAATGGCATATAAATCAAACTAACTAACTAACTAACTAACTAACTAACTAACTAACTAACTAACTAACCAACCAACCAACCAACCAACCAACCAACCAACCAACCAACCAACCAACTAATTAACTAACTTAGAACTAAGGAGAAACTTCCTGACAGAACAATTAATCAGTGGAACAACTTGCCTCCAAAAGTTGTGAATGCTCCAACACTGGAAGTTTTTAAGATGTTGGATAACCATTTGTCTGAAGTTGTGTAGGGTTTCCTGCCTAAGTAGGGGGTTGGACTAGAAGACCTCCAAGGTCCCTTCCAACTTTATTATTCTAAGAATCTTATATCTTGTCTTGTCCTCTGAGTCTTTGGAGAATACATTGGCTCCCACTTCTCTATGACACCCCTCAAGTACTGAAAGACAGTTACCAAATTATCTCAAGTTTTTCTCTTTAAGAAGGATTATTAATTGCATAATATCCCCACAGACACCCAAACCTTCAACCAGTGTAAGTTTAATTTTTAATTGTCCTAAGGGGTGACTTTTTCTCTGCCTTCCAGCTAATCTCTCAAATATTTATGTCCTTCAGATTGATTGCACCCTTGACGAAGAAGCTCAGAAAAATATATACAGTAATCCAAGATATAGGAAAGCTTTGATACCTGGAGCTAAATCCGTCTCTACATACGAATGTGACAGGAAAAGTAAAATAATAATAATATAAGTAAACATTGACAAACTCGTGCATGTACTTCAAACGTGCAGCCCCCGTTTTGGTCTACCCTTCAAAATTAAAATCAGAAATGGAATTCAAGGGGGTTATTTCATTACGGGATAAATTATAAACAGAGGGATGCTTTTATGGCTATTGATCACCTCCCGCTGTTCTCTACGATTGGCTGTTCACCTGCGTACCTCTGGAGTCAGTGCATTGTTATCTGAGGTCTGACTGGACAGGAGGATGTGTGTGAATCCATCTTCTTTGCGTACAACAATGTCTCTAAACCGACAGTTGCTTTCATTCTGACGCACGCTGTACCTGAGTCTCTTATCGAAGACGTAACCCTTTTCACTCTCCAGTTTCCGTTTCACGGTGGTAGGGAGATTCAGACCGCCATTTGCAAGAGAGGAACCTTTCAAAAAGCAAAAGGGGAGGTAGGAACACAAGTTAATCTCTCCATCGATCCAAAGCGGGGGTGGGCTCCTGCCGGTTCGGACTGGGTCACAAAAACCGGTAGCGACCCACTGGTGAATGCCACCATGGTGTCACAGATCCGGTTCAGTCGGTGCCAATCTATGGGCGGTGCCATCATTTTTTCTGAATTTTTTTCATAAATTTTTAAAGTTGTTTTGAAGTTTTTTCCTCTGCTACTGCTTGAAAAAGGACCTGCCCACTCCTGGGATTATTTTTTTTAATTTTTATTTATTTTTTTAAATTATTATTATTATTATTATTATTATTATTATTATTATTATTATTATTATTAATTAGATTTGTATGCTGCCCCTCTCCGAAGACTTGGGGCGGCTCACAACAATAATAAAACAGTGTGAAAATGTAAACAAACTAATATTAAAAAAGCATCTTAATGACCCATCATTTAAAAACCATGCAACACAAGCATACCATACATAAAACTATAAAAGCCTGGGGGAGATGTCTCAATTCCCTCATGCCTGGTGATACAGGTGGGTCTTAAGTAATTTGCAAAAGACAAGGAGGGTGGGGGCAGTTCTGATCTCTGGGGGGAGTTGATTCCAGAGGGCCGGGGCCTCCACAGAGAAGGCTCTTCTCCTGGGGCCAGCCAGACAACATTGTTTAGTCGATGGGACTTGGAGAAGGCCAACTCTGTGGGACCTTATCGGCCGCTGGGATTAGTGCAGCAAAAGACGGTTCCAGAGGTATTCTGGTCCGATGCCATGTACTTTTTACATTATTCCTTTGTCCGAAGCACAGCTGATCAGCTTCCCAGCTGTGTTGGGCAGATTATAGCTACTGAGCATGTGCAAAAGCAGAATTGCCCGAGGGGATAAGTGCGTGTGTGCAAGCGGAGTGAGTGCCCATGCACAAAATGTTGCAATGTGGACGTAAGTGGAACCCACCCCTGATCCAAAAGCAGAGATAAACATCAGAGCCACGGTGGTGCAGTGGTTAGAGTGAAGTGCTGCAGGCTACTTCTTCTGATCACCAGCTGCCAGCAGTTTGGCAGATCAAATCTCATCAGGCTCAAGGTTGACTCAACCGTCCATCCTTCCAAAGTGGGTAAAATGAGGACCCAGATTGTTGGGGGCAATATAGGCTGATTCTGTAAACCACTTAGAGAGGGCTATAAAGCAATGTGAAGCGGTATATACATGCTAAATGCTATTGCTATGCCTGATGTCTACTGATTAGGACTGAAAGAATGTATTGTCTTTTACTTTTAATCTTTATTGAGTTTTTTAGTTATAAACAAACCACATATAAACAAGACGTACAAAACCCCCCATGAAATATAAACAGATAAAGTAAATATTAACCACTTTTGCAACTATTTGATTTCCAGATATGTTTACACTTCACAATATTTACACTTCACACCCCAGTGATATTTTCCTTCTGTGCATGCGCAGAAGCAAAATCTCACTGGGGCGCGTGTGCGTGCACAATGGCAACACGGAGCTGTGTGTGCAGCTCCATATTCGTTACTGATATGCAGTGTAGCCCATACCGGCTATCAACTCAATACTGGTTGGTGGAAATATGGTCAGTGGAAATAATGCTGCTTCAGACTTTGACCATCCCACCCATTGGAAATTACTTGGTTTGGGCATTTATTTATTTGTTTTGTCCAATACACAATAATACACAATGAGGTTTATAGAGGTAGAATGTATTAAAGGGGGAACAGAGGAGAAAATAAAGGAGTAAAATATAACTATGAGAGAATAGCACGAAAAGATATAGGTATAGAAGAGAAGATATAGGAGATATAGGAGAGACAATAGGACAGGGGAGGTAGGCACTCTGGTGCGCTTATGTACGCCCCTTACTGACCTCTTAGGAACTTGGTGAGGTCAACCGTGGATAGTCTAAGGGTAAAGTGTTGGGGGTTAGGGGATGATACTACAGAGTCCAGTAGTGAATTCCACGCTTCGACAATCCGATTACTAAAGTCGTATTTTTTACAGTCAAGTTTGGAGCGGTTAATATTAAGCTTGTATCTGTTGTGGGCTCTTGTGTTGTTGTGGTTGAAGCTGAAGTAGTCTTTGACAGGCAGGACGTTGCAGCATATGATCTTGTGGGCAATACTTAGATCATGTTTGAGGCGTCTTAGTTCTAAGCTTTCTAGACCCAGGATTGTAAGTCTGGTTTCGTAGGGTGTTCTGTTACGGTTAGAGGAGTGAAGAGCTCTTCTGGTGAAGTATCTCTGGACATTTTTGAAGATAATGTCAGAAATGCAGTATGGGTTCCAAACAGATGAGTTATATTCTAGGATGGATCTCGTTAATGTTTTATAAGCTCTGGTAAGTAGTGTGAGATTGCCAGAGCAGAAGCTACATGAATTACTCTAGACATTTTTCTGACTTGTCTACTGAAGGAAGCAACGATGAGATGCTGATTTAAAAGGTGATGTTCCCACAATGAATGGGAGTGATGGCTAGGATTTTTTTTTCTTCCCTTCCTGGGAACTTACTATTGTCAATTAATCAGACCACTGTAAGGATGACATTCCTTCCTTCCTTCCTTCCTTCCTTCCTTCCTTCCTTCCTTCCTTCCTTCCTTCCTTCCTTCCTTCCTTCCTTCCTTCCTTCCTTCCTTTATTTATTTATTGGATTTGTATGCCGCCCCTCTCCATAGACTCGCTTATCTTCAAAAGGGAAGGAATATGTGGATTGATTTGGGGTCAGAAAACAAGGACGTGTTAATTTTACTGCTGTTTTGATATCAAAGAACAGTTCACCCAGAATGCCACTTTTGATATGCAAGGCGGATCATCATCTCCTCCTCCTCTCTTCCTCCTCCTCTTCCCTCCTGTCCTCTCCTTCCTCATTTTGCCCTGCAGTGAGGGGTTTAAGTAGAGTTTAACCTCATATATTAGGGCAGTTGATAGTGGCCCCCAATGTAAGCTTTATAGAATTTTTTTTGCTGAAAAAGAGAAACATGAACTTGAGATTTATGGGTTTTAAGGTTAGAAATGGTAGCTTGTAGAAGAAAGGAAATGACGAGGTAGTTTCAGAGAATGAGGGCAAAATATAAATGTATTTATAGCCACTGTCGAGAAGATGAGAAGTGGCTTCTTTATCATCTTTATTTTCCTTTCCTTTTTATTTTCTGTTTCTAGTTTCATTACTTACTATTGTTCTTTATAATCTTGATATATATCAGATGATAAATATATTGAAGTTACTGGCCACTGAAGCCATTTTAAAGACCCCCACTTTGTTAAATAATCTATTAATCTGTTGGAAAGCAGGATTGTAACTATTCAAGATCTGATCCAAATTTGTTGTCTAATATTTGGTTTAAATATGGGTACTTCTCTATATATTATTTTTCTCTGAATTTTGTAATGCAGTTAATTTTAAATAAATCCAAAGAAGTACCAAAATATGCCTTTGGAGCGAGGGACACGTTTTGAAACGTGTATCTGAAGCTTTCCTAAAACTTAGTATGAAATACTTTTAATCTATGTGAAGCAAAATGTGTTTTGAGAATATGCATTTAAATACGATCTCTTGTACAGGTTTAAATAAAATTCTTCATGGAAGATTATGTCTAAGCCCTTTTGAATGCTTTTAAAGCAGAAAATGTAAAATGTTTTAATACAATCAATATACGGTTATTGCGTCCCCGACCATTGCGAACAGGGTAATTTGCGATTTTTGAACCCGGAAGTCAAAACACCATCTGCGCATGCGTGCCCTTTTTTCTATGGGCACGCATGCGTAGATGGCGCCCGGCAGATCAGCTGCTGGGCGGCTTCCCTGGGTCTTCCCCCTCTTGCTGGCGGGAGGGCGAAGCCCCCCCCAGCACCCGCTCGCCCGCCCTTCGCCCGGGAAGTTCGCCAGGAGTCAGCGGAGAACGGCACAACTGTTTTAAAACGATCGGAGCTTTCCAATGAGTCCCGAAGACAAACGTCAAACTTCCGCGTTTGTCTTCGGGACTCATTGGAAAGCTCCGATCGTTTTAAAACAGTTGCGCCGTTCTCCGCTGACTCCTGGCGAACTTCCCCGCTTTAGGAGTCAGCGGAGAACGGCGTGCCTGCTTTAAAACGATCGGAGCTTTCCAATGAGTCCCGAAGACAAACGTCAAACTTCCGCGTTTGTCTTCGGGACTCATTGGAAAGCCGCGCGGGTGTTTTAAAACGTCCCCGCCGACATGGGGGGCTTGCTAGCACCCCCCCAAACCCGGGTTGGGGGTTCGGGGGGGTGCTAGCAAGCCCCCTATGTCGGCGGCGACGTTTTAAAACACCCGCGCCGCCCCCAATCTTCGGCTCCTCGCTAGCGCTGCGGAAGTTAAAAACACCATCTGCACATGCGCAGATGGTGTTTTTACTTCCGCAGCGCTACTTCGCGAAAACCCGCTCGTTGCGGGGGGTCCTGGAACGGAACCCTCGCAACGAGCGGGGGATCACTGTAATGAATAAATGAACAATGAATGAATGATTTGTCCATCCCTTACAAAACGTCCAAAGCTTATTTCAGTGATGGTTCATATTTTAGAATTATGTTCTACAACAGATTAATAAGGTTAGCTATTAAGTTTTTTTTTATTATGCCTTAATTTGATTATTATTTCATTGCTATTCCTTTAATTATTTATATACTGTTTTCCTAATTTGCTTTTCTTTATAACTGTATATATTTTGTGATGTACATATTGATTTTTACAAACTTACTGTATTAGAATAGTTCTATCATAAATGTCTGGCTGGAAATATATTAAGAAACACATATTCTAATGAATTTGTATTCACCGTGAGCTTAGTTGTTGGTCACTAGAGCTTCTGAAATGATGATCCCTATCTGGACAGGGGGAATTTTGGTGAATTGGGTTTATTTAATCCTTAGATGAGAGGTAGACTGGGAAGTTGACAAAATTATTCCTAAAATGGACAGCAACAACATTCCCAAAAAATTGCATCGGTCCACCTTAATGTTTGATAAAGACTCAAATGCAACTGAAGGAGACCTGACTTCATATACATGCTCAAAAAAATAAAGGGAACACTTAAACAACACAATATAATTCCATGTACAGTGATCCCTCATTTTTCACGGGGACCACTCATGAAAAACGAATTTCCATGAAGTAGAGGAAATATATTTTTTTATGTATTCAACGAGTATTTGGACTTTTAAAACCCACCCTTTGCATTAAACAGTCATTCTATAATGTTTCTCATCTGGAACTACATATGATATCCTACCAGTTTCTTTAATAGAGCACAGTAGTACTGTAGAATAATTTTATGAATTTTTAATGTATTTAAAATTTTCAATGGATTTAATGGATTTAAGCTCCCTTTGAAAACCCATGAAGTAGCGAATCCGCAAAAGATGAACCGTGAAGTAGCGAGGGATTACTGTATATCAAACCTATATGAAATCAAACTGTCCACTTAGGAAGCAACCCTGATTGACAATCAATTTTGCATGCTGTTGTGCACATTCAACCTTGTACAGAACAAAGTATTCAATGAGAATATTTCATTCATTCAGATCTGGGATGTGTTCTTTGAGTGTTCCCTTTATTTTTTTGAGCAGTATATATTGAGCTGGAACAAATAAAGATGAAATTGTCTACTGTAATTTCAGTTAGCATCAAATGTTATACCAGTGGGATCTTGATTTGAACCGGCTTCATCTTTGCTTAGTTAAAGACCTGATGGTCTGTTTAGCAAATTCAAAGTAAATTAGTCTCTCTGGGAATAACCAAAGGTAGTAGAAGTCTTTCACTTAACATAACTGGAATCTGAGTACAGTCTTACGAGGCTGTTGAAAGAAAAAAATGTCAATAGAATTTGTGATTGAACAATCGCAAAACTCATTGTCATGACTATAAGTACTATACTCCAACAAGAAAAGGACTGGATCTATACTGCGAAAAAAACCAATTGACTGAAACAAATGGAATTTGTTTCCATTTCAACAAACTTGATTTCAATGGCTCTGTTTCAATTGTGCATCTAACTTTATACAGTGGACCATTCCTCACCATTACCATGCTCATTAAATTATTTTGAAATTAGTTTAAACATCCAGTATCAGAGGAGCTTTCATCTAGTTGATTATTATTATTATAGAATTCATTCTATCTCTCCAAGCAGACTTTAATTAATTCTTCTCCTGAGTAAAATATGCAATACATTTAATGGAGTCCTACTTGAATAAGTTTGTGGAGTGATTACAGATGGTGATTATTAATCATATAGAGGGATCCCCTCCAATTAGTTTGTACGAGTCCATCTGAAGTTAGTAATGAAATTTTATTATCCTCTCCTTCTCCCTTCCACAAGTGTTAAGTGGAAGAACACTAATATGTGATTTATTGGTGCATATAATGTCATTGATGTAATCTACAAATTACAATTGGGTACTATGAGTTATCTCCCACATAAACCACTGGTTGTGTTTGTCCAATGTGTTTAATTAGATTAGTTAAAGAAGCAGCAGTTGTTGTGACAAAAAATGTCCAGCTTGGTTAGTTTTAAACTTAATATCAAAATTAAAAGGCTATGGAAATATAGTGAACTTGTAATAAAGCACAGGGAGAGTTACAGTGTTCCCTCGATTTTTGCGGGGGATGCGTTCCGAGACCGCCTACGAAAGTCGAATTTCCGCAAAGTAGAGATGCGGAAGTAAATACACAATTTTTGGCTATGAACAGTGTCACAAGCCTTCCCTTAACACTTTAAACCCCTAAATTGCAATTTCCCATTCCCTTAGAAACCATTTAGATTATTACTCACCATGTTTATTTATTAAAGTTTATTTTTAAAAAAATTATTAAAGGCAGACGAAAGTTTGGCGATGACACATGACATCATCAGGCAGGAAAAACCGTGGTATAGGGAAAAAATCCGCGAAGTATTTTTTAATTAATATTTTTGAAAAACCGTGGTATAGATTTTTCGCGAAGTTCGAACCCGCGAAAATCGAGGGAACACTGTATTACCAAGTTGAATATGTGAGTAAGACCTAAAGCCGTGTTCCTTTCATCTCCTAGAACCGGGGTCCCCAAACTTGGCAACTTTAATACTTGTAGACTTCAACTCCCAGAATTCTCCAGCCAGCTGGAGAATTCTGGGAGTTGAAGTCCACAAGTATTAAAGTTGCCAAGTTTGAAGACCTTTGTCCTAGAACTTCTGGGACGACTTGGAAGAGAAGCTTTCTACTAGTCAAACAGGCAAGGTTAAAGTAAATTGATAAAAAATAACAATGATCAAAAACAGATTAAGGCAAAAATGGAGTGTTTTGCAGATGCTGGCAGGCCTGGGTGTCATGAACCAACAACAATCATGGCCAGATTGTATGAATGTCAGGTATGTATGTTGGGTTAGTTTATTATGGCTTTTAATTAAGGTTTTATAGCTCAGATTCTATATTTGACTTATTTTTACTATTTTTGTATTTTATACTGTTGTAAGCTGCCCTGATTCCTTTGGGATTGGGCGGAATAGAAGTTGAATTAAATAAATAAACAAATAAATAAATAAAACCACCAATTGATACAAACCAATGTTGGCTGTACTTGTTTGTGGGTTGATACCTATGATAGACCTGTGCACACTCTGACACATTCCTTCCATCTTGACCAGTAATTTTCCTTCCTCGGACCATGCTTGCTCCTTTCATTGCTTGGAAAAACAACAGTGCAGGGCTTAGATTGGGATTGTAATACAGCAATTTCTGCCATTGGGACAGCTGGAAAAAGTTTTACCAGGGATGTGAAAATGCTAATTTATAGCTAAAAATCTGTCTTAAATTAAAATATCCAGCTCTCGCTGCAGGGACTGCACTGTCTAGAAAGTAAGTAACTCTGAAGCTCATCATGTACAGTATAGTTTGCAAACTTAACAGCGATGTGAAAATTTAACAAGGCGGAGATTGCATCAAAGCATGCCAAAGCTCAGTGGTAAATCACACCGAACAATATGAGTCCAAACAGCTGAAAATCCTTCTTTAAGAGGTTTCAAATTTACTCCATGGAATCCTAAGAGACCTTTATGAGATTCTGTGAAAAAACTACAGGCAAATTAAATTTAAAACAACCACAACCACTATAAAACAGAATGCACCCTAAGCCAATTTATTATCATTAAAACCTCACTACCAGATCAGTAGTTCTGGGATGGATGGATGGATTTATGGATAGATATAGATAGATGGATGGATGGGCGGATGGGCGGACAGGCAGACAGACAGACAGACAGACAGACAGACAGATATTAGATAGATAGATAGATAGATAGATAGATAGATAGATCAAATATATATATATATATATATATATTCAATATCAGCAAAAACATGTGACACACACACACACACACACACACATATATATTAGACAGACAGATAAGATAGATTATTCCCTCAACACTATCAAACTATTTACTAAGTCTGCATTACTATTACTATTAGTCTTCTCATCGTTCCTATCACCCATCTCCTCCCGTTTATGACTGTATGACTGTAACTTGTTGCTTGTATTCTTATGATTTATATTAATATAAATAATCTGTTTCCTGACTGCTTATTTGTATCCTGTAACAATCATAAAGTATAGTACCTCATGATTCTTGACTAATGTATCTTTTCTTTAACATACACTGAAAGCATATGTACCAAAGACAAATTCCTTGTATGTCTATTCATACTTTGCCAACAATGAATTCTATTCTATTCTGTTCTATTCTATTCTATTCACACTAATTTAATGTAGTTCACACATTTGATCCTTACAGAGTATTTAAGAATTTTCTACTTCTAAAAATGTCAATTAAACAATAAAGAAGACTCAGAGTACTACAAAACTTGGAACACATTCTATAAAAGGTTAAAAATAAGGAAAAAAAAGAGTATAATGATTAGTGTTGGGGGAACCGAACCCGCACAATTCGGGTCCGTACTGAATTTTGTGGTGTTCAACATGCGGGACCCAAACCCGAATTTTTTTAAAAATTCGTGATTTAGTTCAGCGTTCGTGCCGAACACCGTGAAAGCCACCGCCCGGCTGTCATCTGCTGAGAAGAGGAGGAGGAGCCGGGCACTGGTGGCGGCAGAGGAAGGCGAACACCGGGGAGCTGTCAGTCGGTCGGGAGGCTGGGAGGGAGGCACAAAAGGAGCTGGGGAATCCCACAAAGAGATTCTGGGGGCGGAGCTTTGACATCACGTATACCGGCAGTTTGCTAAGGACGTCAAAGTGATCACTTCCTGGATTCCATGGAATCCAGGACATGATCACTTTGGCGTCCTTAGCAACTTGCCGGTATACGTGACGTCAAAGCTCCGTCCCCGGAATCTCTTCGTGGGAGGGATTTCCCAGCTCCTTCAAAGGGAGGTCTTTTCATGTAATTTTTTATTATTTTTACGAAAAAGAATGTTGCAGCGGCGCTTCAAGCAGAAGAAGGTCTTTTCATGTAAAAATAAAAGTTTTTATTTTCACGTGAAAGGACCTCTCTTTGCTTACGGCGCTGCTGTGGCGTCCTTTTTTGTAAAAATAATTTTTTTTTACATGAAAAGACCTCCCTTTGAAGGAGATGGGGAATCCCTCCCATGAAGAGATTCTGGGGGCAGAGCTTTGGCGCCATGAACCGTTCAGGTTCGGGTTCAGCCGAATTTTGCATGAAGTTCGTCTGAACTTGTTCTGCCTGACTGGTTCGGCAATGTGTAATAGTCCAATGAAAAGAAATCAAACATGTGCTCTGCTAATCAGCAAACTTGTATTAGATAAACAAAAATAGCTTACTGAAAAAACAGTTCTTAATGTCTGAAAACAATGCAAGGCTTACTTCAGCCACATACAAAAAACACAGGGAAAAACAAACAAAGACAACCTGGAATGAGCAAAGACGTTTCAGGAGTCCTTTTGAATCTTTGAAGCAAACAGCAAGTCCCAGAGTTTTCACCTCCCACTTGTCTGAAAAAGCTGGGTTGAAAACTCCAACGGCAAAGAAACTTCGAAGCAGGAACCACAAAACAACACAGATAAACAGCCACAGTTTGCCTTGGCCTTTGTTCCCTTTTATCCCTTTAGCCCTCATTAAAGGAACCACACCCAGCCCAGGTGCTCCTATAATGATTTGTAATACTCCTTAAAGCGATCCCTTCTTTGCATAGCTCTTCGGCTACGTAGATCAATATATTGATCTGCAGAAGAACGCAGGGAGGAAAGACTGTCTGAGGGACTGCAGGCCAAACCCCCTGGGCTGTCTGCTGAATCCTGTGTCCCAGTGGCCTCGTCCTCCTGGCTGTCTGCCACATCTTCCTGGCTGTCTGCCACATCTTCCTGGCTGTCAGCCAGGCTTTCACATTCACTTTGTGCTGCGTCTCTCCCATCTGTGGGAGCAACGGCTGGCCCAGGCCCAAACACAACAGAACTTGCCGAACCCGAACACCATTGGGTTCACCCATCACTAATAATGATGAATTAGATATAAAAATAAGAAGTACAATGAGATTTAAACAATAACTTTTAATATATATATAATAAAGTATATAATTTGTATTAACTGAAATATTGCAATAATGATAGAAGTAAGGCAGTAAAAAGCATAACAAACATGTACAGTATATAAATTAAATAACCAGAGTAATTTGTTTTGCCGACTGTAATAGCTGTAAGAAAAACTTTCGAGACAAGTGTTAATGGATGAGAACATTTTAATTCAAATATTTTGTGTATGTTTGTGTGTGTGTATCATTGTTTCTATGTTGTGTTAATTTTTTTTTGGTATTGTTTTTCTTTCTTTTAAATGTGTATTTCAATTTAAAAAAATGAAAAACAGTGTTTGATGGGCTTGTCTCAATGTTTTTGATACCAGTGTGCTCCATGAAATGATGTTCATTATATTCATTCAAGAATATCATGAAAACACAAAGCTCTGCATGGAGAAATGAAAGAACGTCTTTATTGTTGCAGCACATTTAGAAGTTTCATATATACGCAGCTCAAAAAAATAAAGGGAACACTCAAAGAATACATCCTAGATCTGAATGAATGTACTCTCATTGAACATTTCATTTGCACAACTATTCCATTTGCACCACAGTATGTGAAATTGACTGTCAATCAGTGTTGCTTCCTAAGTGGACAGTTTGGTTTCACAGAAGTTTGATTTACTTGAAGTTATATTCTGTTTTTTAATGCTCCCTTTATTTTTTTGAGCAGTGTGTGTTGTGATTCCGTCTGAGGCCCCTCAGGGAACGGCTGATCCTCTGCCGGCTTCCTGCTCAGAGGGGGAGGATGAGGAACAGGAGGTTCAGGCAGACGGGGAGGAGGAATCTCAGGCTGAGGGAGAGGGAGGACAGCCAAAGTCCCCCGAGGGGGAGCTCTCCCCAGCAAGCAGCCTGGATTCCTTAGATGAAAATGCACAAGCAATAATCGACGGCAGAGAAGAGCAACACAACGAAGGGGACAATTAGCCAGGTACTTTCAGCACTAAAGAGGCAACAGCTGGGTTTGGGTGTGGTGCTCTCTGGAAAGGCTGAAAAGGCAGACCCACCCTTCCTGGCTTGTGGAGTATTATCTTTGGGAGTCCTGGGACCTGGCTGTGATCTTTGGCGTCTTGGAATTCTGGTTTGTGACTTTGAATACTGAAACCTTGGGGGGAAAAGGTGTGGGTCTTATTCTCTACAGTGGTGGGCGTGCCAGCAAGAAGTCTGCTGTATTGTCTGGCCATCAGGACTCTGCTGTGAAGTCTCATAGCCTGCCTGTTGGGAAGAACAGGTTTTTCTCTGTGTTTATTTTTCAAACTATAAAGTGCTTTTGCTTTTACCAGCGTGTCTGGCTGCTTTTTCCACTTGGTGTTGAAGTCTGGGGGCACCCAGACAGAACAGTGTATAACAAAATTGCCCTTGGTGTGAGGTATACCTCTGATAAACCCATTTTTAGAATCATAGAAACATAGAAGATTGACGGCAGAAAAAGACCTCCTGGTCCATCTAGTCTGCTTCCTGTATTTTATCTTAGGATGGATCTATGTTTATCCCAGGCATGTTTAAATTCAGTTACTGTAGATTTACCTACCACGTCTGCTGGAAGTTTGTCCCAAGCATCTACTACTCTTTCAGTAAAGTAATATTTTCTCACGTTGCTTTCTTTATAAAGGATAAGAAAAGTAAAAAGGGGAGAAAACACCCTGAAGTTGAAATTTCCTGTCAGTTGCTGGAAAAACAGCAATTTATTGAAATTTTGTGAGATGTTTTTTTTAAAAAAACACCTCCCACAGGAACAAGAGCCTTCACGAACCCACTTTGGTAAACCTGTTAGAACAATTCACTCGGGGAGTATCCCTTTCCAGTCTCAAACTACACTCTTCAGATAATCATCATACTCCCTCCAATAATGGATGCAGTTTGAAGGATAGCAAAAGCCTGCATAAAAACAACAGGCTGGCCTACCAGAGTAAGGAATTGAACAGCTTGGGGAAAAACACGGGGTTTATTCAAGTGGAAAAACAATACTTCAGAGAAATAATCAACCAAAAAGACCTCCTCAATCCCCCCTCCACTTTATATTAGAAATAAGTGGCAATGGGCAGATGAGGAGGGGGGGGGGACGACATAATGGAGCCTGGTTAATGTAATGCAGTATTTTGGACCATCTCTAGTGGCTTTGATGCTGCAAAGGGAAATCCCAGATTGCAAAATTTTGTTTTGGCTCTCATACATAAACTGAAATTTGTAAGCATACACTGAGAAGTCAAATTCCTTGGGTGTACAATCAGAGTTGGCCAAAAAAGAATTCTATTCTGTTCTGTTCACACTCTTCACAGAGAGAGAGAGGGAGGGAGGGAGAGAGAGAATATGATAAAAAGTCAAATCTTCCACTCACTTTCAGTGAGGATGTGAATGTGGATTGATTCTCAAGAAGCAATAGAGATGCTCATATAACTCCAAACCTTTGGATTGGTTGAATCTAATTCAGTTTCCTGTTTTGGTTCTCCTTCCTCACTTTTGCTGCTAGTTCAGAAATTCCGCCAATGTTCGATTGCTTTATTTGTTTGTATCCTGTCTCTATTATGGGTAACATGATAGCAGTGTTCCAATGCTTGAGGGGCTACCACGAAGAAGAGGGGGTCAACATATCCTCCAAAGCACCTGAAAGCAGGACAAGACGCAATGGGTGGAAACTAATCAAGAAAAGAAGCAACTTAGAACTAAGTAGAAATTTCCTGACAGTAAGAACAATTAACCAGTGGAACAGCTTGTCTCCAGAAGTTGTGAATGCTCCAACACTGGAAGTTTTTAAGAAGATGTTGGATAACTGTTTGTCTGAAGTAGTGTAGGGTTTCCTGCCTAAGCAGGGGCCTGGAATAGAAAACTTCCAAGATTCCTCCCAATTCTGTTGTTATGATTATGATTAAATTATGAAGTTTTATCTACCTTGGCCAATTATGAGCATCAAGCAGAACAGCAAAAACACAGAAGGGAACAAAGAGAAGGAGCAAACACCTGAGGTTCTCCAGTGGCTTCTGGTCCACCACTTCTTGTTGAGGAGCTGGTGGCACATGTACAAAATGGGCAGGTCTTTCATCTCAAGACCCCGCCTGCCACCTTGCCAATCCTGGCCATTCCTGCAGACACCACTGCAGGGCTGGGTTTTCTTCACTGCTGGTTCACTCCTTGATGCACCGTGTGGGTGCGCGCACATACGCAGGGCTAAAACTACAACTCTGCACATAAAAGAGGTTTTGGACCACATCTGAATATCTACAGACTTTGCATCAAAGCAGGTCTGTATTCTTTGTGGCAGATCAATTAATTAAAATAGAGCTGGAGGGGACCTTGAAGGTCTTCTACTCAAGGGTCCACTTCAGTGGTGGGTTGCTACCGGTTCGGGCGAACCGATAGCAGTGGGAGGCTCCATCCACCTGCCTGGATGGCATCACATGTGCAGAAACAGCACACACACATCTCTGAAGCAGTAGCAAAAGTTAAGTGAAATCCATAACTGGTCTGCTTGACCTTCTGCTCCAGTAGAAGACTCCATACAATTTGAGACAAGTGGCCGTCCAGTCTTTCCTTAAAAAGCTCCAGTGATGCAGCACCTACAACTTCTGAAGGAAAGCTGTTCCACTCGTTAATTGTTCTCACTATTAGAAATAGTGGAGGAATATTCATGGCTATATCCTGTAAATGACTGGCTTTCTTCCACATGGGACATAAAATAAATATACAGTGTTCCCTCGATTTTCCCGGGTTCGAACTTCGCGAAAATCTATACCACGGTTTTCCAAATATATTAATTAAAAAATACTTTGCGGGTTTTTTCCCTATACCACGGTTTTTCCTGCCCGATGATGTCATATGTCATCGTCAAACTTTCGTCTGCCTTTAATAAATATTTTTTTAAATAAACTTTAATAAATAAACATGGTGAGTAATAATCTAAATGGTTGCTAAGGGAATGGGAAATTGCAATTTAGGGGTTTAAAGTGTTAAGGGAAGGCTTGTGACACTGTTCATAGCCAAAAATGGTGTATTTACTTCCGCATCTCTACTTCGTGGAAATTCGACTTTCGCGGGCAGTCTCGGAATGCATCCCCCACGGAAATTGAGGGAACACTGTATAACCAAAAGAATGGATGGAATCCAAACTTCTGCAATCTGAAACGTTAGAATCCAGCTGCCATTGTGATGATGGGATAATGCCGGAGTGAAATGCTTCTGTTTCGCTCGTGGCTGTCAATCATCGGAGACCCAGTCGCGAAGGGAGCATGAGGCTCCACCCATTCACCCGGATGCTGCCATTTGGGTTCTTTTACTCTTTAGCTTTCTGTGCATGCACAGAGGGGTGAAAGAACCCAGGTGTCTGCGTGAGTAGGCAGAGCTTCATGCTCACTTCGCGACTGGCTCTCCGATGACCGACAGCCACAAGCGAAACGGGAGCATTTTTTCCCTGGGATAATGGGATGGTGTGATAATCCCACTTTGGGCGCATGTCAGGTTGGGAACAGTCACTCCAATAAAAAATGCAGGCTAAGTTAACCAATTAACCAATTAAACATCCCCTTTTATTAAGGCAGGGCATGGAAACCAAAGGCATTTAACACTGCTCAGGATAAAAAAAATTCTGAAATGTGTTTTGCAGCAGTATCTTTCTGAAGTAAAACGTAGGTTGACCAAATAGCTTTGAAGCACTCTCCATTAGGTGGATATTTTAAGTGGTATTAGGTTATGTCTCTGCCATATTACAGCAGAAGAGGACTTCTATTGGGAGAGGTCGGAGTGCTTGTTTACACCAAGAACTTTTCTGAGCTGGAGAAACATGTCAATAATTCTGCTTCTCTCATTTCTGGAAATATAAAAATTCAACAGTCAAACTCAACCCTTCCCTTCCTTCAAGAAGTACATTTTATCCCTTGACAGATGAAAAGTTTATTACCTATTACAAAAAACCCACTGTTTTAAAATAGGAAGTTTAAGACGAATGCTGGCAATAAGCATCATGTAAAAACAACACACAACATCATTTCCCATGCATAATTGAATCTCTTGGTTGTGAAACAAGCATTTAAGAGTAAGATACTGTATTTAAAACAAGCAAACAAACAAAAACTCATTTTTGTAACAACAACAACAACAACAGAGTTGGAAGGGACCTTGGAGGTCTTCTAATCCAGCCCCCTGCTAAGGTAGGAAACCCTACACCACTTCAAACAAATGGTTATCCAATCAATTCTTTTAAAACTTCCAGTATTGGAGCATCCACAAGTTCTGGACACAAGCTGTTCAACTGATAAATTGTTCTGTCAGGAAATTTCTCCATAGTTTTAAGTTGCTTCTCTCCTTGATCAGTTTCCCCTCATTGCTCCTTGTCCTACCCTCAAGGTGCTTTGGAGAATAGTTTGACCCCCTCTTCTTTGTTACAGCCTCTCAAATATTGGAAGACTGCTGTCTTCCCTGATCCTTCTCTTTACTAGACTTGTCATGTCCAGTTCCTGCAACCGTTCTTCATATGTTTTAATCTCTAGTCCCCTAATCATCTTTGTGGCTCTTCTCCACCACAAAGTCTCAACATCCTTTTTGCATCGTGGTGACCAAAACTGATTGCAGTATTCCAAGTGTGGCCTTATAAAGTGGCATTAAACACTTCACGTAATTACTGACAACACACAACAGTTCCAACAGTTAAGGAAATCTTATTCCAACAGGTTTTGACTGTAAAAAATATGACTTCAGTAACCGAGTTGTCGAAGCGTGGAACTCATTACCGGACTCCATAGTGTCATCCCCAAACCCCCAATACTTTACCCTTAGATTATCTACGGTTGACCTATCCAGATTCCTAAGAGGTCAGTAAGGGGCGAGTACAAGTGCAGTAGAGTGCCTACCGTCCCCTGTCCTATTGCTCTCCTATATCTCCTATACCTTTCTTCTATTCCTATATCTCTTCTTCTATTCTTTCATTGATATGTTCTATTACTATATCTTCTTTTCTATTCTTTCTTAGATATATTTTACTATGAGTATATCCTCTATAACCTTCATCATGTATTTTACTATGTGTATATAGATATATACCCACTAAAACCCTCATTGTGTATTGGACAAAATAAATAAATAAATAAAATAAAAGATTTCCTTAACCAGGTGACCAACAGCCCTCAATAAAAAAAATTAACTGTCTTGGTAGTTATAATGAAACAGAAACTCACTTAAACTGTCTAAAATCTGTGTTGCCATGACATGACAAACGAGCGGGACAATGGAAGGAAAATAGACTTGTAGGCTTCTTGTGATGGGTATCGACTTGTTTTTGAAGAGGAAGCAACAGCTGCTGGCAACAGGGAGTGTAACAGAAGAGGGCAGGGGGGTTAATCCTGGAGGGAAATGCAAGGCAACATAAGCCTTTTCATCAATCAGCTTATCGTTATAATTGGTTGTTTCCTCATTTGCTGAAAGCTTTGGTTGAAAAGCGAATAAAGAGGCTTCCTCCCAGCCTAAAGTCAGCCAGCAACCCCCATGGACGGGCATTCAAGCCATATTTCACCTGCAGGTGATTTCCTTTAATTGGGCAAAGTGAAAAATAGGGCTTACAGAACACGTGATGTGTTAGGTTGTGGCCTGCTGTGTCTTAAATAAATATTGAATACACCTAAGCTAACAGCAACTTATACTTTTGAGCACTCTCCTCAAAAGTTCACCGGAACACATGGTGGTGATAGAAAAGTGGATCAAAGTTATGCCTGGAGAGAATAGGGCAAGGTTCTCTCTTTTGGTGCAAGGGAAAGAATCCAAGGCAACGGAGAGCATCTTCTAATAAGTGCAATTTCCTTTCCTTTCCTTCTTTCTTTTCCTCTCATTTCCATCTCCCTCCTTTCTTCCTTCTCACCTTCTTCCTTTCCTTTCCTTTCCTTTCCTCACCTTCCCTCTCTTCTCCTTTCCATCTCCTTCCTTCTCACCTTCTTCCTTCCCTCTCCTCTCCTCTCCATCTCCTTCCTTCCTTCTCACCTTCCTCCTTTCCTTTCCCTCCCTTTTCCTTTCCTTTCCTTTTCCTTTCCCTTCCCTTCATTTCCTTTTCTTTCCTTTCCCTTCTCTTTCCTCTCCTTTCCATCTCCTTCCTTCCTTCTCACCTTCCTCCTTTCCTTTCCCTCCCTTTTCCTTTCCTTTTCCTTTCCCTTCCTTTCCTTTCCTTTCCCTTCTCTTTCCTCTCCTTTCCATCTCCTTCCTTCCTTCTCACATTCTTCCTTTCTTTTCCTTTCCTTAACTATAGCTATTTTGCTGGAGAGACGGAGTAACGACACGGACACCAGAGCTGGATTTAAAATTGGGTCATTTTTATTAACATAAATTTGCATAATTTATTCAAATAATATTGCATAAATTTGCATAAACAACTATGACCCGGAACTGGACCTGCAGGGTCAAACAAATACTTCCGGGGCGGAAATGACGTTATGCCAGTAAACATTCCTGGGCAACTCATGGGCGTATCTCGATGCAAGGTCCAGGTGAGGGCCAGGCCGTCACCTGTGACCTTTTCTGCCATGCTGTGCATGAGGGGGGTCCCACCGGCTAACCCGAATCGGGGAATTAAAGGTGTAGGACCCAAAGACAGGTTCCCCCCAGCTGCTCAGGCAGAAACTCCCTCCATGAGCTTGCGGAGAACCTGTCAATCATCCCCAAAGATGCCCAAGGGAGAACGCGCGGTTGCTAAACCACCCAATTTTCCGCCCCTAACCTGCCTACCCAAATGACCAAAGGTAAGCCAAATTAACCTAATTAATGCAAGCACCCCCTAACCGCACAGCCATCACCCCAGTGTGGAATGGGCGAAAAAACAGCCCAGCTAAGAGGCAGAACTGCAAAAAATTCCCATTCGGCCCCCTAAGGGCGACCCCGAAGCACACTGCAAAATAGTGGAGGGCGGGCGGGTGTCTGCTGCAGTAGATCGGTCCGGGCGAAAAGGAAGAGCTTCGGGCCTGCTCGCCCTTATATAGGGCAAGCAGGCCCCGCCCGGACCAATCAGGGCCTCAGCCAATCAGGCCCTGCTCTCCCGAGCGAAGTCTCGCATCGCGAGACTTCGCCCGGGATCCAAGATGGCGGCCGCCATGAGGGACCGTGTCTCCCGGTCCCTCCAGCAAAGCCTGCCTGCCGGGTAAGTCCGGCGCTGCCCTTGCTGGAGAGACGGAGTAACGACACGGACACCAGAGCTGGATTTAAAATTGGGTCATTTTTATTAACATAAATTTGCATAATTTATTCAAATAATATTGCATAAATTTGCATAAACAACTATGACCCGGAACTGGACCTGCAGGGTCAAACAAATACTTCCGGGGCGGAAATGACGTTATGCCAGTAAACATTCCTGGGCAACTCATGGGCGTATCTCGATGCAAGGTCCAGGTGAGGGCCAGGCCGTCACCTGTGACCTTTTCTGCCATGCTGTGCATGAGGGGGGTCCCACCGGCTAACCCGAATCGGGGAATTAAAGGTGTAGGACCCAAAGACAGGTTCCCCCCAGCTGCTCAGGCAGAAACTCCCTCCATGAGCTTGCGGAGAACCTGTCAATCATCCCCAAAGATGCCCAAGGGAGAACGCGCGGTTGCTAAACCACCCAATTTTCCGCCCCTAACCTGCCACAGGAGCGGGGGTCAGATCTCTATCTTGGCCCCCCGACTCCCCCCTCTAGCTGCGCCAGCTCACGCAGAGACCGCTGCAGGTCCTGTAAGAAGATGGCGTTCCCCTGGTCAGACAGGTGAACGCCATCATCACGGTAGAGCCATGGCTGGTCTATTGATATAAGGGGATGAGGTATTACTACTCCACCCAACTCTCTAACTGTTTTACCCATAGCCCTATTCACCCGTCGCCTAGCCCGGTGAATGCCCTAAGGGGAGAGGCGTCCCTCCAAACAAGCCTAGGTAATAGTTCTGACCACACCACTTGCGTGGTGGGCCGGACCTCACGAAGCCTTCATAGGTCTTCGCGTGCCTGGATGATCAGCGCCAGGCCTCCCAGTATGCGCAGGTCATTGCCACCTAAGTGCAATACCAGCCACCTGGGTGCGGCCACAGGACACTGCCCACCCAAACCCACTTGGGAACGACTCCAGGAGCCGCCCCCCATATTGCCGGGCGCAGCCACCAAATGCTGACCGCCCAGCACACCGGTAGGAGACCCTCCCACCGCATACCTCTCCGGCCCATCCAGGTAACCCTGACCCGCCGCCCCAGGGACGGCTGGGTCCCAACAGCGCTCCTGGCCGCCAGGCGGCCGGCCCAGCAAATCATGCTGTGGCCACACAGCAGCGCCGTCGGTGTCACGTCAGCCTGGGGACCTGCAAGAGGAAACACACGCAGAGAGGTCACCTAGCCTAAGCCCTGCCTAGGATCCTCAGCGGCCTAACATAACCCAAATATGCCGCTGACCGCCAGCGGCCGATCACCCGAATCCAGTGGGCCGGGAAACCAGAAAGTGCCGTGCTAGTGGCGGCGCCGATACGGAACGAACGCGTTCCATAACCGGCGGGAGCCGTGCCCACCTGGGCCATAGCCCTGGGTACTAACGCACAAAAGTACAAACGGGTCAGAAGGGGTACCGTCCCAATGCCTAGACGGGTACCCCAGACCTGATCCCCGCAGAAAACACCAAAGCTGTAGGGCGGCCACCGTACACACTGATTGGTCGGCGGCCGCACTAGGTAGATGGTAACCCCTCTGCGTGGCTGATCTGACTTAGACCGCCTTACCACAAGGGACCCCCCCTTGTCTAACGGCCAGATCAGCGTGCTGGAAGGCACGGAGCGAATTGCCAGCCTGAGATGAGGCCAGGCCTCGCTGGCCCCAAGGGCCCCAAGCATGACACCAGTCGCTGCACCAGAAAGACGGGCCTCTTACAATGAGGAACACAGACTGCCAAAAACCACGTTGATTAAAGACAGCTGCTCCACCGTCAGAGCCTGACGAGTGTCACCAGGGGCCCCCGCTCGCTCCCCATACAGCCCTCCAGCACCTGCCGGATGCAAAGTCACCCGGAACAAGCAGCAAACCCCCCGCCTTGGACAGAAAGGCGAGGCCGGCTAACCAGGACCGGATCGTCCTAACTGACAGGCCACGCTGCCCAAGCTGGACGCAGAACCCGGCCAGGCGCTATACAGGGATGGGCCAGCTAAGCTGGTAACCCCCGCCCTGCCTGAAATCCCCAAACTCCTAACCCGCACGCTGGTATGCCCCAAGGGTGCCGGGCGTTACAGACAAGGGGATTGCCCGGGATGCCGCGACTCTCCACCACTCCGGATCCCTCCCAGACTCCAGAGGTGGCTGGGGAACACTTCTGGCAACTTCCGGGCCCACGGGGCCAGGGTCCGAAACCTGGACAACTGACCACGGGACAAGGCATCAGCAACCCCGTTATCTAACCCGGGGACATGCTTAGCCAAAAACAATGCGTTTAGAGACAAGGACCTGTGCACAAAATGGCAGACAAGCCGCATGACCCTGTCGCTCTTCGAGGACAGGGCATTCACCACATGGACAACCGCTAGGTTGTCACACCAAAAGTGCACAGTCTTGTCCCTAAACTGCTCACCCCAAAGCTCTAAGGCCACTATTAAGGGGAAGAGCTCCAGGAACGTAAGGTCCTTAACCAACGAAGTGGCACTCCATTCCGGAGGCCATGCCGACCAGCACCACTGGTCACCTAACACTACCCCGAAACCACAAGTCCCCGCGGCGTCAGAGCAGAGCTGCAACTCAGCTTCCAACAGAAGCTCGTGCCTCCAGAAAGACAACCCGTTAAATCTATCCAAAAAATCCCGCCACACGCCGAGGTCAGCCCTGACCCCGGCGCAAAGGCGGGTACGATGATGGGGCAAACGGAGCCCCTTCATCGCATCATACAACCTCCTGGAAAAAGCCCTTCCAGGAACAACTACCCGACAGGCAAAATTAAGAATGCCTGCCAGTTCCTGAAGCTGCCGTAGGGTCACCTTCCGGCAGCCCAGGACCTCATCGAGCTTCCGCTTAATCTTTACCAACTTCTCTAGGGGCAATCTGGAAGATTGCTCCTCTGAGTCCAATTCAATACCCAGGAAGGTAATCCTGGTGGCGGGGCCTTCGGTCTTCTCAGAGGCTAAAGGCACCCCTAATTGAGCACAAAGGGCTTCGAAGTCCCGCATCAAAGCAAAACATTGCTCCGAATGCGCAGGCCCCGCCAGAAGGAAATCGTCAAGGTAGTGAACGACCGTACCCAGGCCACTTTGCCTCCTGAGCGCCCACTCCAAGAAGGTGCTAAAACTCTCGAAAAGAGAGCACGAGACAGAGCACCCCATGGGCAAAGCTCTGTCCACGTAATAGCCCCCCTCGAAATGGAAGCCCAACAGCTCAAAGTCATCCGGGTGTATGGGGAGGAGCCGGAATGCCGACTTAATGTCGCATTTACCCATAAGGGCTCCCGCCCCACACTTCCTAACCATAGTCACGGCCGCATCAAAGGATGCATACCGGACTGAACACAACTCGTCAGGAATGAAATCATTCACTGACTCCCCTTTTGGAAAAGACAAATGGTGAATCAACCTAAATTCACCACTCGCCTTTTTGGGGACCACACCCAAGGGAGACACACGAAGATTCGGGAAGGGCGGCTCCGCAAAGGGCCCCAGGACCCTGCCTTCGGCAACCTCCTTCCCAATCTTCTCCCTAACAATGTCTTCATGACCAACAACCGACCTAAGGTTGTCAGACATGAAGGCCTTCCTAACACCCTGATAAGGGATCCTAAATCCCTCTGCAAAACCTAGCAAGAGAGCGGCCGCTCTCGAGCGAGGGTGGTAGTCGCCCAACCAACCCTCAAGCACCCCTAAATTAATTGGGCTGGGCCCCTTTTCCCCCAGCAGGTGGGGGAGGCTTTGGGGGACCCGAGCCTTTCTTTTCAATCCCCTTCTTGGGGCGGGGGCACACGGCTGCGGAATGGTTTCCCCCACAACTTCCACAAGCGTGACGAAACCTGCAAATGGGGCGAAAACACGCCCCCTTTGCAGCGAACTCGTGACATATTAAAGAGGCACCCTTACTAACGGCACCCGCCACGGCCTTGGCCGGCGCGGGCGTCGCAGGCTCCTCCTCCATAAAGTGACCGCTATCGGTCCTATCACAGCCCTCCTTCCCTGACATATGAGTGGCCTGGAACCACAGGTCCGGAACCACCATATCCCAAGGCAAGTAGGGGTCATGGGCAATACGCATACGGAAGCCCTTGTCATAGTGCCTCCATATGGTCCCCCCATACTCAAAATGGGCCCTCGCTATCAAGTCGATGTACTTCAGCAAGGCAGCGGCCCTCCCCGGCTGCCTCTGAATGACCACCGACGCAAAGGTCAGAAATGCATACAGCCACGAGCTGAAGCATTTCGTGACCTTTGTCTTTTTCACCTTCTCCCCAGGGACAACCTCCTTATCTTGTTTAGGGACCTCCCTATTCAAGATGGAGAACAAATCAACGTACTCCCCCCGCCAGATTGCCTCCTTAACTGACGGGTGCAGATGGTACCCTAAAGGTGTGGCGGGCAACCCACAAGGGATGGCCCCAGGCTTGATGCTGGCGAACGGGTCCCACACCGTGGTGGCCCCCGAGCCCAGCACGCCAAGCCCCGGTGGATACATGAATGGGACCGGTGGCATAATGGCCGGTGGAGGAGGGATCCAACCCCCCACCCCCGCCCCCGGTGGGACAGGCACCCCCAGCGCCCCTACTGGCGGAGCTGGCGGGGACCAAACCTGACCACAGGTGCCTGCAGCAGCCCCCGTGAAACTGTTGCCACCCCCCATAGCTGGCGGGATGAACCCGGGACCCTGGATGGGCAGTAGCGGAGATGTGCCTGAATGTGGTGCAACCTCACCTGCCCCGTAAGGGGTAGACGCCATCCATGGTGGGCCCATCCTGGTTGGGCCCTGGAAAGATGACCATTGCCCAGGCTGGGCCATCTGTCCAGCATGGCCCATCTGCCCGGTGCTGCCCGCCTGTCCGGTTCCCGCCATCGGTACTTCGTGGGCCACTTGCCCAGCTGGGGCCGACTCCTCTTCGGGGTCTGCGCCCCAAGCTGCGGTGGCAGCCGAGGAAAGCCCCTCCGGGCCTGCCCCCGACCGCCACCTCTCCAACTCGTCGAGCCGCTCCAGGACCCTGGCCCAGGAGAGAGAAGGGGACACCTCGGGTTGAGGGACTGTGGGCATAAACCCTACCACCCCCCCCACCGGGATCCCCCCCGGGGGCCCCTCTGCCGCCGCCCGAGCCCGGGCAGACGGCCTGGCAGCCCTCCTAGGCCGCACCACAGGGTGGGCCGGGAGGGCCTTAGCTGGCCGCTTTTTAGGGGCCATACCCCTACAATCTATTTTTTACAAAAGAATAGGGCAGGACCAAGCCCTTCCCTAATGGGCCCTGCACCCCTTAAACGAGGCCTGCCCTAACAGCAGGCCTCAGTGGCACAAACCCACCAAGGAAGCCAATCCCCCCTTCCAATGGGCGACAAGGCCCGGAACTAGGCCTTTATCCCAGGCCTACAACCCCCCCAGCGACCCCCGCGGGCCCGCGAGGCCACCAGAAGGCAGCACCCCCCTCCCAACTATGCAGGACAATGAGGCTCCAAACCGGAGCGGAGCCCAGCCGATGCTGGCTCCGCTGATGCTCAAAAAGGCTTTCCGCCCCACCACAGGCCTCAAAATGGCGCCTCGCACGAGGTCGCCAAACAAAATGGCCGACGGAGCAGACCGATCGAATGTCTGCTGCAGTAGATCGGTCCGGGCGAAAAGGAAGAGCTTCGGGCCTGCTCGCCCTTATATAGGGCAAGCAGGCCCCGCCCGGACCAATCAGGGCCTCAGCCAATCAGGCCCTGCTCTCCCGAGCGAAGTCTCGCATCGCGAGACTTCGCCCGGGATCCAAGATGGCGGCCGCCATGAGGGACCGTGTCTCCCGGTCCCTCCAGCAAAGCCTGCCTGCCGGGTAAGTCCGGCGCTGCCCTTTTTAAAAAAAAATTATTTATTAGATTTGTATGCCGCCCCTCTCCGCAGACTCGGGGCGGCTAACAACAGTAATAAAAACAGCATACTGTATAACAAATCTAATATTTAAAATAACTAACGATCCTTATTAAAAACCAAACAAGAACACACACAAACATACCATGTATGAATTGTATAGGTCTAGGGGGAAAGGATATCTCAGTTCCCCCATGCCTGATGGCAGAGGTGGGTTTTAAGGAGCTTACAAAAGGCGAGGAGGGTGGGGGCAATTCTGATCTCTGGGGGGAGCTGGTTCCAGAGCTCCAGGGCCGCCACAGAGAAGGCTTTCCCCCTTGTTTTGTCGACGGGACCTAGAGAAGGCCAACTCTGTGGGGACCTAACTGGTCGCTGGATTCGTGCGGCAGAAGGCGGTCCCGGAGATATTCTGGTCCGATGCCATGAAAGGCTTTATAGGTCATAACCAACACTTTGAATTGTGAACAGAAACTGATCGGCAACCAATGCAGACTGCGGAGTGTTGGTGTAACATGGGCATATTTAGGAAAGCCCATGATTGCTCTCGCAGCTGCATTCTGCACGATCTGAAGTTTCCGAATACCATGATGACGATGACAGCATTGAATTAATAACAATGTAGTGAATAATACTGATTTAAATGGTGCTGCCATTTCCCAATGCATTTGAAGAAAAAGGGAACATTTATGTATTTACTATTTGTAGAATCCTTGGTATTCTCTGAGTTTGCTTGTTTTCTTGCAGACATTCAACTAAGGTAACGTTTCTGGAATCAAACTGAAGGATGCTATCTGGTGAACCTAGTGACCTAACCTAGTTACCTATCAACCTGAAGATGTTACTTAGTAGGGTAATGAAATATCTGCAAAATAATAACAACCCAGGACTTCACAGTTCAACCCTGAGCTACAAATATTATCTTATATGGATTTATTGATTTATTCCAGTTTTATCTTTCTTGTTTCTAAAACAATCACTTAATTTTAGATCACAGCTCTACACCACAGTAATAGGATCCATAATAAGATAATATTAATGCTCTGCATATATACTGTATGTTTGTATGTTTCTTCATATTTCACTGATTTTTTTAAATTGAAATTTTTTTTTTTTACTAATGTCTAATTTTTAAATTAACTTTGTAATCAGTTGCAAAAAATTCAGCTGTTTAGAAGCATAATCCAATTGAGCTAATAGAAGAAAGTAACCAAATAATAATGGGTGAATAAAAAACCAAGAGGAAGCAAAGAGAATGGATTCTTCATGTCTACGGCTGCATTTATAGAGCAGCTCAACTGAGAAGAAATGTAGGACAGCCGAGAAATTTGACAAGGACTTTGACTTTGAAGAGGCCACCAGAATGATTTTTTTGGGAAATAATATTATTGAAGATTATATGCACCGATAAAACTAATTCAAACTTGCTCCCAACCATTTTAATTGTTAGTTCTTTCAAATTGTTCTGCCGGGCTCTCTAGTATGAGCCTCCCGAAAATTCAAGGGTACAAATTTCAGACACACACACGTTTGAAAATTCAAAACAATGTTCTTTATCACAAAATTCAAAAGAAACAAAGCACCCTTTTTGTATTGCAAAGAGCACTCGTCCCAAAACAACCTGGTAGTCTGTACAATCCCCTTAATCAGTCCTTAAGTACTTAGCTAGCAGCTGTGAAGGAACATCACAGCCCTCCATCTTCCACGAAGTGAAACACACACACTTTGCTCTGCTTTGGTTTCAAAGGCGTGAAAAATCAACAAAGTCCAGAAAACAGCAAAACACGGTCCTGAAGAACTGCGATCAGATAATCTTCCACAACGGCCAAACCAACACGCTGCTATTTGTATCAGCAGCTCTAATTACTAGAGCCCCACCCAAACACAGGTGGCTTCTCTTATCTCCTGTAATATGTCCTCAATTGGTCTCTTCTACGCATAACTCTGCACCTGCGTGAGTCCAAGACTTCCGCATCCAAATCAACCAAAGATAATGGAGATTGGCTTTCTGGGCTTTGTGCCAAGCCCCCCTCTTTCAAGTCACCTCCACCTTCTTCTTCGTCCGAGGAAACTGCACTACCTGCCTCTGTCGGCAATAAAACAGGCCTATGACATGTTGATGTTTCCCTTGCATCCACCTCCACATTCCTTGGGGCAGGAGCTGGGTCAGAGCCAACCACAACACAAATAGTATCCAAATAGAATTGGCTTCTTTTCATTTTCAGTTTGTCTCTTTGCACAAAATTACTGACGCCGTTAACAATGTTAACAAATCTCTTTCGTTAATCCAGTAAAAAAGATTATCCAAAATACTCTTCTGGTTTTTAGTAAGTCCCTTTTGTAAATCCAAAAGAGAAAGGTTACCCAAATCATTCTTTTGATCTATTATTTACATCTCTTTTTAGTTATTAGAACACCAGTCAATTTCATTTGTACCTTCAGTATTTCATCTTTTTCCATATTTTCCTTGTAGCTTTTCATTTTTAAGTCCACATTTGCACCAACTTCAGTCTTGTCTAGTAAAACATCTTTCACATCCATATGATAAAGTCTATCAATAATGGCAAAAATCTTTAAAGCTAACTTCTGAATTCATTGATGATAAATATACTGTATCTCAATATGTACATTGTTTTATTCCTTTCTGGCGCCCTCCACTGTCCAGTCTTCAAAGTCTCATCTTATTATGTTTTTTTTTTCTCCAAATGCAAAATCATGTATAGTTTCCAATGGGAAGGTTTGTAATAATTTTTCAAATTTTATTTAATCCATTTGGACCTGTAGTTCATTTATAACTTCTAAAATCAACACCCTAATTACCAAAAGAAAAGAAAAAATTTAAAAATAAATCCTTCAGCAGATACCTAAAACTTCTTTAGTCAATTAAAGGAAAGTCTCCTGTCTATACACTTTTACATTTATTCTTTTTAAAAATGTATTTAGTCTCCTGAAACTTTTTGGAAAGTAAAAAGTCTTCACATTCTTTTATAAATGTTTAGTTGGTTCAATTGGTTATTGGTCCGTTTGATTTCCTTTAAAAAAAATCTGCATATTGTATATAAAAGCCAAATACACTCACTCATCATGAATTTTCCAGAGCTGTAAAGCCTAAAAACTTAAAACTTGGCACACATGTTCCTTTTGGCTTCTAGGTGCTAGCTAAGAAAGGATTTTTCAAAACGACTACCAGATAATTAGTATTTCTTATACAGTATTATATTAACACACACTGATGCTAAGATGTTCTACTTTCCCTCCTCACCTGAAAAGAACACCGTTGCAACTTCCAGTTGCCTTATATGAACACACTCTGATGTTACCCCTTCGTTAAACTGGGCATGGACATGGACAGCATGTGACTCATCTGGCCTGCAGTCTGGGAGTTAAGACATTCTACTCCCCCACCCCACCTGAAAGGAACTCTGTTCCAACTTCCAGTTGCCTTATATTAGAATGCTGTGATGCTAAGGAGTTCCACATTCTACATAAAATTTCAAGCTTTAACTGCCAATTTATCAAGCCTAATCACATAATTTTGTAGCGAAGCATGGGTATCCAGCTACTAGTATGAAATAGAACAGGTATTTGTTTATATCTAATAAATCAATTATTATTATATACTTGGGGAGCGTTAAACCTCTGGAAAGAGTGAGGACTTTTAAAAAACAACAACAACAATAATAACATCAAAAGACTGAAGAAAACAACCACTTTTTATTTACTATTTATTTTCTGAAAGAAGTTAGCAAAAGGCTGAGCATGCTAGTAGAAGATGACAGAAAATAGTTGGGAGTCCAAGAAACCACAACAGATGTCCTGGACATTATCAGACTCTGGGCCAGCATGGACTGAGAGACAACCAGGAAATACAGTACCTCCCATCTGTAAACTGAGCTTATTTAGCAATAGTGGGAACTACACTTTTTAATTCTGGTTTGACAGAATTTTAAGATTGTGAGGGGATGGGCCTGCAAATATAATAATAATAATAATAATAATAATAATAATAATAATAATAATAATAGTAATAGTAATAGTAATAGTAATAGTAATAGTAATAATAATAATAATAATTTATTAGATTTATATGCCGCCCCTCTCCGAAGACTCGGGGCGGCTCACAACAATAATAAAAACAATGTTACATTGGAACAAATCTAATATTAAAAGAGAAAAAGACATATAAAACCCTATCATTTAAAACCAAACAACACATACATACCAAACATAAAGTATAAAAGCCTGGGGAAGGTGTCTCAGTTCCCCCATGCCTGGCGGTATAGGTGGGACTTGAGTAGCTTATGAAAGACAAGGATGGTGGGGACAGTTCTAATCTCCGGGGGGGAGTTGAATCCAGAGGGCCGGGGCCACCACAAAGAAGGCTCTTCCCCTGAATTGGAAGGGACCTTGGAGACCTTCTAGTCCCAACCCCTGCTTAGGCAGGAAGCTGCAGACCACTTCAGACAAATGGTTATTAAACATCTTAAAAACTTCCAGTGTTGGAGCATTCACAACTTCTAGTGGCAAACTGTTCCACTGATTAATTTTTCAGGAAATTTCTCCTCAGTTCTAAGTTGCTTCTCTCCTTGATAAGTTTCCACCCATTGCTTCTTGTTCTATGGTCAGGTGTTTTGACTCCTCTTCTTTGAGACAACCCCTGAGATATTGGAACACTGCTATCCTGTCTCCTCTAGCCTTTCTTTTCATTAAACTAGTCACACCCAGTTCCTACTAAGTTCTTCGTATGTTTTAGCCTCCAGTCCCCTTATCATTTTTGTCACTCTTCTCTGCACTCTTTCTAGAGTCTCAAGATTCTTTTTACATCATGGCGACCAAAACTGAATGCAGTGTTCCAAGTGTGGCCTTATCAAGGCCTTATAAAGTGATATTAACACTTCACGTGATCTTGATTCTATCCCTTTGTTTAGGCAGCCTAGAACTGTGTTGTAAGAGTGACAATCCTACTCCCTCTTCCTCTACTTCTCCGCAAGCAAAATCTGCTTCTCTTTTCATCCTTCTTCCTATTGCTGAAACTTGGACCCAAGGCAAATTCTGATGTTGCCAAGTCAGCAGTAGCATCTGGATACAAAATCTGGGTCCATCAGCAGTTGTGGAGCTACATCAAGATTTCCTAAAGTAATAAACAATATTTAGAAATATTGGGACACATCACAGAAGATTGAGTAGACCAGGGGCTCTCATTATTATTAACTGTGTTTCGAATGGACAAAGAGGATTTCTTTTAATTGCTGAGAGTAGCTCTTTTGTTCCAGGAAGGGTGTGAAATTCATTTGAAAACATCAAAGTGATGATTCCCTTCCAGAGAATTTGGTTCAGAGATACTTTGGAGTTCTTCAGATCTTCAGAATGGCTACTGCCATCACAAATAGCTCATTCATCCAATCCCCACCCAAAGGCCACCAATTATAATGAATAGCTGCAGAGCAGTCAGCAGGAGGAACTTGGACAAATTAGCTTGGAGATGTAAAGGGATAAGTAAAATTCTTGACAAGTTGCAAGCACATTGCTGTATGCATGAAATTTAAATTTTTTATAACTAGCTGCAGGGGTAAGTGGATTTTAAGAACAAATGAGCTAGTGAGCAAAAATTTAGGAGGGTGTTTCTGGAGTAATTTTTTGCTAGGTTGGATATTTATCCTGTACTTCATTTTATTCAGAAGATACCATAAGAACATAAGAAGAGCCATGCTGACTCAGGCCAAACCCCATCGAGTCCAGCATTCTGTGTCACACGGTGGCCCACCAATTATCCATGGGGATCTTGAGCAGAAAAAGAAGGCAAGACCCTCCCTTTCCCTTGACCCCCAACAAGTGGTACTCAAGGGAATCCTGCCTGCCTCAATCAACATAGAGGCAGCACTTGGACAGACGTTTCAATAACCATCTATATACTTGGCATCCATGAATCTGTCTAATCCTGCCTTGAAGCTATCAAGGCTGACAGCTGTCACGACCTGTTCTGAAAGTGAATTCCATAAACCAACGACTCTCTGGGTAAAGACATATTTCCCTTGATTTGTCCTCACTTTCTTATCTATGAGCTTTAGAGAGTGTCCCCTTGTCCTAGGATTGTGTGATAGAGAAAAGAATGTTTCTCTATCCACCTTTTCTATCCCATGCATGATTTTATACACTTCGATCAAGTCACCCCTTAAACACCTTACCATCTGGACATGTTCTTCCAATGAAAGGACTGAGGAGTTAAATCAACCATAAACATAGAAACATGGAAACATAGAAACACAGAAGATTGGCCGCAGAAAAAGACCTCATGGTCCATCTAGTCTGCCCTTATACTATTTTCCTGGATTTACCAACCACCATTTGTTACCATTTTGATATCTGACTGCAATATGTTTACTCCTTGATTTTAAGTCTTCTGCCTCCGCAAGATACATGCAAGTTTGAGAATCTTCAAATACAATGATTCAGCTTTCTTTGCCTTATAATAGTCATTACAATGATTACAGTCCTTCCTCCTGTGTTGGGATATTATATCAGGTTAGGCCTAATCCTGACAAAGACCAGACTACCTCCGGAACTGCCTGCTACCGCACGAATCCCAGCGACCGATAAGGTCCCACAGAGTTGGCCTTCTCCGGGTCCTGTCGACTAAACAATGTCGTTTGGCGGGCCCCAGGGGAAGAGCCTTCTCTGTAGCGGCCCCGGCCCTCTGGAACCAACTCCCCCCGGAGATTAGAATTGCCCCCACCCTCCCTGTCTTTCGTAAACTACTCAAGACTCATTTATACTGCCAGGCATGGGGGAGTTGAGATATTCCTTCCCCCTAGGCCATTACAAGTTATGCATGATATGTCTATGTGTATGTTTGGTTTTATAATAAGGGTTTTTAGTTGTTTTATTATTGGATTGTCACATGTTGTTTTTATCATTGTTGTTAGCCGCCCCGAGTCTACGGAGAGGGGCAGCATACAAATCCAATAAATTATTATTATTATTATTATTATTATTATTATTATTATTATCATTATTATTATTTAGTTGATTTCATTGCTCACCCCTACCCTTGAGTGGCTTTAAAAAAACCAGGTAAAAAATTAGCACCATCGTTAATAGAATTAAGCTAATTAATATTTGTGTGAATGTTCCCCTCCTTTATTTCGAGTGGTGGTCTGATGCTTTTGTTCTTCTTTGCCTCTTATATTTTGCTGAGCTATCTCTTCTCCTTTTGGATGTGCTTTTGTGCATGAGACTGCGTGCTTGGCCAAAGCAAGCTGTGGAGGTTGGCATCCTAACTCAAGAGGAAAATGTCTGCCTCAGAGAAGTTGGGATAAAAATGATAATAATTCCGCTTCCTTTTGTGGCTACCAGCAGGAGTGAGCTGACTTGAATGAGAGCTGCAAAGCGTAAAGCTTTGAAGGAACAAATGGAGTAGGAGTGTGAAGAAGGGAGGACATTTCATCTGAATACACGCCGGAGAGCTTTTTGTCAGGCTCCAAAGTCACCTAAAAATAGCAAACTTCCCTGATGTTTCAAGTTGCATAGTGCCCAACAGCTGGAAAATGAAAGGAGAACTAATAGTTTTACTTGGATGGTTGGCAAATAAAAATGATCATAGTTAGGGAAGACCCAGTGAAACCAATGGGACTTGCTGCTCATAATTATGTTAAATACTAATGGTTTCAAAAAGTCCCCGCTAAGTATGATTAAGTGGGGATTCAACTATTAACAACAATTTCATCATAATTACAATCGCATAGTTTAAACAAGACAAGGCACTAACTGGATTTATGTACTAACTCATCATGGAATGGATTCATTATAATGTCAAAATAATAGTGCAATATATTGATTTTTATTAAGATTTTTATTAATATTGATTGTTTCCTGATTGCTTATTTGTATCCTATGGCAATCATTAAGTGTTTTACCTCATGATTCTTGACAAATGCATCTTTTTTTTTAATGTACACTGAGAGCATCTGCACCAAAGACAAATTCCTTGTGTGTCCAATCACCTTGGCCAATAAAATGATTCTATTCTATTCTATTCTATTCCATTCCATTCTTCTAAGCCACACAGTCACTGCTATGCCTCTGACCTAATCTTTTCAAAAAAATAAACTTTATTGATTTTTCATAAAAAAGACAAAACTGACAAACATACATTTAACATAAAATTGGGGTTGCAATTTCCCCACTTATTCTAGAAGTCAAATTTCCATACAGAAAAAAGAATACCTTATTACTACTTTAAATCAACTTATTACTTTAAATGAAAAGAAGAAATTTTGTTTAACCTTGTATAAAAAAACCTTCATATATAAACTAAGTAGAACATCATATTTAAGTCATAACCATACTTCTACATTTCTCACATAAGTTTTACTTTTACTTCTTCTTCTTATCTATCCATATATACACTTTATTCCAAATCACATTAAATTCTGATTCCTCTTGGTCTTTTAACCGTCTTGTCACCATATCCATTTCAGTGTAATCTAATATTTTCTTGATAACCTCTTCCTCTTTGGGAATATTTTCCCCTTTCCAATTTTGCGCATATACTATCCTGGCCGCTGTCAAAATGAGAATGACTAAATGTAGAGTTTCTTTTTTATATTTCTGTTTGGTTATACCCAATAAGTAAAATTCCAGGGGGTTTTGCATTACTATTTCTTTTATTATTCTTTCTATCATTTTCCAGTAAAGCTTAACCTTACTACACATCCACCATTGATGATAATAGGAACCTATTTCTTTCTTACATTTCCAACATAATGGAGACTTCTTAGAGAACATTTTTGCTATTCTACTCGGTGGGAGATGCCACTTATAGAACATCTTAATTTGATTTTCTTTTAACGAAACCGACTTTGTCATTTTCCAATTTGAGATCCAGACATTTTCCCATGTATCTATATCAATTTCTCTACCTATGTTTTTACACCAGCTTATCATATTGTCCTATTCCATTCCATTCCATTCCATTCCATTCCATTCTTCTAAGCCACACAGTCACTGCTATGCCTCTGACCTAATCTTCTATCTGCCTTTGACTGCTGAACTTGCACACTGCATTGACCCTTTTGAAAGAGCTAATCACCCAAAAGTCAATTTTAATAGCATTCAAGGAGACCAACCAAATGTTTGTAGAATTACCATTATCAAATTCACAGGGCAACCACCCCATTCCAACTGGTCTTCTCATATTGACTCTGAAGCTCTGTTCAACACCATGCTGTTGCAGACTGAGTCCAAGTAAAATGACACAACCTGGATGTAGACAATGATCTTAATTATGTGCCAGGTATGAAGTAGATTCATCATGAAGCAACACTTACTCTCAGCTATATGATTTCAAGCTTCAACACTATGTGCCTTTAGGTCAAAAAAGAATGTTGCCGTACAACACTTCTTCACACATTTGGGATGAGAAACCAGGCCACAGCTAAGTAACGGCAATTTTCTGATATGTGTCACTAGGATTTTTTTGTTCCTTTCCCATTAGCCATGATGGTTGAGATAATGGAAGCTGAAGGCCTTATATATAATAGAACTTGGTGGTACGGCAAGAACAGGATATTTTCCTTACGAAAATGTTCAATAATGCAACTCTGCCTCCTTCAGGAGAAGTTTTATCACATCTTGTCTAGGCACATCTGTCAAAAACTTTCCATAGTGATCTAGGAAGCACAGTTTTACATGTTTATTTAGCTCCTAGAGATGAACGTCTCTTTAATACATCCTAGCGGCTCATTTTGCAACACTCGAAAGAAAAAAAATCCATGCTGCTGATACAGCAGGGAACAAAAAACACTTCTTTCCTTGTCATTCAAGGAACTGACAACTTACACCAATATGTGAACATGCATAAAGCTATTCGGTCGGATTTCAGAGACTGTTATGCTCATAGTGAAAGAATAATTCATTTGTGTTGGGATTCTGCCATCATTGGACATTTAACTGCTGACCCCTTCTTATACTTACACCCACTTTCACATCTTATTTTTTGGGTTCATTTAATGTTGATTGAAAAGATACAAAGATACAATAATATTCTGAATTTTAAAAACAGTTTGGCAAAGATTAGATCGACTGAGTAAAAAAAAACATAATAAGATTGGGATATTGGGTAGCATAAGCAAAAAAGAATAGTCAACCAGTGATTCTCGCAGTTTAATTAATTGCATCTGCATTCTCCTCTCAACAGTTTACAAGATACTGTACAAGAAAACCTAATCCATTTATAGTTCTTCTAATTAAAAACATCTAAAATTAACACATCATAAAGGAATCAAACACATTAATTAAATAAAAACACATGCTAATTTTGAACTAAAGACATTTTCCAAAAGAACTCTATTTTTTTTTTTTGCATTTTCTTAAATGCAACCAGGCAGAGCAGCAGTTTGATTTTACTTGCAAGAGTGTTTCAGAAAGTTCATGCTACCACTGAGAAGCATCATAGTTTCTGCCACTCCTTTCTCCCTGAAGGGGAACTATCAGTTATTTCTCCTGACCTATTGCAGAACAAGTCAATTCCTGGGTTTTAAAAGCTGAGAAGAACCCGTGAGATTCATGCAGCCTCAAAATGAAACGGTAGAATAGAAACAGGCTTTCATGCCAATGAGTTTTGGATGAATCCCAAATGCAAGAGAAAACCTAGATTAGCACTATTGAGTTTTTCTGACAAATTATCCAAAACCAGCAGTCTGTTTTTCCATACTTTTTAGCAGGGTACTAAAGAAATAAGATGCACTTGGCTTTAGAACACCGATATCTTACTTAAATCAGCAAAACACCTCCAGAAAACCACTGGAAATGGGAGATTCAGTTAATTCTATGACATCATAACTACCGTGGACCTTTGTGGCTGAGGACAGATCATCATGAAAAAGTTCTAGCTATTCACTCTTCAATTGATCATCCATCCATTCATTTATTTATTGGATTTGTATGCCGCCCCTCTCCGTAGACTCGGGGCGACTAACAACAATGATCCATTGATCCATCCATCCATCCATCCATCCAATAATGCAAAATTCTTTAGAGGAGGATCTAATCTTTATTTATCTTATTTCTATATTTCATTTTATCTCCTCTTTATTATTTTTGTAAGTAGCTCAAGACAGCGAACATATATAATATTCTTTCCTCCCTCTATTTTCCCCACAACTATCCTTTGAGGTGGGTTGGACTGAGGTAGAGGGACTGGTCCAAGGACACCCAGCTGGATTTTCATGCTCAAGGCAAGACTATAACTCATAGTCTCCTGGTTTCTAACTTGTTGCCTAATAGGCCAAATTGGTTCTAGGACAGTGGTTCTCAACCTGGGGGTCAGGACCCCTTTGGGGGGGGTGTTGAACAGAGTTTCACAGAGGTCGTCTAAGGTCATGGGAAAAGACAAATTTCCCATGGTGTTAGGAACTAAAGCTTCTATTCTGGCACCTTGGAACATAGTTTTACAATCCAACCAATCAGGTGTTTACAGTGGGGGTGTCCTTCTGACCTTCCTACCAATCAGGTTAAAGCTCTGTTGGGAAAATTGGTGCTAGACTTATGGTTGGGGGTCACCACAACACGAGGAACTGTATTAAGGGGCCGCAGCATTAGAAAGGTTGAGAACCACTGCTGTAGGAGAAAAGTGGGAGGAAAAAGAAGAGGACAACCAGCAGAAAGGTGGATAGACTTAGCCACAATGGTGACGGGTGCATTGTTGGAAGATTTGAAAGACCAAGTTAAGGACAGAATGCCCTGGGGTGGGGTATGGTTGCTAAGAATCATCAGTGACTTGATGACCCACAAACAATCAATCAGTTAAAGTATTACATCATTATTGCAGTTTTAAAAAATTAAGATGGCTTCAAATAAAGATAAAGATCCACATACCAATACCATTCATGATGGGTGCCTCATTGTCCACTTCGAGAACGCCGGGCAAATTGGCTTCACCGTCAGGTTCATTCAGATCCTCGTTGGCTTTTTGAGAGCCGTTCCCCAAGTGGGGAGACTCCTTCTCGAAAGGGGCGTCTCCATTCTGCAAGCCGTTGTGTGGCTTTTTCAGAGGCATGATTTGCAAGCCGCTGGGCGTAGTCCGGTACGAGACGGTTTTAGCCGCTCTGTCGTTGGAAGAGCCAGCTTTTGCTCCATAGCTTTTTTTTGGCTTTTGAAAGGTCATACGCTTCCTTTTATGGGAGAGTCCTTTGCTTTTCCCAGAGTCCGAGGGTCTGTGGGTTATTTTGTCCAGGGATGACCCCCTGCTTTCTCGTAAAAATTTGGGTACATTGGCTTGTTTCCCATGTTTCGCTCGCTTTTCCCTGGTGATGTGCAGTCCGTTGAATTCGTCAATGAATTCCTCGCAGTGCAATAAGTGATGTTCTGGTTCCCACGTGTCTTCGTTGCTTCCGTAACCTTTCCACCGTATGAGATATTCCCATTTGCCCTTTTTATTCTTCCTTTTGTCTACAATCCTTTCAACCTAGCAGGAAAATAAAGGAAAAGGTGAAAATCTAATCTGCTAGGCAAAATAAATAAAAAATAACGTGTCAGGCACAAGCAACGGAAATCACTCATGAATAGCTTTAGTTATTATTTATTTATTTGATTTCTATGCTGCCCTTCTCATAAGACTCAGAGTGGCTTACAACATGCAGAAATCTAGATGAAATTATAGATTAAAATCCCCATCATTAAAAGTTAACAACAGATTCATCCATCATCCATCACGCATTCATTCATTGAGTGGGGCAAGGTGTTAAAATTTCAATGGCCCCAGGCTTTCCGGCAGAAGTGGGTCTTTAAAAGTTTATGGAAGACAGGGAGAGTGTGAGCAGTATGGATCTCCGAGGAGAGCTTGTTCCATAGGGGCAGGCCACCACAGAGAAGGAAGGCTTGTCCCCTATGCCCCGCCAGAGGACCTTGTCTGGCTGATGGGACCGGGCGAAGGCCGACTCTGTGGTATCTGACTGGTCGCTGTTGTACATACTCCTGATCAGTTGGAGGATGATGAAGATATTGAGGACTCGGATTCAGATAGTGTTTATGAATTAGTGGGGGGCCCGGGGTTACAGGTAGTAGAACAGGTGGGAGGCCAGCCACAGGATGGGGCTATGAGTTCAGGATCTAGTGAGGGAGAATCAGACGCTCGCTGGGTTAACCCTAAATTCAGAAGGGCCCAAAAACGTAGAGAGCAGAGGTCTGGAAGAAGATATTAAGGAGAGGAATGGGTTAAATATTGTAGTGATGTATTTGGCACGTCAGGGGGTCAGTGGAGAAGAAGGGTGGAGTTTCAACGTTGCTGAAAGGAAAAATGGATGTGTTTTTGCCACGCTAAAGTAAGCCAAAGTATTTTATATTGTTATAAGTCAGTGCTACTGTTTTTCAAAGTTATGCTGTTAGGAAAATAAATCTTGTTTAAGTGAAGCGGAAGGAGGAATGTGAGAAATGCAGCTAAGAGAGAAATAATGGACCGAGTGCTGTATGGAATGTGTTTGAATTACAGGAGAGCAGAGAAATAAATTGAGTTTCTTTATTCATGAAATGATGCATTTAATAAGAGTTATTTTAATTGCTAAATTTCTACCAGAAGCCAGAACAGTTGCTAGGATGTATGAGGCAGAAGAAGATGGTCCTGCAAGTAATCTGGTCCCATGCCAGATGACATTGAATGGCAACTTGATTGACTTCTGCCTAGATTTCTGGCTTCCCCTTGGGAATGACCAGATATGATTTCATAGATCCTGGGGGAGCTGAGTCTTATGTGGTGTACAATAACTTGTGGCTGTACAAGAACTCCAAGCTGCTTAATTCCTCCTTCTAGTCTGTCTGGCACTTTACCAACATAACAGTTGGTAATCCCAGGCATGTTTACTTGGGAATTTCAGTGACCTCAATGGGGATTATTTCTAAGAAACTATTATTATTATTATTTATTAGATTTGTATGCCGCTCTTCTCAGAAGACTCTATGCATATGAATAGCGATAGAACAACAAAACCATTGCATGGGTAAAGAATGAGGGGGAAAACAACTCCGTAAAGAAATTGTCCAGGGGAGGATTCAAAAACTGGAAAAGACAAGGGGATGCACATTAGCTGTTGCCGAAACATTCCTGGGTGCATTGTGAAACATTCCTACCCATGAGAAAAACCAAATGATAAAACAGGCATCATTTTGATGATGAAAGGCAAACCCCACCCTTTTGTATTTGCACTGCAGTGTTGCATGGAAGAGAAATCATTTGCATCACAACATATTTTGTGTCTTTACCTCCCCTTGTTTCTCGACAAATGGCTATTCCTGAGCACTTCTGAAATTTTCTGTGGCTGACAGAATGGCAAGGTTTCTATTTAAAGCAAATTTAATCAGCTTGTTTAGAACTTAGCAAGCAACCTGAAAGATTCTGAACAAATCCCTCTGTGCTGAGAGGCATCATTGGAAGTAGGACTTCAGTGCTGAAATCCAATTTTGTTTACTACCGGTTCTGTGGGCGTGGCTTGATGGACATGGTTGGCTTGGTGGACATGGTTTGGTGGGCATGGCAGGGGAAGGATACTGCAAAATCTCTATTCCCACCCCGCTTTGGGGCCAGCCAGAAGTGGCATTTGCCAGTTCTCCAAACTATTCAAAATTTCCGCTACCAGTTCTCTGAACTACTCAAAATTTCCGCTACCAGTTAACCAGTACCTGTCCGAAACTGCTGGATTTCACCCCTGTAGGACTTCCAATCATGTCCTTGCCCTCAGGTACATTTTCAACCTTGATGTGTACAAGCCTAAATCAAAGGCTTCTGGGCATTCCAGTTGCATTAATTTGTACATGAGAAGAATCAACGGGTTGCACCCAGTGTAAATTCTATTCTCACTCTAATCACGGGAAGGACAGCTTGTCTCATGGTGAATCTAACTAGGGGATATATTAACCATGCTAAACAAGGATCCAATTCAGCACTGTACAGTGTTCCCTTGCTTTTCGCGGAGGATACCTTCCGAGACCACCCGCGAAAGTCGAATTTCTGCGAAGTAGAGATGCGGAAGTAAATACACTATTTTTGGCTATGAACAGTATCACAAACCTTCCCTTAACACTTTAAACCCCTAAATTGCAATTTTCCATTCCCTTAGTAACCATTTAGATTATTACTCACCATGTTTATTTGTTAAAGTTTATTTAAAAAAAAAATTATTAAAAGCAGATGAAAGTTTGGCGATAACATATGATGTCATCGGGTGGGAAAAACCGTCGTATAGGGAAAAACCCCGCAAAGTATTTTTTAATTAATATTTTTGAAAAACTGTGGTATAGACTTTTCGCGAAGTTCGAATCCGCGAAAATCGAGGGAACACTGTAATTGTAAATACATAAAAATATCTGTTTTCTCTACTTTTAAAATATGGATAGTCATATTAGAAGACTCATTTTCAGCAGCAGAAGTAATCCCTCTTTTAATTGTCTAATGCTATGTAAACATAATCACAAAAGTATACAAAGAAAGTTGTCCACAAGTCCATATTCCAGGCCAGCTTAATTTATGATATAGTGAACATTACTAACTAGTGTAAAAATTCACGTATACAAAAGCTTTTGAATTTAGTCAGTGTTTTTACTGTTATGAGTTGAAAATAAATTCAATTAGCACAATAACTGAATAACCGAGTTGGAAGGGATCTTGGAGATCTTCTAGTTCAATCTCCTGCAATTAATACTGCAATAGATGGAATAAGTAAAAGATCAAGCACAACTCCTTGAAGAGGGGCGGCATACAAATCTAATAAATAAATAAATAAAAATAATTGTTGCTTAAGGTAGTGATATATACTTTAAGTTGTGACGTATTAGTAACAGAAGAAAATGAGTTAATTTAAGTAACCAAGTTCTGTTGTACAAAGCATATTCCTTTCTACAGATCTTTATTGTGAGATCTAGTTTGTGCCATTTTTCTTTTTTTCTTTTGTTTATTAAATTTATATAGCTGCCTATCTCACATACATGGCTCTGGGTGATGTACAATAACACAGCCAAGTCAGCAAAGATAAAACAATATACAGTAATCCAATTAAGAAAAAAATGAGAGGGATTAAAAGAGAGCTATAAATAACCCCAGGGGATAATGGATTTTTCTAGTCCACAAAAAGTCTTTATTTATACCAGAAGTCTTTTATTTATACCAAAATTCTTTATTAACTTGAATGTTTCAAATATTTTCTCTCAATGGTTCTAAGTAAGTGAAGAGAAAACATTTACTGGTTCATCATAGCTACTTTTTAAGGAGAGTAGCGGTCACATTTATTGTTTCAATTTTTCTGTTAACAAATATGATACAACCGTGAGGATCCCCCAATGCGTTTTGTGGTAGTTTTTAAGAATGCTACAAAATAATTAAAACTTAATGACTTCCAGGGAAGCCTAGCAGAATTTTTAAGCATAATATGGTGCACTCTCAGTTAAAAGTATAGAACTTGGCGTGTTCAAATGCGAATTTAAAACACATAGTGTGTATTTTAAAAACTTGTACTTAGTGCTTCTGTACTGGAGTTTATTTATCCCGTTACACTTATTTGACTTTTTAACTTTTATGGTAGAAGTGTGAAATATACAGCACAAGAGAATAACAACAGAGAATAAATAACGACAAAAGCTACTAAGAATGAAATGACCATCACCAGATGAGGTATTCAGCCTGTTCAGACCGGTTCAGGCGAACCGGTAGTGGCCATTTTGATCAGTTCGGAGAACCGACAAATATTACCTCAATTTGGCCCCACCCACCCGCCCTTGCCATTCCCCTTTTTAAAGCTCAGCTGATTCGCGTAGCAGAGTGGATTGCCGCGCCTCAGCTGAGATCAACAACGGCTCAGCTCACCAGCACTGACACCGATGGCAGTCTTTGAGTGCTGCCACGTTTTCAACAGGCCATCAGATTTATGCGCATGCATGGAGGTTTGTGTACATGCGCAGACCAGGCGTATGCTAGCGAAGTGAGCGAGCGTGCACATTCACATTTTGGGTGCTGCTGGGCAAACTGATAGGCAAATTATGTGAATCACTGACCATCATCAGGAACAAACGCTTCAGAGTACAGCCCAAGTTGCAGGATCTAGGTTAGATAAGATCGTCCCTCAAAGCTGTCTCAAAAATCCTACCTTTAATGAGGTGTACTCTGCTAAAGCACCATAGTTATTCTTTTTTTGAAATTTTGGAGACATCAATATTTATATTGTCATTTTGAACGGAACCATAGAAATCGAACTGTTTTTGAAAATACACCAAACCCAATATAGAAGACAGACAGAGAAGCTTGCAATAGTCCAAAAATTAATGAAAATGATAAAAACATACAATCAATCAGAAGATGCTGAAACTGTTGATAATAATTAAAAATCAGAAAATGGAACACATGAAAGATTTTATATTGCGAAATGTGTATTCTAAGCCCTAGTCTACCCCTTTCATTTATTTCTATTATATTTTTTGTATATTTATAATACTGTGGAAGGCAAAGATTAGATAACTTTATTTGATTTGTTTATTTGATTTGTTTATTTGATTTGTTTATTTGATTTGTTTATTTGATTTATTTATTTATTTATTGATTGATTGATTGATTGATTGATTGGTTGGATTTGTATGCCGCCCCTCTCCGGAGACTCAGGGAAGCTAACAGCAACAATAAAGCAGTGTACAATAGCAGTCTGATGTTAGAAATAATTAAAAGCCCATTAATATATATATATTAAAAAATACTGATTGTTTCTTTTGTTCTCAGTGTACAAACTTTCTGTCTTCTCCAAATATGCTAAAACTGAGTACATGACTTTCTTTACAATTCAGATTTCTATTGTGCAATTTGTAGTAATGGTTACAATATTCAGCAAACTGTACCTTAACTGTCTGAAAGAACCCATGTTTTGATTTTAAATATATCAAGCATGCATGGTCATCCATTTATTTATTGATCATGTTTTATAGAAACTTTTATATATGAAAGCTAAGGCAAAGTTTGCTACAAATTACCTTCTATCATCTTATATTAATTTTCTGTTAATTTTCCTTGTAGGAAGTTAGCACCCAGCCCTCTCCTAGAAGTATGAAATATTTTGAGAAATATGAAAAAAGGCTGAATATTATATTTCCCTAGATGTGAAATGGAGAAACATGCTCTTGGAAAGCAGTTCCCACTTTTAATAACCACCAGCAGAAATTTTCTATCTATTGGGAAAGATTTGGTCATTCTATCTACCAAACAAAAGATGGTGATGGGATTAAGACAGGACCCTTCAGGACATAATAGGATGAACCCACTACCATCTAGCAGCAGAGCTCATCACATTGCACAATCTCCTAAGGACATTGTATCAGCAGCTATCTCCCACCCCCAGCTCCATGTGGTCAGCTGCACCAGGACCAGTGATGGGCTCCTATGGGTACGGTCAGGTAAGCAGAACTGGTAGAAAACTTTTGATTTTTTTTCTATTTTTCTCTTCTGGGCTCTGGGTATGTTTTTCCTATTGCAGTAAATGAGGTTGAATGTGTATAATTTTAGAAGAGCTGTGCGTGCGTGTGTGTGTACGTACACCTCCAGTTTATATAGTAGATAATGTATATTTTTGTGCCTGTGTGTAATATGTATGTACAGGTATGGCACATATACATAAAATTAAACAGTATATTTTGGATGTTCAGTACTAACAGTAAATAGATAGGGAAATTGTATCTCTTTGACGCGTGGAGAGGCCAGGCATCCTAACCCTAACCCAAACCCTTGACGTGAGTGACATCAAGTTGGCCACCTTTAAGCCAGTCACATGACCTTTAAGCCACCCGGTCATATGATCGTCAAGCCACTCCCACCTGGTCACATGAAAGGCAAAGCACACCCATAAAATAAACCACACCCACAATTCTTTTTGCAGCCCTTCACTGACCAGGACCACAGAACATGTGGTCCTATTCATCAATAAATGGACCCCTTTTCCAATCAGACTCCATTTTGTCTCCAGTATCTTTCTCCCAGATTTGGAACTGAACCAGATGGATATTTCTTCCAACATCCCCAAATCCATATGGGGAAGAAAGGACCCTCCCCTTTCCTTCTGCATTGCATCAAAATTTCCAAAAAATTTACACTTCTATGCAAACTAGTGAGGCAAGGAAACATCTGTTTCAACAGATCTCAAATTTCAAACAGATTTCAAGCGTCTCTTGAGAATATCCCACCGCTGGCTATACAGATGGCTCTCAACACACACTGAGTGAATGTTGAGTTAGGGAAGACATAGATGGGAAAAGAATCTCAAGGAAAACTAATAACAACCATGTCCTGAAAACTTGAAAAAGCTGGGGGGGTTTCATCTCAACAAAGTGACAGAAGTGATGAGTTACGTTGAACTATATTGTCTTACTAGAAAACAAAACATGACATTTTTTCAAAATAAAGTTCAGAACAAGGAAAGAGAATAATCACCAATACATATAGTGTTCTCCTAACTAAACAGTTAAAATAAAACGAATAAACCTCACTTCATGAAGTATGACCTTTTAGCTGAAGATATCTGGAATTTTTTTAACAGCTAAAAATCCCATGGAGACCAACCATTTAACGTGAAGAACCACAAATGAAATTTCTTGACTGAACAAGTTACGGACTTGATAATTTCATTCAATGAAAACTGTTATGTATTGAATATATGTAGATAAAGTGAAACTGACCTTCAGATGACGCTAACTGTTAATTTCAATTCTTTTAGAAGGAAACTAAGAACATTAATATTTGGGTGGTATGATTGGTTATGGCCCTGAGTATAAATTATAGGGATTTGCCTGTTGTTCTTCAGCTCAGTTTGAGTCAATAAATGCTGTTAAAATTAGAATAATGAAGTTGGAAGGGACCATGGAGGTCTTCTGGTCCAACCCCTGCTTGGGCAAGAAACCCTACACCACTTCAGACGAATGATTATCCAACATCTTCTTAAAAGCTTCGAGTGTTGGAGCATTCACAACTTCCGGAAGCAAGTTGTTCCACTGATTAATTGTTCTTTGGGAAATTTCTCCTTACTTCTAAGTTGCTTCTCGCCTTGATTAGTTTCCACCCATTGCTTCTTGTTCTACCCTCAGAAGCTTTGCAGAATAGCTTCACTCCCTCTTGTTTGTAGCAGCCCCTGAGATATTGGAACACTGCTATCATGTCTCCCCTAGTCCTTTTTTTCATTAAACTGTTTTTTAAGAAATTGGGGTTTTAAAGAAATTGGGGTATTAGGATGTTTTTAGATTTAGATTTCTAGATGTTGTATTTTTTCTTGATGTGAGCTGCCCTGAGTTTGAGGAAAAGGGCAACATGGAAATCAATCAATCAATCAATCAATCAATCAATCAATCAATCAAATAAATAAGAATTTTAAAAACTGACTTTAGATCTTGCATGACCATACGTTGAATAATTGGTAAACATTTGAAAAGCACACTCCTCCTAAATTTACACATTGCATATGGATAGGTAGGTTATCTTAAGCTATCTGGCACCCAGGCTAATATCAAACTATCTTGGGGCTCTCACAAAAAAGTTTAGCAAAACTGTAGGCAAGGGGTGTCAACCACAAGGCCCGGGGGCCAGATCCAGCCCATGGAGTACTTAGATCTGGCCCACAGAGCCACCCTGGAAACAGCAAAGGAACAGCCTGTAGTGCTCTGCCAGTGAAAACAGGATCCTGAGCTCCGTTTTCGGCTGCCAGAGCCTCCTGCAATCCTCTACCAGTGAAAACACAGCTCAGGTTGCAGGAGCCCCTGATGGCTGAAAACGGAGCTCCGAAGCCTGCTTTCACTTGTAGAGTGCTCAGGCCACCACAGGCGCCTCTGACAGGAGCGATGTCAAGCTGGCCATGCTCCCCCAGCCCCCCCTCCCGAGGTCAAATACAACCCTGATGCAGCCGTCAATGAAATCAAGTTTGATGCCCCTGCTGTAAGCTATCATTGATTTTGCAGAAAGAAGGCTTGGTTGGATCATCCTGTACAAAATTGTGCAATGGCATTAAATAGCAGAAGAAATTATTTGTTGCCAGGCACAAAGAATCAGAGCCACCTGCTAAGTTCCAGTCAAGCTGATTTATTGCTCATGTCTATGCACAAGAATCTAGCGAACTAATATTCAGCACTAAACAAGATAAGAGTCATTGGAATTCAAGGAGGGACTGGACTTGAGTTGCTTGTGGGAACATATTGATTCTAGGTTTATTCCACTCGTGACACCATCACCAGGTTCCCCCATCCTTCTCCTATATTGGTTTAAATTTCTTCTAATTTTTCTATCAAAATTTTTAAAATACAATGAGCAATTTTTAAGGAATATAATATTAATAGGTGGGTATTCATTAATTTGTTCTTCTGCATCACATGAAACTGAAACAACTCCACATCCAAAGCCACTGTGTTACTATTATTTATTTTTTATTTGTTCTCATTTGTTAATCTTGACTGGGCATTATAGCCTCTGATAATGTGGGAAATTCTTACTCAATGATGGTGTAAGCAGAAAGTGCAAACTTCACGTCTTTTGGGTTTAATCCAGTGGAGTCTCTTTCAATTTTACAGTCTAAATATTATATTAGAATCTCGTGTAGCCTAGACATTAGTGCCCTGGTCAAAATGGACCCACAATCTCTGAAACTGCTACTGGCTAGATTTGATATCTCTCTTATTTTGTTGATCTACTTGTAGTAAAGTCTGAGAAAAGCGAACAATAAAAACATAAAATATAAATATAACGTTTAAAACAAACCCCAAATTGTGAGCATGCGGTGAAGAATTGTGTCTCCCGTCACCCTTTTACAGAAAATTCCACCAACTGCTTTCTCTGCCATTGCAGAGGAGCAATCAGTAGGGGGTCAAAGGACCCATTTGATGAAAAAATGACATGCCAAGGTCTGGACTAGTCTGGACCAGTGTTCCCTCTAATATTTTTTTTTTGGGGGGGGCGGAAAAGTATAGTGTCTGAGCGGCAGTCCCTTTGGGACTGGGCGGCACAGAAATAATAAATAAATAATAAACAAACAAACAAACAAACAAACAAACAAAAACCCCACCCTGTTTTGCCTCAGAGAATTTCAAAATAAAATACTGTACTGTGTGTCTATAACAGTGAGCTCATAATAGGGCAACTCTATCAATATCAAAATGCCACTTAAATAGTTGAGCTAGTTTCAAACTAGATTTTGATTTTCTTTCTCTCTTCCTTACTCCCATTCTTTTTCTTTCTCTTTTCCTTCCTCTCTTTTTTCTATCTGTTTCTCTCTCTTCCTCTCTTCCTCTCTCTCTCCTTCCCTCTCACTCTTTCCCTCTCGGCTTCTGGGCAGGTTTGGAAAACTCTGAGTTGATGATGATTTTTAAGTGAGCGATTGCTCACTGCTCAGCTTAGAGGGAACTATGGTCTGGACAAAACAACATTTTGATCTGATTTCATTTCACATGCAATCTGCAGTGAATTACAGCTACCCTAGAAAGCCTAGAACTAAGACACCTTAAACAAGATCTAAGTATTGCCCACAAGATCATATGCTTCAACGTGTAACCACAACAACACAAGAGCACACAACAGATTTAAACTTAATATTAAGCGCTCCAAACTTGACTGTAAAAAATATGACTTCAGTAACTGAGTTGTCGAAGCGTGGAACTCATTACCAGACTCCATAGTGTCATCCCCAAACCCCCAACACTTTACCCTTAGATTATCTATGGTTGACCTATCCAGATTCCTAAGAGGTCAGTAAGGGGCGAGTACAAGTGCACTAGAGTGCTTTCCGTCCCCTGTCCTATTGCTCTCCTATATCTCCTATACCTTTCTTCTATTCCTATATCTCTTCTTCTATTATTTCATTGATATATTCTATTCCTATATCTTATTTTCTATTCTTTCATAGATATATTTTACTATATCTCCTCTATAACCTTCATCATGTATTTTACTATGTGTGTGTGTGTGTGTGTGTGTATGTGTGTGTGTATATATACACATACATACACATACATACATACATACACATACATACATAAATTTGTGTCAAGTCCCAGTGGGTATGGCTAGCTGATGAAGCCAAAATAAGGCCGAAATAGATCTATCCTAGTCTCCCTTAATTTTCAAAAAACATGTGACATACATACATACATACATACATACATACATACATACATACACCCACTAAAACTCTCATTGTGCATTGGACAAAATAAATAAATAAATAAATAAATAAATAAATACTGTGTCTCTCCAAAAATAAGACCCTGTCTTATATGTTTTGAACCCCAAAATAAGCACTTGGCCTTATTTTTGGGAGGTCTTATTATTTTGGGGTGTGTGGAGCAAGATGAGGCTCCTCTTGCCTTTTACCTGATTTCCAGCTCTGTCTCCCCAACCCTAACCAGAGGAAATTGTAGGGAACCGGCTGCGCATGTGTTTAAATATTTTTGGAGGAAGGCTTAATTTTGGGGGAAGGGAATGTCCTATTTTTGGGAAAACACAGTAGATAATTTCATCCTATGTATTTAATGCTTGCTTTTGGTCAAATTAACCATGACACCTGGGGAACAGGTTTTGGGTGTGGTTCTGGGATGGGTAAGTTACATTAGTCAACATTAGAATCCAAACACAGGAAGGTTATGAGTCTAATACTTGCCTAATGCAGGAATTCAAATTAAATCATCTCTGGTAAATGATTGGGCGCTCTTTGCTTGAATATGTTTTGATGGCATCCCTTACTCTTTGGGGCACTGTACTCCTTAGATGAAGATGGTCCTTTCCCTCTACGCATTGAAAATGCAATTTTATAATCATGTTATTTTAGTGGGCATTTGACCCTTTTGTTAGTTCTAGTGCTGTCAGGTGTGAAAGACCAGGTCCAAATGCTACATAGCCTATGCACAGGACTCTTTCCAACTAATGGTTAGCACCTGCTTGGAGTTAGATAAGTGTTCACTGAATTCAAGGGAGGTTGGATCCTAGTTCACTTGTGGCTACATAGGGATTGTAGGCTGATATCTTTTTTAACTCTACCCGCACACTCTGCCACTGCTTCTGTAAGGGTTTCTTGTACATTTAGTTTTAATTTTAACTTGTTTGGACTTCATAATTTAGTTTTAATTGTGTACATGCATTAGGTGGCTTGCCGTCCAGATTCCTAGTTGATTAGGGAGACAACGGGGTAAGATGGATGGATGGATGGATGGACAGATACATGTTAAGTAAGTAAGTAAGTAAGTAAGTAAGTAAGTAAGTAAGTAAGTAAGTAAGTAAGTAAGTAAGTAAGCTAGCAGGCTAGCTAACTAGCTAGCTAGCTTCCAACTGAATTTACCATTGGGAAGCTTTTTTTTCTAACATTCAATTATCATCAACCTTATTATAACTTAAGACGCCACTTTTTCTATTTCTGATGTGAGATGTAATCATTATTCAACTACATTCGAAGCTCAATCTAATGGACCATTTGGAGAGAAGGGGTGATGTTGAATTTGAATATCTGTTAAGTATAATGGGTGTAATTATATATAATGTGAGATAGTTTGCAACTATTTGCCCTGTTTCGCATGCTGCCTACTCATGTGACACTCACAAATGATGTCAATTAGGCATTGCATCAGGGATGTTAAATGATGCAGGTTAAGTAAATTACGTCAATGGCTTGAATTATTTCAGATACATTGGCTTTTGTCCATTATTGGCGGCGAAGCCTGAACGCAACATTTATCTGTTGCATCCAATGTCCACTAAGCAGGGCTCTGTAAAATCTAAGATTTACTTCAGTTGGAAATGAAAACACCAGGGCTTCCTCTGAGAAGGTAGGACATAATAACTCCTTTTCAGTGCTAGGTTTGCATTTCTGGAACCTTGTCTCAGTTCCTGTATGTGTGAGATTTGTTTTTATTTGTCAAGTACACATTTGTAATATACATAGATATAATATAAGATGGGTACTGATAAGAGGGAAAAATTGGACAGAACGGTAGGTATGCTGGTGCGCTTATGCACGGCTCTTACTGACCTCTTAAGAATCGGGTGAGGTAAACAGTGGATAGTCTGAGGATAAATGTTTTGGGGTTTGGTGACAAAACCACAGAGTCGGGTAGTGGTCATAAAACCACAGAGTCAGGGAGTTCCAGGCATTAACCAATCTGTTGCTAAAGTCGTATGTTCTACAGTCAAGTTTGGGGCAGTTCACTTTGAGTTTGTATCTGTTAGGTGCTCATGTATTGTTGTGGTTGAAGCTGAAATAGTCAATGACAGGTAGGATGTTGTAACAGATAATTTTATGAGGTGTGCTTAGTTTGTGCCAAAGGCAATGTAGTTCTAAGGTTTCTAAGCCCATGATTTCAAGTCTGGTTGGGTAGCGTATTCTGTTGCGGACCAGAATACCTTCGGAACCGTCTTCTGCCGCATGAATCCCAGCAACCGATTAGTTGGCCTTCTCTGGGTCCCATTGACTAAACAGTGTCATCTGGCGGGCCCCAGGGGAAGAGCCTTCTCTGTGGTGGCCCCAGCTCTCTGGAATCAACTGCCCCCAGAGATCAGAACCGCCCCCACTCTCCTTGCCTTTCATAAGTTACTATGCCATCAGGTATGGGGAAATTGAGCCCCTGGATTTATATTATTTATGTATGGTATGTGCTGTATGGTTTTAATAATGGGTTTTTAGATGTTTTAAAATGTATTAGATTTGTTTACATTGTTGTTATTGTTGTGAGCCGCTCCGAGTCTCTGGAGAGGGGCGGCATACAAATCTAATAAATTAAATTAAAATTAAATTAGAGGAGTGGAGGGCTCTTCTAGTAAAGTATCTCTTGACACTTTCTAATGTATTTATGTCCGAAATGCGGTGTGGGTTCCAGACAGATGAGCTGCATTCAAGGATTGGTCTGGCGAAAGTTTTGTATGCTCTGGTTAGTAGTGTGATATTATGGAGAATAAGCTAGGTAAGATTAGGTTAACAACTCTTGAAGCCTTTTTGGTGATGTTGTTGCAGTGGGCTCTCGCACTTAGGTCATTTGATATAAGTATTCCAAGTTCTTTGACAGAGTGAGGTCATCTGCAAGGTCTATGTTTATGCAGCTTGTATTTGGTGTTCTGATTCTTTTTGCCAATTCCATTATTCTTTCTTCCTTTTTGGGGGGGGGGGGGAGAACTTTATATTTCAGGTACTATGGAACTGGATCAAAATGGATAGATTTACCTAAAACCTAATCTAATGAATTTAGGCAAAGAGAAATAGTTCTAGAAATTAGCAAACTTTACCCAGGCTGCTGCTAAACAAAGAGAATAATTTATCAAAAGTTTTTAATAGCTTCTAATATTTAACTTGCTATTGAAACAGTTTAATAACACTGAATGTTCTTACTGATTTTTTGGTACATTGCACCGTATTTTATTAATACGTTGCAACTGTTGTGCAAGTTTTATCTCATTTGTTATGACTGGTGGTCAAAACCATAAATAAACTGATTGATTGACTATAACCAATTAACCAATCAATTAACCAACCAACCAACCAACCAATCACACAACACAAAAAAGGTACAGACCATAGTTATGAGTATTGGGCTGAGAAAATACCGTACATCCCCTTGCAAATAGAAAAATTACACACTTGATATTTATTTATGATGCCATAAATTGAGGTCAGCATATGCTAGTGAGTAAGAAATCTTTGCTCTTTTTGTTGGATAGCCAAATACTACTGATATAAGCCAGATAAGAGCCCACAGATTTCATTCATTGCTTCTAAATCATTTCAACAGTTGTATCCAAAATAGAATTGTAAAATCTAAAAGCATCCAAATATATTTCTTCACCAAGGAAACTGAGCTAATGGGGGTAGAGGAAAGTTGGATGGCAGCCCTGCTAGAGTCCATAACTCATGTTAAATAGCTTAAAGAATGGAATCTTCTGACTTGGGAACCAACCCACAAGCCAAACAATCCTTTTAGAGGATCCTCCAATCCCCGCTTTGACCTCCTCTCATCCCCAGTCCCATGGAATCCGGGTTTCCTATCCATGATGTCTCTGCTTGTCCAAATCTTCTCCAAGATGCCATGTGGCAGTGCTAAAGTTCCAACAGAATGCTTCATTCAGACCTTTCACACTGAAGTCCTCCCTTGCAGAGTAGATGGTTGGTTCTCTACTGCTCATGGTGGTTTACCGCAGGTTGCTAAATAGATTAGAATTTCATTTCAGCAGAAGAAATGTCTTTTCCATTCGGGGTGAGGAGACAATAATTTCTTTTGTTTTAGTAGTTATTTGCCCCCTTTTTTCTTCAAAAGTGATATCTCTGAAAATATTTCTAATATCTCTTTGAAAATACCAAAATCCAGAGTGATGTAGTGGCTAAGGTGTTGGATTGAGATGGAGAAGACCTAGGTTTTATTTCTGATTCAACCCCATCAGGTGATAATGGGCTGGTCCTTATCACTCAAACTCAACCCTCTCCACAAGTTTATTGAGGAGATCAACTGAAGGACAATATATTTCTCTTGAGATCCTAGGGGAAAGCTAAGATATAAATATAATAAATCATATATACATTAGGGGACAGGGAAAACTGGAATCTAAAATGAACACTAAATGCAATTCATATTATGCTTTATGCAGATTCTTTTTCTTTGGGGTTAAGAAAATTTCCTAATGAACTGAGTGGATTTTGCAACCTACCCACATACAATCTACCCACATGAATGGGACAAGTGTGATACCTGAGTCTAAGTCAAATTATTTCTTTGGTAATTAATTTGTTTGGGTTCAGATTTATTTTACTGTAAAGTTAAAAGTTGTTTGAGTGGGCGGTAGAAAGGTCTTGCAAAACAAATACACATATTTGGTTTGCCCCTGCCTTCTGATAGAGGTTATCTTCTGATTCATCCCTCAAAGTCTGGGTGTAGGTCTCGGGTTCAAGAGTTATGCTATACGATTCCTTAATTGCATGTGACCACTGAAGCAACTAAGAAGTTGACTCTTTCTCTTTGCCCAGAAGGAATGAAGCAGGTTGACCCTCCCAATGGATCTTTTTCACTCAGCCTTTGGAGGTCTTGCAAGGAATTTCTTCAGAAATGGCTTTCTTCTTTCCTTGTTCTAGCTGAGCAACAGCTCTGACCTCTAATTTCTGTTGGAGGACAATGAGAAACCAACAAATGCCTTCTTCTGTAGCAAACAGAACGTTAGATAGATAGATAGATAGATAGATAGATAGATAGATAGATAGATAGATAGATAGATGGGTGGGTGGGTGGGTGGGTGGGTGGGTGGGTGGGTGGGTAGGTAGGTAGGTAGATACATAGATAGATAGATAGATAGATAGATAGATAGATAGATAGATAGATAGATAGATAATTAATCTTTTTAGCCTAGGCTGTAAATCAGTGCTTCTCAACCTTTCTAATGCCACGACACCTTAATACAGTCCCTCATGTTGTGGTGGCCCCCAATCTTAAGTTTAGCACCAATTCTCCCAATGTAGCTTTAAGCTGATCAGCAGGAAGGTCAGAGGGACATCTCCATTGTAAACACCTGATTGGTTGGATTATAAAAAATATGTTCCAAGGCACCAGAATAGAAACTTTAGTTCCCAACCCTATGGGAAATTTGTCTTTTCCCATTGTTTTAGGTGACCCCCAGGTTGAGAACCACTGCTGTAAATGGACAGCTGATATAAACTATGATACAGATTGACAGAGTTGGAAGGGGCTATGTAAGTCATCCAGTCCAACTTCCCGCCCAAGCAGACCCTAAACCATTTTTGACAGATAGCAGTCCCGTCTCTTCTTGAAAGCTTCCAATAATGAAGCTCCCACCACTTCTGATTTTACAGTCAGAACTTTATGAAACAGTCGGTGTTAAGTACTAAGAAAAATGCCTTGTTCTTTTAAAAAAAAAAATTATTAAATTTTTGTTACAACAAACAAACAAAAAAATCTTAAAGAAAGAGTGCCCAACACCAATAAACCCCTCCACCATTTAGGGGGTTAGATTATTTACAATAAATTTCAATTTCTTCCTTGGCTCTGGTTTACATTTCTTTACATACAAAAAGTGATTGGAGTTTATTTTTCACATTGTCGTCATAAATTCTACTTAAGATATAATCTTTCACCTTATTCCATCGTGCCATCAACTTCTCCAATTTATTTTCATCAAAATTATTTAATCTTATTTCCATATTTTTGAAGTGTATGTGGTCCACCATGTACCAGTACCAATTCTGGATTGTCCATTTATTGCTGTCCTTCCACCCTAATACCACTACTGCTTGAGCACTTTCCAAAGCTGCTGTTTTGATTTCTTTGAATTCTCGTAATTCCCCATATTTAACTAGTGTTGCTAATTCTTTCGTGATTATCCAATTAATGTTTAGCATATTGTTAATTTCATTCTGTACTTCCTTCCAAAATTTTTGAACTTCAACACATTCCCAGAGCATATGCATAAAAACTCCTTTTATTTGGCAACCATGCCAGCAATTTCCTTTCCCTTTCCTCTGTTCGATGTCAGACAGAATAGAATAACAGAGTTGGAAGGGTCCTTGAAGGTCTTCTAGTCCAACCCCCTGCACACAAATCCAACCATTCCATCGCCTTCTGGAGGCAAGTTGTTCCACTGATTAATTGTTCTAATTGTCAGGAAATTTCTCCTTAGTTCTAAAGTTACTTCTCTCCTTGATTAGTTTCCACCCATTGCTTCTTGTCCTCCCTTTTGGTTCTTTGAAAAATAGGTACATTCTCTCTTCTTTGTGGCAGCCCCTGAGATATCGGAACACTGCTATCATGTCTCCTCTGGACCTTCTTTTCATTAAACTAGACCGGTGATGGAGAACCTTTTTTATTCAGTGCTGAAAGTGTGTGCACGCACGCTATTGCACTCACGCTAGTGTCCACAGCCATAATTCAACTTCTGTGGCCCCACCCATTTCCTGATTTCCGGTGGGCCCAGAAGGCCCATTTTTCACACTCCGTAGGCTCCAGAGGCTTCCCTAGATCCTGGAGAGAGCAAAAATGCCCTCCCTGCCTGCCTGGAAGCCTGCTGGAAGCGGAAAACGCCCTCCCATGGTCTCTGCATGAGCAGAAAATCAGCTAGCCGGAGCACACATCTGTGCTGGAGCTAAGCTAGGAGAACAGCTCGCATGCCGGCAGATATGCCTCCATGTGCCACCTGTGGCATGCGTGCCATAGGTTCACCATCACTGAACTAGACATACTCAGTTCCTGCAACCGCTCTCCATATGTTTTAGCCTCCAGTCCCCTAATCATCTTTGTTGCTCTTCTCTTCTAGAGTCTGAACTAACAAACAGCATTGGTATGACACCATGCCTGATGCATCATTTAAAATTATTATGATTATGATGATTATGATTATGATGATTATTAATTAGATTTGTATGCCACCCCTCTCCAAAGACTCGGAACGGCTCACAACAGTAATAAAAACAAAATAGTAGTGGAATAAATCTAATATTAAAAAACATATAAAACCCTATCATTATTTAAAAAACCAAACAGCACATTCATACCAAACATTAAACAAAGTATAAAAAAGGCTGAGGGAAAGGTGTCTCAACTCCCCCATGCCTGGCGGTATAAGTGAGTCTTGAGTAGTTTACGAAAGACAAGGAGGGTGGGGGCAGTTCTAATCTCTGGAGGGAGTTGGTTCCAGAGGGCCGGGCCCCCCACAGAGAAGGCTCTTCCCCTGGGGCCTGCCAAATGACATTGTTTAGTCGATGGGACCTGGAGAAGGCCAACTCTGTGGGACTTTATCGGTTGCTGGGATTTAGCTTCACTAAATAGAATGTGTGGTGACTTATATATGTTAGTAGGTCACTCTCTGGCCAGAAGTAGTGAGAAGAGTGAGAGGAGAAGAATGCATGGACTCTGTGCTTTCTGAATCATGCGTTTTTGCCATGACCACAAAATCTTTTCCAACAGTGTCATTCAATTCAGAGAGCATGAGTGCATATTTATGCTGATGTGCCCAAGAAAAACAACACTATAATCCAAAAATCAATGCCGGTTCTTTTTTCATCATTCACATACTGACTTTGGAGAGATCCTTGAAGAAACCTTCAACCCATCTATTGGATATATTGCTTCAGTTTCCTTGGTGACTTCTAGAAACCACAATTTCCTTAAATCCTCTTTCATAAAAGAAGGCGCTTTTTGGAAGATACCTTCATGTGCACAACGGCATTTAGTCCTCACAATTAGGACAATATATTGAAAATGCTTTTCTAATGCTGATTTCAACAAAGCAATCTAAATTCATCCCACAGTCATGCTTAAAGTCGCTAGAAGATGTTATAAATTTTCTTCAGTTTTTTTTAAAAAGTCCAGTAAAAATAACATTTGCTCCTGCAAATTATGATAAAGATAAAGATTCCCTTCGCACATATGCGCTAGTTGTTCCCAACTCTAGGGGGTGGTGCTCATCTCCGTTTCAAAGCTGAAGAGCCAGCACTTTCTGAAGACACCTCTGTGGCCATGTGGCCAGCCTGACTAAATGCCAAAGGCACACGGAGCACTGTTACCTTCCACCAAAGGTGGTCCCTATTTCTCTACTTGCATTTTTACATGCTTTTGAACTGCTAGGTTTATTTATTTATTTATTTATTATTTGGATTTGTATGCCGCCCCTCTCCGAAGACTCGGGGCGGCTCACAACAAGTGAAAAACAATCCAATACAATCCAATTAATTAAAATATTACAAGTTTAAGAGAATCCCCAATACTAACATACACACATACAGGCATACCATATATAACTTCAACGTGCCCAGGGGGAGATACTTAGTTTCCCCATGCCTGACGGCAAAGGTGGGTTTTGAGGAGTTTACGGAAGGCAGGAAGAGTAGGGGCAGTTCTGATCTCCGGGGGGAGTTGGTTCCAGAGGGCCGGTGCCGCCACAGAGAAGGCTCTCCCCCTGGGGCCCGCCAACCGGCATTGTTTAGTTGACGGGACCCGGAGGAGGCCCACTCTGTGGGACCGAATCGGTCGCTGGGATTCGTGCGGCAGAAGGCGGTCTCGGAGATATTCTGGTCCAGTGCCATGAAGGGCTTTAAAGGTCATAACCAACACTTTGAATTGTGACCGGAAACTGATCGGCAGCCAATGCAGACTGCGGAGTGATGGTGAAACATGGGCATACCTGGGTAAGCCCATGACTGCTCTCGCAGCTGCATTCTGCACGATCTGAAGTTTCCGAACACTTTTCAAAGGTAGCCCCATGTAGAGAGCATTACAGTAGTCGAACCTCGAGGTGATGAGGGCATGAGTGACTGTGAGTAATGAGTCCCGGTCCAGATAGGGCCGCAACTGGTGCACCAGGCGAACCTGGGCAAACGCCCCCCTCGCCACAGCCGAAAGGTGGTTCTCTAATGTCAGCTGTGGATCGAGGAGGACGCCCAAGTTGCGGACCCTCTCTGAGGGGGTCAATGATTCCCCCCCCAGGGTAATGGACGGACAGATGGGATTGTCCTTGGGAGGCAAAACCCACAGCCACTCCGTCTTATCCGGGTTGAGCTTGAGTCTGTTGACACCCATCCAGGCCCCAACAGCCTCCAGGCACCGGCACATCACTTCCACCGCTTCGTTGACTGGGCATGGGGTGGAGATGTAAAGCTGGGTATCATCGGCATATTGATGATACCTCACCCCATGTCCTTGGATGATCTCACCCAGCGGTTTCATGTAGATGTTAAATAGCAAGGGGGAGAGGACCGACCCCTGGGGTACTCCACAAGGGAGAGACCTCGGAGTCGACCTCTGACCCCCCACTAACACCGACTGCGACCGGCCAGAGAGGTAGGAGGAGAACCACTGAAGCACAGTGCCTCCCACCCCCAACCCCTCCAACCGGTGCAGAAGGATACCATGGTCGATGGTATCGAAAGCCGCTGAGAGATCGAGGAGCACCAGGACAGAGGATAAACCCCTGTCCCGGGCCCGCCAGAGATCATCCATCAACGCGACCAAAGCGGTTTCCGTGCTGTAACCGGGCCTGAAGCCCGACTGCTGGGGACCTAGATAATCGGCTTCTTCCAAGGACCGCTGGAGCTGGAGTGCCACCACCTTCTCGACAACCTTCCCCATGAAGGGAAGGTTGGAGACTGGACGATAGTTGTTAAGTACTGCTGGGTCCAGGGAAGGCTTCTTGAGGAGGGGGCGCACAAGCGCTTCTTTATAGAGTGATGGAAAAACTCCCCTCCCCAAGGAAGCGTTGGTAATCTCCTGGGCCCAGCTCCGTGTCACCTCCCTGCTGGCCGAGACCAACCAGGAGGGACACGGATCCAGTAAACAGGTGGCGGAACTCACAGCTCCAATGGCCTTGTCCACTTCATCAGGTGTCACCAGATCAAACTCTTCCCAGACAGGTGGACAAGTACGTGCCCCAGTCACCTCGACTGACTCGTTGTCAGCCGACTCTGTTTTACAATTGGAGTCGAGGTCGGCCCGGATCTGAGCGACTTTATCAGCGAAAAACGTGTTAAACTCCTCGGCACTACTCTGCAAGGGCTCCCCAACTCCCCCCTGGTTAAGAAGGGAGCGGGTCACCCTAAACAGAGCGGCTGGGCGGGATTCCGCTGATGCAATCAAGGCGGCATGGTACGCGCATCTTGCCGCCTTGAGCGCCACTTTGTAAGTCTTAATAAAAGCTCTTACAAGTGTTCGATCAGATTCAGACCTACTCTTCCTCCATCGCTTCTCTAGACGTCTCTTTTGGCGTTTCAACTCCCGGAGCTCCTCGTTGAACCATGGAGCTCTACGGGGTCTAGCGCCACGGAGAGGTCGCAAAGGCGCAATCCGGTCGAGAGCCTCCGCAGCAGCCGTATTCCAGGCCTCCGCAAGAGACTCTGCCGAACTGTGGATGAGTGCCTCTGGAATAACCCCAAGCGCCGTCTGGAAACCCTCTGGATCCATTAGGCGTCTGGGGCGGAACATCTTCATTGGTTCCGCCTCCCTGCGGGGAAGGATTGGAGCCAGGAAGTCAAGCCGTAGTAGAAAATGGTCTGACCATGACAAAGGCACTGCTTCTAAGCCCCTTAGTCTCAGACCATTGCTCAGTTGCTCGGAAAGGAATACCATGTCAGGTGCGTGCCCCCCCTCATGAGTTGGACCCCGTACTACTTGAGTCAGGTCCATGGCTGTCATGGTGGCCATGAACTCCTGTGCCAACCCCGAGGTTTCGCCGAGTGACGGCAGGTTGAAGTCCCCCAAGACAATGAGTCTGGGGAACTCCACCGCCAACCCGGCTACCTCCTCGAGTAGCACAGGCAGGGCTTTTGACACGCAGCTGGGAGGCAGGTACGTGAGAAATAAGCCCACCTGAACCCCTAAGTCCAACCTCATCAAGAGTGACTCGCAACCCGCAATTTCCGGAGCAATGAGTCCACGTAGGCAAAGGCTCTCCCTGGCTATAATAGCCACTCCTCCCCCCCTTCCCTGGGGTCGAGGTTGATGCCATATCTGAAACCCAGCTGGGCAAATTTCGGAGAGAGGAACACCTCCCTCCGGGCCCAGCCAGGTTTCAGTGATACATGCCAGGTCGGCCTCCTCATCTAGGATCAAATCCCGGATGAGGAGAGCTTTATTTACCACCGACCTGGCATTAAGGAGCAGCAACCTGAGTCCAGGGCCAGAGTTACACTCATCACCAGTACCCAAGATTGGGCTCACAGAGTTGGAACAAGGGACCGTTATTAAGCAACGGTCTCTCGTTCCCCTGGAACGGCTAACTCTGTGACCCCCGCCATATCTGCCTCTCCCCAGCAACACAGGGATATTCCGGCCCTCTGCCACCCCAGAGATCAATGCCCCTTCCTCCCCTGCCTCCCGAGCGTCAGGTGGGCCAATTCTGTCACTCATACTACTGTCACTCATCCCATCCATACCATATTCCCACCCACCCCAACCATCACACTCATACTCATTCATTCCATATACAACATTGAATCTACTCCAGTCATCCATTAATTAGAAACCCCCCCCAATATTAAAAGAGGATTAAATTAATAATAGATAAAAATGCTGATAGAATATAGCACAGTATAATTGGCATAAGCTGGGACAAGTAACGGGAACTCACTCTGTTACTCGGTGCTAGGGATTCAAATCGCTGAACTGCCGACCTTTCTGATCAACAAGCTCAGCATCTTAGCCACTGAGCCACCACGTCCCTAGCAAATTATGGGTCCCTTTCCTTGGCTTTACCATTAATTGATTAATGATCTCAGCTGCTACCGTGTTTCCTCGATAGTAAGGCAGTGTCTTACTTTCTTTTTACCCCCAAAAGCCCCCCTATGTCTTTCTTTCGGGGTATGTCTTATATTGGAAAAAATTTGAAAGGGTCGTGTTCCCGAAGGCTCAAAGTTGACTCAGCCTTCCATCCTTAACGAGGGTAAGTCAGAAAAGCACAGGGTCTGCAATGTTTGGGGTCCATCAGCTGATGAAAGGCACCGAAAAAAGGAGGAAAGGAGCTAAAAAGAAGCAGCAGGACTGAAAGACCCGCATAATTTCCGAGCCGAGATAAATGAATGATGAAACCTGGACTGCCGGGCGGCCCGCCTGGAACGCCAGCAATGCCGCCGGGCCGATTGCCGAGCAGGGACGGGGCGCGGGAGGAGGCAGCGCTGCACCAGACCCCTCAGGCCGCTCCGCCCGGGATGGGGCTCCTCCGGAGGGGCACACGGGGGCTCGGGAGGAGCCCCATCCTGGGCGGAGCAGCCTGAGGGGTCCGGTGCAGCGCTGCCTCCTCCCGCGCCCCGTCCCCGCTCGGCAATCGGCCCGGCGGCATTGCTGGCGTTCCAGGCGGGCCGCCCGGCATAAGCAGCGGTTTCGTGCCTCTCTTGCCGAGCGAGGACGGGGCGCGGGAGGAGGCAGCACTGCACCGGACCCCTCAGACTGCTCCGCCCGGGATGGGGCTCCTCCCGAGCCCTCGTGCGCCCCTCCGGAGGAGCCCCATCCCGGGCGGAGCGGCCTGAGGGGTCTGGTGCAGCGCTGCCTCCTCCCGCGCCCTGTCCCCGCTTGGCAATCGGCCCGGCGGCATTGCTGGCGTTCCAGGCGGGCCGCCCGGCATAAGCAGCGGTTTCGTGCCTCTCTTGCCGAGCGAGGACAGGGCGCGGGAGGAGGCAGCACTGCACCGGACCCCTCAGACTGCTCCGCCCGGGATGGGGCTCCTCCCGAGCCCTCGTGCGCCTCTCCGGAGGAGCCCCATCCCGGGCGGAGCAGCCTGAGGGGTCTGGTGCAGCGCTGCCTCCTCCCACGCCCCGTCCCCGCTTGGCAATCGGCCCGGCGGCATTGCTGGCGTTCCAGGCGGGCCGCCCGGCATAAGCAGTGGTTTCGTGCCTCTCTTGCCGAGCGAGGACGGGGCGCGGGAAGAAGCAGCGCCACACTAGACCCCTCAGGCTGCTCCGCCCGGGATGGGGCTCCTCCGGAGGGGCGCATGGGGGCTCGGGAGGAGCCCCATCCCGGGCGGAGCAGCCTGAGGGGTCCGGTGCAGTGCTGTCTCCTCCCGCGCCCCGTCCTCGCTCGGCAAGAGAGGCACGAAACCGCTGCTTATGCCGGGCGGCCCGCCTGGAACGCCAGCAATGCGGCCGGGCCGATTGCCGAGCGGGGGCGGGGCGCGGGAGGAGGCAGCGCCGCACAGGACCCCTCAGGCTGCTCCGCCCGGGATGGGGCTCCTCCGGAGGGGCGCACGGGGGCTCGGGAGGAGCCCCATCCCGGGCGGAGCAGCCTGAGGGGTCCGGTGCAGCGCTGCCTCCTCCCGCGCCCCGTCCCCGCTCGGCAATCGGCCCGGCGGCAATACCCCCCGTGTTTCCCCGAAAGTAAGACATATGTCTTACTTTTGGCGTATGGCTTATATTAGCCGACCCCCCTGAAACCCCCCATATGTCTTACAATCGGGGGGGTCTTACTATCGGGGAAACACGGTATGTGCATTTATTTTGGGGGGGATGTTTTATTGTTCTATAATTTTATAATTATGGGCTGCCCAGGGTCAGTTGGTTGAGTTAGATGGCTACAGAAAATGAATGAATGAATCAATGAGTGAATCAATCAATCAATCAATCAATCAATCAATCAATCAATCAATCAATCAATCAATCAATCAATCACTCATTCAATGAATGAATGAATGAATGAATGAATGAATGAATGGACGACCCAACCAACCAACCAACCAACCAACCAACCAACCAACCAACCAACCAACCAACCAACCAACCAACCAACCAACCAACCAATACTACCAGTTCAATACCTAACATTTTCAGGAAGATCTAACTCTTGCGTCCCTATTCTGATACACAGAATAATTGTCTTAAGTTATAGGATTCTGATTAGATCTTCAGGATTCCTAAGAACAGACTATGGAATCATGACTCAGGATTGGGATAAGTTTTGTTGTAACAAAGGCTAACTGAACATTTATTGAAGATGTTTTAATTTGTATTCCTGCATTGAACAGCAGATCAGCGTCTGTGAATTCAATGTTTCTTCCAATGCAACCAGTCTCATTTGAATTTAAGGGATTAACCAGTAACTAATATTTTGAATGCCATTGCTATAAAGTTGCGCCACAGGCAATTCTAAATCTGAAAGTACACTTCAGTTTGTACAGTTGGGCCCACTTCTGTGATTTCCTTACTGAAAAGAAAAGATCATTTTTAGGCCACAGTATTTGGGGGTCTTGTGATGAATTTGAAAACAGGTTAATGAAGTTATTTGCTGGTTGGGCTTACAAGGTAACTCCCCATTATTGATGTAATTCTCTTTGAGCTTCTGTTGTTACTAGTGTTATTATTTAGCAAGAAGTATTTAGTTCCATCATATTTTCTTTCTGTGTTCTGTTATTACTAGTGTTATTATTTAGCAAGAAATATTTAGTTGTATTCATATTTTCTTTCTGTGTTCCTTGACCACATTTAGGGTGGGAGGAGAAGGAATTACCTCCAAATAAACGTATTAATAGGCTATCTATAAAATCTTGCAGTGGAATTTCTTTCTTGCTTACCTCTGTTTTCATCAGCTCCCGCCTGACCGCACTGAAATAGGTAAATCTATCACAGTAGTCAAATAACCGTATTGATCATTATACTGAAGGACAATGCATGAAATCATTTTTACTACCATCTTAGTGAATTACGAGTTTTAACAAATGAACTAATTTCATAGGCAGAAACATGAACCCTTAAATAATAAGCACCCTTTATTTTACCTACCTCTGATGCTACATCAGAGAACTTTGGAATGACTATTTTCATTCTAATGCTGGTCATGGGCAATTAACATCACAATGGGGAACTAACTTTCCTCCCAAATATATGGCTAGAGAAATTGGGTGGAACATTTCTGCAAATATCTCTAAGAGCAGAATAAATTCTCCAAAAACATGTCAAGGAAAGGACCTCAAAAGTAGGTTCCTCTACTAAGAAAGCCTTCCAAGAATAGTTCTCTCAGATGTCTTCTCTTGGGTTTTAAAGGAAGTGTAGGAAGCTTAGGGATCTGGACTCATCAATTATACAATGAAAGATGGGACTATAATACAGGTACTTTTAGTGTCATATTGAAATATGTGCAAAATCTTCTGTCCCTGAGAATGTTTCAGAAATGTTCTACTTGCCTGAAAAATCATTCTTCAGCAAATTGTCTTTCATCCAAATGAATGAGAACTAGAAATGAAAAATGCAAAGAGATTTTTCTCTACTTAGCACTTATATGTGTAGATATATAATTTGTGTGTACACATGCATGCATATGAACATACACACAAAGACAGTGGCGCAACGAAGCATATATCACCACTCATAATTCACTACATTAACTGAAAAATGAATCTTTTTTTTAAGGTGGAGAACCAGAGATGGGTTTCAACAGGTTCTGACCAGTTCTGCAGAACTGGTAGCGGAAATTTTGAGTAGTCCGGTAAATATCACCTCTGACTGGCCCTCGCCCCCATCTATTCTCTGCCTCCCGAGTCCCAGCTGATTGGGAGGAAATGGGGATTTTGCAGTAACCTTCCCCTGGAGTGGGGAGGGAATGGAGATCTTTCAATATATTTTTTCCACCACACCCATCATGTCATGCCCAACAAGCCACACCATGCCCACCAAGCTACGCCCAGAGAACCAATAGTAAAAAAAGTTGAATCCCACCACTGTGGAGAACCCATCGTCCTCCCAAGATATGCTGAAAAATCAGGTAACCTTTCAAAATTGAATATCCTTGGTATCACAAAAGTGGGCACAAAAGTATCCCAGAGGAGAAATGGAATGAAATTGGCCAACAATCTTTGGGCAATCCTAAAAATCTACATGCATTTGTCTCCTAAATCCACAGTTGACCTTGAGTCTAAAAATACTTTACTAGTACATCTCAGAGAAGGCCTTTGTAAGCTGGTGCTTCTAAGTTGGTTAGCTAGCTGCAAGTCCTAGTTAAACATGTTAACAAAATTCTTAAGGAACACAACAGTATCCATGCATAGGCGAGTAAGAAGGGAATCCAAGGATTATGGGAAGTATAACATAATACCTGGAAGAATGAAGAAGAACCTGCACAAGAGCTGATGAATGAGTATGCACCGAGGACACAAAATTGAAGTTAGAAGTGGAAGAATTAATTTTGAAAACTGAGAGAAAAAGTGCATGTCTTGAATGGATATGCTCTAGACCAGTGGCTTTCAACCTGTGAGTCACAACACCTTTGGGGGTCGAATGATCCTTTCACAGGGGTCACCTAAGACCATCGGAAAACACATATTCCCGATGGTCTTAGGAACCGAGACACGGCTCCTCCTTCCATCTCTAGATGGGTCCACCTACATAAAAATATACTGCAAAAAAATATCTGTACTATGGGAACTTCTGAGCATGCACAAAAGCTGAATTTCTGGCACTGCGCATGTGTCGCCATCTTGTTTTCAGCTCCTTTTTTTGGCAATTTTTAAAAACAAATTCAGCACTGAGCATGTGTGCATGAAAGCGCATGAGAACCTATGAAGCGCAGTGGAGGAAGGAGCGAATCGGCTGCGATGTAAGTTGGAACCCACCCATGAGTTTCCTAATAATTTTATTACTTTATGGTTGGGGCTCCCCACAACATGAGGAACTATATTAAAGGGTCGCAGCATACAGTCCTCGGAGAGGGGTGGCATAAAAATCTAATTTTTTAAAAAATAAAATAATAATAATAATAATATTATTATTATGAAGGTTGAGAACCACTGCACTAGACCAGTGATGGCGAACCTTCTTTTGCTTGGGTGCCAAAAGGGTGCACACTCTCTGTGTCTCTGTGTGTGCCCACACCCATAACGCAATGTCCTCCCTCCGCGTATGTGCACACAAACCTCCGTGTTCCTCCCCCCCCATGCACATGTGCGCAGAGCTCACTAAAGCCTCCAGAGCCTGTGGATGGCGAAAAATTGACTCAAGAGGCCCATCAGAAGTTCGAAAATGAATTTCTTGTTGGGCCATTTTTCACCCTCCCTAGGCTTCAGGAGGCTCTCCTGAAATATGAGGAGGGTGAAAAACAGCCTAAAAGGCCCAACTGGAAGTTCCTTTCTGAACTTCCAGTAGGCCCATTTGGTCTGTTTTTCACCATCCACAGGCTTCCAGAAGCCTGGGGAAGACAAAAATGACCTCCCCTCACTCTCCGAAAGGCTGAGAATCAGTTGACTAGCAAGCACATGTGCACTGGAGCTCACATTGGCCAACACATTGTGTGCCCACTGGTGGCTCTGCATGCCACTTGTGACACATGTGCCACAGGTTCACCATCACAGCTCTAGACTGTTATGTTTTCTAGCAGACCAGGAAAATGCAACATTATATTAATTGCTGGGTAATATTTGCTCCTAAATCACAACGTCTTTCCCTTAAAAAAACTTAACCAAAACTGTTCTTTTGATGTGTATAAAAAGACAACCCATAATATATTAATGACTCTGTACATGCTTTTGTTTTCATCTGTTGAGATAATTGGTTATTAACTTCTGATTATTCTTCTGCTCTTCAAAATAAGAAGCAATTCATCTTTTGTTTGAAAAAAAGGTTGACAAAACTAAGATCCTTATATTATAAACAGATACAACTGTTGAATTCTCCCCAATATAACGAGAGAAAAAGAGAAGCACATTATTATTTCACTGTTTTTATTGTTTTATAATTGTTTTATTTATTGGCTTTCTTATTATGGCGAGCCACCCAGAATTGCTTAAGATGGGTGGCCGCATAAATCCTTTGAATAAATAAATAAATAAATAAGCCATGAATACGGTATACTGTTAAAAAAAAATCTAATGAATGGAGAAAAGAATTTTCCATAGCTCTTTTTTCTCACATAATCATCCTTTTGATTAGGAAACAAGGCCTAATTTTGATTGCATTTGAATTTTACAATTTAGAAGTAGGACATGCCTCAAACATTAATTAATTCCATACTTGTGTCCCACCACAAGACATCATTTCATATTTATATGTTATGGCTTTTATTTTATAACACGTGAGTGTATGTGTGTGTTAGCAATCTGTGAGGACAAAGAAGAAGAATGAAAGGATAGAGGAACAAAATGTTGTGGTTTTCAAACAGAGGCAAAAACATTGTGAGAAATGTTAAGAAAATTGTGTTAGAGATATTTCTGAAACTAAAAAAAAATCTAATGAATGGAGAAAATAATTTTCCATAGCCCCCTTTTTCTCACATAATCATCCTTTTGATTAGAAAACAAGGCCTAATTTTGATTGCATTTGAATTTTATAATTTAGTAGGACGTGCCTCAAACATTAATTAATTCCATACTCATGTCCCACCACAAGTCATCATTTCATATTTATATATTGTGGTTTTTATTGTATAACACGTGTGTTTGTGTATTTGTTAACAATCTGTGAGAACAAAAAAGAAGAATGAAAGGGTAGAGGAACAAAATTTTGTGGTTTTCAAACAGAGGCAAAAACATTGTGAGAAATATTAAAACTGTGTTAGAGATATTTCTGAAACTAAAAAAATGAGGGGAAACCTCTCCTTAATTGAAGATTGACTTCCTTTTTGAATTTGCAATTCGTGTTCCAAAGACCCAAGTCAAATTTTGGTAGACCCTTGAATCTTTGTTAACGATGGGGTGGACTAATATTCCACATTGCTCACATGGAACAATGTAGATTAATGCTGAAATAAAAATATTTCTATCTCCTCATGTCAATTACAAAAGTGTTTTTCAGCGAAAACACCTCCTACTTCTTCCTACCACAATCAGATACTGCTCAATTGAATTGAATTGAATTGAAAACCTTCTGTGTAATTGTTCCACAAATTTGACAGCCATCAGTGGTATATTAGATGAAAAAGGAGTTTATTTGCTAAGCTCTTCTATGATTTTATTATTATATATTATATATTACCACATGTCTATTTTCTTCCTATGTATTTGTGTATTGGACAAATGAATGAATGAATGAATGAATAAATAAATAAATAAAAATAAATAGATTTTTATTATGTAGCCTAGAACTAAATCCAAATTGACCCAGACTTTCATGTACCCTCCAATTGGCTTCAAATTAAATTCTGATTCTTTGCAACTCTGAGGTCCTTTATTCTAATTAAGATTTTTAAAAAATCTTTTCCCATCTGAAAAAAAGAAGTCACTCTAACTAGCTTTACAAATTATAAATAGCACAAAACTAACTATATCATGATACCAAACTTGCTCATTAATTAAAAGCAGTAGCAGAAAGAGAACGACAAAGAGCCAAAATAAGTCAAGATATGAAGCATGAACAGAACCAACTGCCTTTCTAAAACGAAATGCCTTCGGTGACTGGCAATTAAAAGAAGAAAATTACTGATTTGGGACAGGGACCTCTAAAGAAATGGGACAAGGGAACTTTCTCACATATTCCCATCTACATAGCTTTGAATTAAATCTCTATATAAGGGAGGTAGAGCAGCTGACTTGAAAGGACATGTTATCAACATGGAAAGAGACAATCTTTGAGAGAGTTAAAGGCTTCATCAAACTATAGAAAGGGGCCTTTGAGGTCATTTAATCCAACCTCAATACAGAGATCCAAGTTAAAATACCCTCAATAGATGGTTGTCTACTGTTCGCTTGAAATTATCTGGTAATGGAAAGTCTACAACTCTCTTAAGAATTGACTTCAATGTCCAACTGCTGCTACTTAGCATATTTTTCCTAATGTTCAGTTGGAAAATCTTCCAGTAAGTTAAGATAATTATTCCATATCCTACATTCTGGGATGATAAGAGAAGATGCCTTCTTATTTATTGGATTTATATGCCTTCTGGGTGACACAGGCTCCTGAAGACTCCTCCTACATCCAGCCTCATTTTTTTCTTTCCAGGTTGAAACTTAACAGGTTCACTCAATCTCTCTTCAAAGCCTTTCTACTCCTTGGATAATCCTTGTTGTCAATCCTTCCATGTTTTTCATCTCCTGTGGATCTTTCTTAAAGCATAGTACCAGAAAAGGAGACACTCTTGAAACTGGATGAAATTATTACTTCTTGTGATTTGACAACTGTTCTACTGATGCAACCTAACATCTTAACTGTTGTGTATACTCCTGTTCAGTCTGAGGATTTTGCAGATTCTGATTCGGACAGTGCTTATGAATTAGTGGCAGGTCCTGATTTACAGGCAGAGGAAGAATGGGGAGACCAACCTCAGGAGGGTCCTATGAGTTCCGATTCAAGTGAAGTAGAGATAGATGTCAGATGGGTAAATCCTTCTTTCAGACGATTACACAGATGAAGGGAACAAGTGTCAGGGAAGAAATATTAGGAGAGGAATGGATTCATTAATTAAGTAATTAATTTGTCACGTCCGGGTGTCAGTGGAGAAGACGGGTGGAGTTTTCAATTCTGCTTTGAATCAATATGGAGGTGCCTTTCCACCGCTTTGAAAGTAAGCTTTGTTTTATGTGTTTTTAATTGCAGTTTTTATTACCCTGAGCAAATGCTGCCTAGCCATAAATTTTAAGATGAATGGAGGAATGCTTTTGAGGATGTTTTTTGCTGCCTTTATTACTAAAGATTTAGATAAAAGTGACTGCATACTGATGACGCAGTTTGTAACAGAAGGAAGAAATAAATAAAGATGATGTTTGTTTTTATAAATCTCTGCATTCAGCAAGCCTTTATTCCAATTAACAGCAGCCTTAGCCGGAGACCAGAACATTAACTAGCTTTGTGGCTATTGTATGTTACATTATGGACCAATGTTCAAGGTTATGGTTTTCCTACTAGTAAGGTATGGCTGCGAGAGTTGGACCATGAGGAAGGCTGAATGCTGAAGAATGGATGCCTTCAAATTTTATTTGTTTGTTTGTTTGTTTGTTTTGTCAAGTACGTATTGGTGGTATACAAAGATATAATAATATTTATATACATGATACTAGTAAAAGAGAAACATTAGGACAGGGGCTGGAAGGCACTCTGGTGCACTTTTACACGCCCCTTACTGACCTCTTAGGAATCGGGAGACGTCAACAGTGGATAGTCTAAGGGTAAATTTTTGGGAGTTAGGTGATGATACTACAGAGTCTGGTAGTGAGTTCCATGCATCAACTACTCGATTATTAAAGTTGTATTTCCTGCAGTCGAGTTTAGAGTGGTTTACTTTAAGTTTGTATTTGTTGTGTGCTCGAGTGTTGTTGTGATTAAAGCTGAAGTAGTCATTGACAGGAAGGACATTGAAGCAGATGATTTTATGGGCTATGCTTAGACCATATTTAAGGCAACGTATTTCTAAGCCTAGTATTGTAAATCTAGTTGTGTAGGGTTTTCTGTTGTGAGTGGAGGAGTGGAGGGCTCTTCTAGTAAAGTATCTCTGGACATTTTCTAGAGTGTTTATGTCTGAAATGTGGTGTGGGTTCCAGACAGATGAGCTATATTCAAGGGGATCTGGGGAAAGATTTGTATGCTCTGGTTAGTAGTGTGAGATTACCGGAGCAGAAGCTATGTAGTATTAGGTTAACAACACTTGAAACCTTTTTGGCGCTGTTGTTGCAGTTAGCTTTTGGTTGGCATTTAGGTCATTTGAAATAAGTATTCCAAGGTCTTTTACAGAGTAAGGGTTGTCTGTAAGGTCTTGTTCATTCAGCTTGTGTTCTGATTCATTTTGCCAATGTGTAGGACAGAGCATTTGTTGGTTGAGATTTGGAGTTGCCAGATGTTTGACTATTCAGACACAAAGTCAAGGACTTTTTGGAGAGTAGCTGTGTTATCAGTGATGTTGAAAAGAGAACACAGTTGCTTGTAATGTGACCGCAAAGGTCATTTATGTAGAGTATGAAGAGTGTTGGTCCAAGTACACTGTCTTGGAGTACGGCACTCTTAATCGGAACAGGATTGCATATGGTGCGCCCTATTTTGACAACTTGTCTGTTTGATAGGAACGCAGTTATCCAATTATGGAGGGATCCTAGGATGCTGTAGGATTTGAGTTTTAGAAGTAGTTTGTCATGAACCACTGAGTCAAAGGCTTTACAGAAGTCAATGTAAATTGTATCTATTGATTTGCCCTGATTAAGATGTGTAGTCCATATGTTTTTGCAGTGAAGGAGTTGCAGGTTGCAAGATAATTTTTTCTGAAACCAAATTGTTTGTTAGAGAGTAAGTTGTTAGTTTCTAGGTGGAGGGTAATTGATTGGTTTATGATTGATTCCATGGCTTTGCATGTGACGCAGCATAGTGAGATTAGTCTGTAGTTTTCAACTAGACTGGGATCTCCTTTTTTGAAGATGGGGATGAATATTGCCTGGGACCATAGCTTTGGTAGTGAGCTAGTCCTGTATGATTTTTCAAAGATTATGCTTAGTGGTTCAGCTATGGCTGTGGAGAGCTTTTTAAAGAAGTATGCACATAGACCATCAGGCCCAATTGATAGAAAAGGTTTAAGGTCGCGTAGTGCTTTTCCAACATTGTCTTCTGTGAAGTCTATTTGGGTTAAGTCGTTATGAGTGTTTGAGGTGCGATTAGTGAATTTTGGGGATGAGCCATTGCTGTTTACAAAGACTGAGCCAAAGAATGTGTTGAAGAGATTAGCTTTGATCGATTCATCAGAGCATTCTTTGTTGTTGGGTACTTTTAGTGGTGGGATGGGTCTTGAGTCCTTGAATTTGTTATTTACAAAGTTGTAGAAGGCACGGTTGGATTTGATGCGCAGGAGGTTTTCCTCTTGTTTGCTATGGTATTTGAAGCATTCTGTCTTTATTTGGTGGCATATATTTTTGTAGCAGCTTTTGAAGTTGACCACATAGCCTCTATTTGTTCTTATGCCAGAGGGATTTTTTTTTTTGGGGGGGGGGGGGGTGTTGTAGCTTCCTTATTGATATGGTAGTTTGTTTTTCTTGGTTATGGTGGTTATTAGTGGTACATGTAGTCTGATACCTCTTTTGACTTCAAGCAAGATGATGTTATAAAGGTCATCAGCAGTGTTACAGCCAAAGACTAGAGTTTGCCAGTCAAGAATTGAGAGGTCAGCATCTATAAGCTCATAGGTGGCTTTTTAACAATTATACTTCGGTGTCGCATTATTAGGGTGAATCTTGCAATGGTGTAGATTGAGGCTGAAGTCTATCATGCTGTGGCTGCTGTTGGAAAAGGATTCTTCTATTTGTAGTCCATAAATTGCGATTTTGCTGCTGCAGAATATGTGATTGAGGCATTTGTTGAGTCTAGTATTACTAGTTGATGAACTAGTCCCAGATTGGTAATAGCATTGTATAGGGTTGTATGGATGGGTTCAGTTGTGCATTTGTTTAGGGTTCAGTTAATGTGAGGTAAATTGAGGTCTCCAAGAAAAATAAGGGGGTATGGGCAGGAGGGTGCCCACATTAGCAGTGAGGTTAATTTGTTTGCATGTGTGATGTCTTAGTCTGGAGCTCTGTAACAAAGTTGGAAGCTAAGTGTGGCAGTTAGATCACAGCTGATGGTTTCGGGAAGGGTGAGGTCATATGTAACTTGGATATTTTTTAGGTTTTGTGTCTTTTTGTAGAATATAGCTACTCCGCCTCCTCTGCAGCTTTCACGGTCAGATAAGGTAGTTTCTTGCTGCAATGATGGAGTCCGTGAGGGATGCATTTAGGCAAAAATAATGTCAAAGATATCAGTGTTTAGTAGTAGTAGGAATTCAGACATCTTGTTAATTATGCTTCTTGCATTAATTAGTTTGCATTTGAGATTAGTATTGGAATGGATTGAGGAAGTAAGAGGCGCACTTTCCTAGTCTTGGTTGGTGGTGTATGGGATGTTGATTTGCTGTTGTGGGATGGTGGGTTGGATGTTGTGGGATGGATTGTGGGTCTTGTTTTTGATGCGTTCTGCCCGGTAATCTATGTATATGCTTATTTCACCTAAGTCATCTAGTCATCTTTTGAGTTCCACGCGGAGTTCACAGGAGCAAACTCTGTCATTTGGTCTCTGTTTTTAACTAGCACTGGCAGTGAAATGAAAACACTATGAGCTGCTTGATTTATAACTTCGTTTGCTGATTAAATATACAAAAAGACAACCCCAAAGGTGTTTTTTCCAAGGACTTGAAGAAAGATAATGGGTTTGCTCAAATATAAATTGATGCATTTGAAAAAGAAAGGCGACAGCTCTCAGAAAAATAAGCCTGACTAGCATTTCATCACAATTGATTAAATATACAGTTATTCTTTATATTCTTGATTTAACCAGTAGCTGATCACTGGGAGGTAATGCACAGCTGTTAAACTCTCCTGGTTGGATCTACTGAAACCTGAAAATTGAATCTCATAGAACATACATTCATTAAAACATTCCCAGGAAATTTCAGAGGAAAATAGCAAACCTCCTGAAACCTCACAAAGTTTGTGTGATATTTGACTATTTTTAAAAAGTATTATTTTTGTTTCTTCTTGTTTTTTTCCCCCAGTTGGGAGGGCACGAACTCCAGCTTGAAAGGTTACCTAACCCTAACCCTTAGTTTAAGTAATTTTCAACTTATTTTTTTAGCAATGTCACAATTTTATAAGGACTACGTAAGCATTGAGTTTGGCTGAATGTGGACTGAAGATTTAGTACGTTGATTTTATTTGAAGCTTTATTGTACTGAATACATTATTTCCTCTTCAATCATTTAACTTTTGGAATCATTTGTTTTCAGATGATTGATTGATGGATCAAATGATTTTTTGTTCACTGCAAGCAAGAGCCTCTTGATAGGTTACAATTATAACTCTAAAACCTCCAAGGTACAATTTATATCAGAGTAAGCAAGAGGCAAAATTAAGCCACAAATAAAAATCATCCACCAGCCACCAAGAAACCAATAAAAGTAGATGAAAACTTCGACAAGCAAAAGTCCTCTTAAACAATTCTGTTTTTAAGAATTTCTTGAGGCCTTACAAGGTTAAAGCTAATTGGATTTCGGAGGATGGGGAATTCCATAGCATCTATGCTGACAAAGAGGAACAACTTTACACATATACTGTATACAATCTGGTAGTCCACTCACTGAGGCAATGAACTTGAACATGTTTCCTTTTCAGTTTTGTAGAACTCAGGACTAGTAGTATTTACTGTTTTCAGAAGAACAGCTCCTAGCTATGTCGTCCGTGCCTTCCTTCAATCAATGGATTTATTTTCAAAGCCAAAAAATGGCAGAAGTGTTGGGAAAACACAGGAGGCAGATGTCATCCAACATAAAAACGTTACAAATGGAGCACAGTGAACTCACAACAAAAGGCTTATCTCAAGTATCTCAAATGTCTTTCTGGATAGCCAGCAAAGAGAGGGAAAACCAGCCAGCCAGCCAGCCAGCAAAACTTCTGTATTATTTTCATCTTTGGCTGATGGATAGATCCAGCTGGATCTTTTCCTAGATATGATATTTTGGAGGGGAGGCAAAAGATGATGACGGCTTGAGCGCATGGCTATCTCAGCCTGACGGAGCTCAGACGTTTGTCAAATATACAACAATGGCCAGCAGATCACAGTTACAGCATATCCCCAAGCTCCTATTTTGCAGCACTCAACATTTCCAACTTCCCAAGTCACCAAATAAAAAAGCGGCTATTTGCCAGTGATGCTTGGGACAAAAATAAGTAAAAACAAGAGAAGGGGAGAAAAGTCAGAGCAAATGCCTCTGGTCAGTCTCCCCAATCATCATCATCATCATCAATTTATTCATCAAATAAAAATTACAAATTTGAATGAACAAAAAACACTAAAATGTGACAGGAGCGATAAGCACATTAGCATTTACACATGCCCCTTTAGGAACCTGTTAAATTTTATCTTGTGAAGTCCACAGAAGCTAAGTTGGGACTAAAACAACTAAATGAAGTAAGATATTCCAGGCTCTGATAACTCTATTGCAAAATATTTTTTACAACCAAATGTAAAGCAGTTTACATGAAATTTAAAGTGGTTGCTGTTATCATTGTCATCATCATCATCATACCGTAAAAAAATTAGGAAGATAACTCCTCTTTCACTTCTTAAAGGATAGGACGATAGAGAATAAATGGTTCGGCTTTTCTAAGAACCAGCTTGTTAACAGCAGTGAAATAAAAAGATGTGGGTGTAACTGATTCACAGTGACACCTGAACCAAATTTGTGTCTCATAGGAAAAGTCATAGGCTTGAGATGCACACTCACCAAATTTGGGTTCTGCATTCCATTATCGGCATTATCATCTGCTCTCTAAAGCTTGATATTACTATGCAAGATAATCTGTGTGGAGTAGGAGGGACACAATAGATCAGCTGCTTTCATTTCTCGCAATGATTATTTGAGAATAAAAGGAAAGAAAAGGGAAATTTTGCTTCTCAATTCTGCTCCCAAAATGCTTGCATCTATTCCAAAATTATCAGTATGCCTGCTCACTCACAAATCCCGCATTTATTTAAGCAGGTGAATTAATAATACCCTGACTGAATTGTTGCCTGGCTATTAATTTTGCAAAAATCTAAGCAGAAATACCTGTTTATCAAGATATAAAACCAGGATTGTTAATCCTAAAGTTTATAACCCTAATGGTAACATTCCAATAATATGCTTTTATTTCCCTCCCTCATTTGAAGCTAGCCAGTTAGATGTTCAAACATCTGTAATCACAATTGTTCTTGATTTTTTTTGTTGATCAAATACCTTTATGACTGATTCAACCTTAACATGCCAGAGCAGATGGCAATATAAAATATAAAGATTTTCCAAGTCAGTTACAAGTTTAAATAAGCATCAAAGAACAAACCTGAAATCTATCATTTATTTATTTATTATTATTTATTACTTAGATTTGTATGACAACACTACTAATTCAGTTTATCATTAATACCAGCAATAGTCTGCATCATAAAATATCTACATCAAAATATTGGTTAAGGTGAGTTTGAAATGAAATTATGTACAAATGATGACCATCTAATTGCTAAAATGTATAACCTTCTGTTGATATTTGGAACAGAATAAGTGAAAAGATTAAACTGCTAACCAAAGCATACAAAACATTTGCCAGACCAATCCTAGAATACAGCTTACCGATCTGGAACCCGCCCTGTATACTAGACATTAATACAATTGAGAGAGTCCAGAAATATTTCACAAGAAGAATCCTCCAATCCTCTGCTTGCAACAGAATACCTTATTCCACCAGACTTGAAATTTTGGACTTGGAAAACCTAGAGCTACGTCGCCTTCGATCTGATCTAAATGTAGTTCATAAAATCATCTACCACAATGTCCTACCAGTCAATAAATACTTCAGCTTCAACTGCAACAACAAATGTGCACAAAATAGATTCAAACTCAATGTAAACCGCTCGAAACTCGACTGTAGAAAATACGACTTCCTCAAACCCCCAAAACTTTTACCTTAGACTGTCTACAGTCGACTTCACCCCATTCCTAAGAGGTCTTTTAAGGGGCTTGCATAAGTATATTATTGTGCCTACCATCCCTGTCCTATTATTTACCTATACCTACTTGCTTTTGTTTATGTTCATACCATACCTATTATCTTGTACATGTTTTGACAAACAAACAAACAAACAAACAGGATATAAAGTAGGGTAAAATGTGGTTATAGCATACAGACGGAGCAATATGAAAACATGTGATTGAGAAGGTTGAGATTTACATTGTTACAATCTTAAATAGTTTTTCTATAATATGATGTACTGTGGATATATGTTTCCAGAGAAATTGCCAGTTGAAAGGCATTTCAAATGCACGTTGAAACTATGAACAGGCAAGGGATATATTATCATGGTGGATGTCTAAAAAAGCTAGAAATTTTGGATTCAAATCCCTATAGGAGGTTTTAAAGATTAATACACAACTGAGGCCAGAAGTCTGTCTTTTGGGACTGATAGACGGATAGTTGGGAAAATATGGAATATCGGTTTTTTAAAAAAATATGACAACTGCAGTAAAATTATTATATGTACCAAGGTAGAAAGATTCAGCAATTCAAAATAGAGGAATACTTGGTGAAGATGATGAAATTTGCTGAGATACCAAACTGACATTTTTAAAAAATAAAAAAGACAATATCTTGGCTTGGTCATGGCTTCCCAGTCAAAACTATGGTTAAATGTGTCCACATCTTGTGAAATTAAAGAGTTTCATCACATCATTTCAACCCTGACCTACAAATATTATCAGATATATGTTTATTTCTGGACTGGGAAATGTCTTCCATTACTCTTGAATTCTGGCCAACAGGTGATAATCTGGAACTAGGACGAGCTAGGATAATCTGGAACTAGGACGATCTATACTGATCACAATATATCCCTTCATATAAATTTATAATTGGAAAAGATATTGATTGCTTATACCTAGTTTTGAACAAGTGTGACAACCATTTGCAGCAACTGCAGAAACAGCTTCTCATATTTTAAAATAATAATTTTAGAACACATATTCTTTGCTCAACCTATTATGTATGCATTTTCTGGATTGGTGACTTTGAATATCTTATGGCTCAGGATGTGGTGAATTTTCATTAATTTCATATAGCAAAATCTATGGTAATTGTTGGGAGATATTGGTTGGCAGGCACTTTCAAAGAGGAGGTAATGAATGGAATAAAAAAAATAACCTAGGCAGAGCACCAAGTACCCCTCATTCCATAATTCTTGAAGGGAATCACAGTAAAACATTAATGTTGAACATTAATAAAAGATTAATACATGGCCATATTGTGTTCTTATCCTATTTATGCATCTGAAGGCAACATGAGTATCTCAGTGTGATTTTCTTTTTCTTATGGGTTTGTAGGTTTGAGCTTTAGTAAGAACTCTATGGTTATGGCTTGGCTGTGGCTATAGTTATGGCTATGGTTTTCCCAGTTGCAATGTAGGGCTGTGAAAATTGGACCATTAGGAAGGCTGAGTGCCAAAGAATCGAGGCCTTTGAACTATGGTGCTGGAGAAGACTCCTGCGAGTCACTCGGACTGCAAGGCGATCCAACTGGTAAGTCCTAGAGGAGATCAACCCTGGCTGGTCTTGAGAAGGCCAGATCCTGAAGATGAAACTCAAAGTACTTTGGCTACTTAATGAGAAAGAAGGACTCACTGGAGAAGAGCCAAATGTGGGAAAGATGGAGGGCAAAAGAAGAAAGGGACGACAGAAAATGAAGTGGCTGAATGGAGTCACTGAAGCAGTCTGTGTGAGCTTAAATGGACTCTGGGGGATGGTAGAGGACAGGAAGGCCTGTAGGAACATTGTCCATAGAAATCTAATAAACTAACTAACTAACTAACTAACTAACTAACTAACTAACTAACTAACTAACTAACTAACTAACTAACTAACTAACTAAAAGAAAAATTCTATAAATTGATGCCCATGTTATGGATTTTCATAGAAGAGGTTTTTCCTGGACAAAACAAACGTGGTAAGTCAGCTAGTTTGTTTGTTTGTTTTTAGTATCCATTGTGCCTCTCCTCCGCCATAGCTGAACCTCTAAGCACCAGCTATGAAGTATCTTTTAGAATGAGCTTCTTGTCTGACCTATCGTCATTTGCAACAGTTATCTTCAAAAATGGTGACCTCGGCCTTGTTGAGAATTATAGACCAATCTATAAAGCCCTACATGGCATAGGACCAGATTACTTATGGGACCGCCTTCTGCCTCATGTGTCCCAGCAGCCGGTCAGGTCCAACAGACTTGGACTTCTCCAGGTCCCGTCAGCTAGACAATGTCACCTGGTGGGGCCTAGGGGAAGAGGCCTTCTCTGTGGTGGCCCCAGCCCTTTAGGACCAATTCCCTCCAGTAGATTTTGGATTCTGCCCCCATCCACCCCGCCTTTTGCAAGAGTCTAAAGACCCATCTTTGCCAACAGGCTTGGGGCTGCTAAGACCAACATCTAGCCCTGACCAATGAATGAATTCATGTTTGATTGCTTGAATATGAGCTGCCTAGTTTTTTAAAGAATGTTTTAGTATGTTTTAAGTTTAGATTTCTATATGTTGTGTATTATTTTGTTTTGAACCATCCTGATTCCATTGAATAGGGCACCGTAGAAATCAAATAACCAACCAACCAACCAACCAACCAACCAATCAATCAATCTGCCTTTGCTGCGTCACTTGTAAAGTCATGGAAGCCATCATAAACCAATCCATCACCCTCCACTTAATGACAAATAACCTACTCTCTAATAAGCAATTTAGTTTTAGGTAAAATTTGTCCTGTCATTTGCAACTCATACATTGCAAAAACATTTGGACCTCTCAACTTGACTGGGGTAAAGCAATAGATGCAATCTACATAGATTTCTGCAAAGCCTTTGATTCTATGGTACATGACAAACCTCTGTTAAAACTAAGTTTTTATGGCCTTTCTGGATCCTTGCCTAGGTGGATCGCTGCATTCCTATCAAACAGGCAACAAGTAATTAAAATTGGAAACTCTATATCAGACCCAGCACCAGTTAACAGTGGTGTTCCCCAAGGCAGCGTTTTAGGACCAACACTCTTTCTGCTTTATATAAATGACTTTTGTGATCATATTAACTTAATTTAATTTATTAAATTTATATAGTATAATCAATTGTGTTCTCTTTGCTGACAATGTAAAACTATTTAACATCAGAGACAATTCTGCTACCCTACCAAATGATCTAGATTATGTATCTGAATGGTCAAACAATTGGTAACTCCAAATCTCTGCTAACAAATGCTCAGTCCTACACAATGGCAATAAAAATCAGAACATCAAATACAAGCTGGATGGAAATGATCTAAAAGATGATCTATGCTATATCAAGGACCATGGTGTATTAATTTCAAAAGATCCTAAGCCCCAGAGCTCACTGTAACAACATTGCTAAAAAGGCATTAAGAGTTGTCAACCTTACTTTACGAAGTTTTCTCTCTGGTAATGTTATACTTCTAACTAGGGCATACAAAACCTTTTCCAGACCTATCCTTGAATACTGCTCACCTGCCTGGAACCCACACTGTATTTCAAACATTAATATATTAGAGAGGGTACAGAGGAATTTTACAAGAAGAGTACTCAACTCCTCTGCTCGCAATAAAATTCCTTATTCCAGTAGACTTGAAATTTTAGGCCTGGATACTACACCATTTACGTTCCTACCTAAGCTTAGTACATAAAATCATCTACCTTAATCTCCTACCTGTTAATGACTAATTTCAACCTCACTAACACTAGGGCTATCAATAGATGCAAACTAAATGTAATCCACTCTAATTTTGATTGCAGAAAATACAATTTCTGCAGTAGAGTAGTAAAGGCAATTCATACCTGTACCCGTGAAAATCTACGAATACAGTATATATATATAAAATGTTTTTAGCTGAATTTTTAAAATTAAGGGAGACTAGGATGGTACCATTTCGGCCTTGTTCTGGCCTCATCAGCTAGCCACACCCTTCCTTACTGGGATTCAATATATATGAGATGGTCTTGATATATTCGGGTTTCTTCCCGTGTAGGATTTGGAAATTTCTGGCGACGTTTCGACGAGGTCCCACTTGTCATCTTCAGGCTGGTGTTTCTGTCCTTGTTCTAGGGCCAACACAGCGAGACCTGAGCTGCCTTCCTTCTATAAATACTGGTGGCTGGGTGTGGTTTGATGGCTCATTAATTGCCTGCTGTGTAGAAACTTCCTGGTGAGTCAGTGGGGTAATACCTGGGGTCGTTGATGTAGCTGAGGTATGCTGATTAGTTAATGGTTGTTGATTAGGCGTGATATCCTGAGTAGTTGGAGCTTGCAGGCTACTTGATTGTTTTGCAATATGTGTTCTGAGTCTGGTTTCAGTTTTTATGGCTGGGTTACGTTTGAGGGCTGGTTTCCAGATGTCTGGTAGGCGGGAGGTATCATCCTGCTTGTTCATATTTTGGGGATGTTTTTCTATCTCGATGGCTTCCATGATTATTCTTTTGCTGTAGTGTTCTGTTTTGGAAATTAATTTAGTACTGTCAAAATCAATTTCATGTCCTGTAGTTTTGAAGTGTTGGAAAAGGGAGGAGGTTTTTTCTTTTTTCCTTAATGCATTCTTATGTTCTGCAACACGTGCATTTACTCTCCTGTTAATTTTTCCAATATATGTGGCTGGGCAGATTTTACACGGTATTTGATAAACTCCCTGGTTTTCTAGCTGGATATTGTCTTTCGGGTTTCTTAGGATGTTGGCTATTTTTTTATCTGTAACAAAGGCTGTCTTGATGTTGTGTTTGCGGAGAATTTTACTGATTTTATCTGTGGTGCCTTTGATGTAAGGGAAGAGGGCGATGCCATTGTCCTGTTCGGTGTCTTGGTTTATTTATTTATTTATTTATTCAATTTTTATGCCGCCCTTCTCCTTAGACTCTTGGCGGGTGTCTCTTTTTGGATTAAGTTGTTGATTATTATATATATATATATAATAAATACCTCCCAGAACCAAATTAATTAATGTTGAATACTGAGGCACCAGTGTACTTTAGTATAGTATCTGATATTTTTAAAAAAGCAAATGATAAAGTAAATAGACTTTTTGAGTTATGGAATGTTTTGTCTGGATATTGGTTGCTGAATATGATGTAGCACTGTAGGTATACAATGTAAATAAACATGTATTAAGATAAATAGAATATTTAATAACTGGTTCAGTGTGGTAAGATACTGATTTGGGACATTCTCTTGGTTGTTTAATGTATTTATGGATAAACCTGTGGAAGGATTGTGGTAACTTGCAGACTTTTTTTTGGTAGAGTCATACACACATGTATAATTTTATAGGTAGACAATAGCAAGTTGTTGGTGGAACCTGAATGATTTGAAATACAGATCAGCTCTGTATATAAAATTGAATTGATGAAGAGAAAAAAATGAAGGAATCAGTGGTTGGATGAAGCTAATGATTTAAGAAACAATGCAGTGAATAAATCAATGTATACACATGGTGGAATTAAGGATAGATTGCAGTAGAAGAAAGCTAGGGAAAGTTACAGTAGATATGTTGATGTAAAGTAAGATAGTTGTATTCCTTTTCTTTCTATCTTTTTAGTTTTATGCTTTTAACTTCTTTCATTTACTATGCGTTAATCTTTGTATACTCTGCATATTGTTGTCTTTTATTAAAGGACAATGTGAAGGAAATGGATAGAGGCAGGCAAGATGATATTTGATTGAGACTGTGATCTGCTTTACAGGCATGTTTAATATAATTTGTCACCTTTGATACAGACTGGTTCTTTAATAAAGAATAATTATTTGATGGAAAAGTATTTGTCAAAATCAAATAGGCTATTTATCCCTAGCATTATAAACACATTAGTCATTTCTCATGGGTTGAATAGAAAATATGACCTAAATTTCCAACTGGGATTAATCACAAATAAAATATTAACACGTAATTGATTCAATAATTAGCTACAATTAAAAATGTTGCCTGAAAAAAATGAATGAATGAACATTATAGGGAGATAACAAGGGAGATGTTTTTAGAACATTCTTCTCCCAGTAAGTCTCTCTTTCATTGTCGAAAGTGTGGGGAAGACTATCCCAAATGATAGAACAACAGAGTTGGAAGAGACCCTGTAGGTCATCTAGTCCAACACTTCTGCCTAAGCAGGGGACCCTACACCATTTCTGACAGATGGTGGTCCATTCTCTTCTTGAAAGCTTCCAGTGAACTTCTGATGCTATAGTATTTAATATAATTACATGTTATGTGTTGTGGTTAGCTTTGGTCCAGCTCCTGCCCCAAGGAATGTGCAGGTGGATGTGGGGGAAACATCCACATGCCGCAGGCCTGTTTTGCTCCCGATGGAATCTGTCGACGAAGCCTCCTCTGACCAAGGAAGCGTGAGTGACAGGGAAGAGGGGAGTTTGGCAGACAGCCCGGGAGGAGATCAATCATCTGTATCATCCTTGGATTCTGAACAAGAATTAATGACCCATCCATGCATGCCTAGAGTGATGCATAGGAGACAACAACTGAAGGATTATTACAAGAGAAAATGAGGCCACCTGTGGTTGGGTGGGGCTGCTGTAATTAGTGCTACAGATAAAAAGAACAGCGTGCTGGTTTAGCCTTGTGGCAGTTTATCTGATTCATTGTTTCGTCAAGATCGTGGTTTGTGTGCTGTTCAAGATTGTGTGTGGACTCTCTGGACTTTAGAATTGGACTCAATTTCCCAGTTATTGGGTGAGCAATTGGATTGCATTTAACCTGTGCCTTGTGTGTACCAGAAAATCCCTTTGAAATTTAAAAAGGGAGCTGTTTCTGTTTTTCTGTTTATAAAAACTTTTGGGTTTTCCTTTTATTGTGTGGTGTGTGTCTTCCTGGACTAATTACCCTGTAATTACGGGTGGTTGAAACATGCCGGCAGAACGTTATGGAACATCTGTTGCCTCTTCTCTAAAGAGGTGAGGTAAAGTAGGCCATAAAGATGAGCTAGAAGGTCAAGTAGAACCAAGATGGCACAGAAAGTAGAGGGCAATACTGCAGGCCACTAAAGCTGACTGCTAGATCTGTAGGTCAGCGGTTCAAATCTCATCACCGGCTCAAGGTTGACTCAGCCTTCCATCCTTCCAAGGTAGGTAAAATGAGGACCCGGATTGTGGGGGCAAAATGCTGGTTCTATTAAAAAGTGCTATTGCTGACATGTTGTAAGTCGCCCTGAGTCTAAGGAGAAGGGCGGCATGAAAAAATTGAATAAATAAAATAAATAAATGTGATGGTAACTTCAAGAGCAAAAATGTGGCCGCAAGTAGTGCTCTGGAGGGGGCACCAGACATAATGGCAAGACATTTTGGGCTGGATTGCGGATGTAATCTGTGGCCCGTGAGGTGGCAACCATAGTGAGATCCAAGATCCAAACGAAAGAACACGATCAGGTTGAAGAATACCAACAAGCTCAGATGGGTTCAGGGACCCCACAGTTCAATCCCGAGCAACAAATATTATTTTGCATTGGTAGATGTGGCAAAGAAAGATTCTACAAGGGCTTGACTTCACATGCAACCAACCTAATCCAGTTATAAGTAAGGTAGCACCTTTCATAGGAGCCGACGGGGCGCAGTGGTTAGAGTGCAGTACTGCAGGCCACTTCAGCTGACCGCTAGCTGCAGTTCAGCGGTTCCAATCTCACCAGGCTCAAGGTTGACCCAGCCTTCCATCTTTCTCAGGTCAGTAAAACGAGGAGCCAGATTGTTGGGGACAATAGGCTGATTTTGTAACCCACTTGGGGCTATAAAAGCACTGTGAAGCGGTATATAAGTCTAAGTGCTATTGCTATAAGATGAGACAATAGGTGCTGTCTTTGCACCTACTGGAAAGCCACTGACAATAAAAAGTCCAGGCTAGCCATCAGCACCAGAGAGCCAATCAAAACCTTGGTCTTGGGTCTTCTGCCACCCAAAGGCCATCCAATCCCACTACTGCCAACTTGGGACCCCCTCCCCTCCTTGCAACCCGAGCTCCTCCCACCCAGGAGAGGGGAGGTGGAAAAAAACCTCACCCCGAACATCCGGCATGCATCTGGACTCCTGTAGCTCCTCCCACTCCATCAGCTCCTCCCACTCTCCTTGCCTTGCAGCAGCCCCTTCCCCGACAGAACACCCTCTCCCTCCCTCCCCCCCCCCATTCCCTGAAGAAGAGGAAGAGGAGAAACAGAGTTTGGTGCCGGCCAAGACTTCGGTCTGGCGGAGCTTTCCCTCCTTCGGCCACTTTACCTGGACTTTTCCGCCCCGGGGGAAGCCGCCCGTCCGGGGTAGCCCTCGAGGTCCTTCCCTCCCCTTCCACTGACACCCCCCTCCACCCCGATGGGAGTCAGCTGAGGAAGGCTCCATCGCAGCCTCCCTCCGGCTCAAGCAGCGGAGGCGCCTGGCTCTGCCTTCCGCCTCCGCCTCTCCCCGAGCCCCGACCAGAGACCCCCGCGGAAGAGCCCCCTCGAGTGTCCGCAGCAACATGGGGACACCCCCCTTCCTTCTCCTTCCTAGCCCGCCCTGCCTCCCCTCCCGTCCTCGGGAGAAGCCCGGCCAAGCTCCGCCGGGCGCCGTACCTCGTAAAGGTCCCCCGAAGCCATGCCGGACTGGGGGCGGGCGGGTGGGCAGCGGGGGCTCTCCTCGCGCGCCGCTCTCCTCGCCGCGGCCGGGGCTGCGAGTGTGCGTGTTTGTGGTGCGTGTGTGTGTGAGGGGGTGTTTTTCTCCCCCCCGACCCGAGCGGGGGGAGAAAAGAAAAAACACCCGACAACAACTGTGCCGCCGTGCAGAATGACAGGCTGTGGGGCTCCTGTGCGCAGAATCGGAGGCGAAGGCAGAGGGCGAGAGGCAGGCAGGCAAGGCTGGCGTAACCGGGAGCAGCGGCGGCGGGGAAGCAGAGAGCAGCGCTCCGGCGGCGCCGTGTGTGTGTGTGTGTGAGGGGAGAAGGCGCGCCCCCGCGTGCGCGCGTGGCTGCGCGCGGGTGAGACTCTGCCTTCAGGAACCTCCCCCCCCAACAACACCCCCCTTTCCATCCCAATCCGGGCGACACGACGGGTCTGTGGGTGGGGGGCGACGGCGGGGTTAAAAAGGGAGGCGGGTTCTCACGCAGCCCTCATCGCCGTCTCTCCCCCCGAAGTCGCACCCCCGCACCCCGCACCTGGGGCCACTTCGTTCCTGAGGGAACCTGACTTGCTCCCCTGACTTGAGGGAGCAGTTCCTGAGGTAGCCTGACTTACCCCCCTGACCTGAGGGAGCGGTTCCTGAGGGAGTCTGACTTGCCCCCCTGACTTGAGGGAGTCTGACTTGCCCCCCTGACCTGAAGGAGCCGTTTCTGAGGGAATCTGACTTGCCCCCCTGATCTGAGGGAGTCTGACTTGCACCCCTGACTTGAGGGAGTGGTTCCTGACTTGCCCCACGGAGCTGTGTTGAGGGTGAAGTGGTGGTTGGGTTGGTTGGTGGTTTTTTTAAATTGAGGTGGGGTAGAAGGAGGGTGTTGAAAGTCTGCAGGATCTGTCAAGGATTTCTTTCCGGATGCTGGTCAGCCCCCCCCCCCAAGCCTAACCTCTGCACCTGCCCGGAGGAGGAAGAGGAGCAGGAAGGTGTGCTGCAGTCTTGGAGTGGGTCCCAGGGAGGAGCTCCATGTAGGCATCAACACTCAACCTCCACTGCCACTGGTGCTGTGTGATGTGCGTGTGTGTGTGTGAAGGCAGATATATTTATTTATGGGGGAAGTCCTCTCCTGTTCTTCCTCAACATCAGTGGTTCTCAACCTGGGGGTCGGGACCCCTTTAAGCCTAAGACCATGGGAATAGACAAATTTCCCCTGGTGTTAGGAACTAAAGCTTCTACTCTGGCGCCTTGGAACATATTTTTACAATCTGACCAATCAGGCGTTTACAGGGGGGGAGGGCGCTCTGACCTTCCTGCCAATCAGCTTAAAGCTCTGTTGGGAGAACTGGCGCTAGACTTATGGCTGGGGGTCACCACAACACGAGGAACTGCTCAAGGTCTTATCTTATTGGGTAGAAGATGTGCAGGTGGTGAAGGTGGGGGATTCCTGCAGTTCCAAAAGGTTCTGGGAATAGCCAGGGTCCCCATGATATTATCTTCTAGGCTTCAGCCTGCAGAGGCTGAGTCTGCTTGAAGCATCTTGAATCAACATAAATGTTTGTAGGCCAGAGCAGCCTGTTGGATGGTCTCGTTTAGTTTGGTCTCAATGAGTTAGGAAGTAACTCTTCCAAGTTAATAAGCCTTACCTGATGCTTCTCTGGAATCAAGAGACCAGAATGTGCACCTAAACAGTCCAACTTCCTCTGAGTTGAAGTCCACCCATTTTAAAGTTGTCAAAGTTGAGAAACAAGGTTCTAGCCATCCTTGAAGACAGAAAGAGGAACCACAATTTGTCCGATAAATTGCTAGAAAGCGCTCAAACGTTCAGCCGGATTCTACTTTAAGCCATTTTTTCCCCTGCTTCTGGATTACCTTCTAGTGACATCCCTTCAAGTTTTGGAGAATGCTATCCCCACTCTTTTTGAAGAATGAACATAGTCAGCTCCCTCATAGCTTCTAACTGTTCCTAACCTGGTGACAACCCTGACTGATGATTTCTGTAACCAGCTGCAGTTTCTCTCAAGTGTTCTAAGAACAGTCTGATCAATTGGTCTTGGAACTTTTCCCAGGCGAAAGGTATACTTCAACCTTGGGTTAAAACCTTTTCACATCTGGGACGTAGATATCCCACCTGTGACCAAATTTGTATCTAGTTCTGGTCACCTCGATACAAAAAAAAGATGTTGAGAGTGCAGAGAAGAGCCACAAGATGATAACAGATCTAGAAGTTGTTCTGTCGGGCTCTCTGAAAGGAGCCTCCCAAAAATTCAAATTTCAGACACACACACGTTTGAAAATTCAAAACAATGTTCTTTATCACAAAAGTCAAAATAAACTAAGCACTCTTTTTTGTATTGCAAAGAGCACTCTTCCCAAAACAACCAGGTAGTCTGTACAATGTCCCTTATGCAGTCATTAAGTATTTAGCTAGCAGCTGTGAAGAAACTTCATACCCCTTCTTCTTCCAACAAAGTGAGACACACACACACATGTTGCTCTGCTTTGGTTTCAAAGGTGTGAAAAAGCAACAAAGTCCAGCACACAAGATTCCTGACGAAACTGCAACAGATATTCTTCTACAATGGCCAAACCCACATGCTGCTATTTATAGCAGCAGCCCTAATTACTGGAGCCCCACCCAAACACAGGTGGCCTCCCTTATTTCCTGTAATATGTTCTTACTTCGTCTCTTCTACGCATAATCCTGCACTTGCGTGGGTCCAAAATGTCATCATCTGAAGCTATAGAAGATAAGGAAGATTGACTGCCTTGGCTGTGTGCCAAGCCCTCCTCTGCCGAGTCACTCCCACCTTCTTCTTCGTCCGAGGAAACAAAACTCTGAACTGATTCTGTCGGCAATAACACAGGCCTGTGACATGTTGAAGTTTCCCCTGCATCCACCTCCCCATTCCCTGGGGCAGGAGCTGGGCCAGAGCTAACTGTTGTATCCTGAAATGGCTACCTTGTAACGCTGTAAATAGTTTGTTCCTCTTTTCCAGCGCTGTCTGAGCCCAAGCAGGAAGTCGCTCCTGATTGGCTCAGACGCGGCCGGCTCTCGCTTTGGCGGGAACCGCAAAAGTATAAAAGAAGCGGCTTCTCCCTGCAGAGCCAGTCGGTACTCGCTGAATCGTCACTTTACCTTGCTGAGCTGTCACTTATTCTCTGAGCTGAATAAAAGTACCGATTGCTCAACCCTGTCTCTGGGTCTACTTCACTGGCGACGAACGAACGGAAGAACTTCGCGTGCAACATGGACAAAATCCAGATCGGCCAGGCTCCAGAACTTTTCGATGCCGAGAAAATGACTTGGGACGAGTACATGGCCACCTTCGAGATATTCCTCGAGGCGGCGGGAATGCAGGACGCCGGAGCCGATCGCAGACGGGCTATTTTTCTAAACTACTGCGGCGCAGAGATCCGTAGACTTGCCCAAACTCTCACCGAACCAGAACAAGCAAGAGCCACAGCGTGGGACGTCCTTCAACAGAAACTAGCGAGCCATTTTAAACCAACCAGACCAGCCGTGGTTTACCGGCATCAATTTCACATGATGGCTCAGAGAGAAACCGAGTCAATAAGCCAATTCACAACGCGGCTTCGAACGGTACTCGCTCAATGCAAGTTTCAAGATCCGGAAGCTCGCCTCACCGACGCCTTGATTTTCGGCATGAAGAACCACACAGTGAGAAGTAAACTCCTCACCGAAGATGAGCCGACTCTACAAACCGTAATCAAATTAGCGCAAACCGCGGAAGCAGCCGACGCAGCGGCAAGAGAATTAAAAGAGCACGGAAGGCGAGAAACCATTGCCAAAATCGACGCCGAGTCTCCCAGCGCCATGGGAACAGACGTCCGCGGCCAGCTAACTAGCAACGGGGACGACTGCCTCCTCCTGCAAGACCAACCGAGACACCCTAGAGCTACTCATCCAGCCCCCTGCGCGGGCTGCCGGGGAAATCACCAGCGCCATCGATGCCCGTTCCGCGACACCACTTGCCGCCGTTGCAACCGGAGAGGCCACATCGCCATCGCGTGCAGGGCAACGGCACCAGAAGAAACTTTTGCCACACAACAATACCAGCGACCCCAAAACCACCCCCCCCAATCGCGAGAAAGGAGACCGTTCCGCAACTCGGGTCAAAGGAATTACCCCACCGCTAACCGAGACTACAATAGAGGTAACTCTCAATATTCCGTGAATAACACGGCAACCAAAAAGGGGGCTAAAATTGTTATCTCGTTGTTGCTAAATAACCAGCCTTGCTCAATGGAGCTAGATACGGGTTCGAGATATACCATCATGCCCTGGGAAAAATTTAAGCTATATATGCCTAATGTGTCTGAGGCTGACCTAATTCAAACCTCTTTGGTGATCAGAGACTTCCAAGGGGGGGTAATCTCGGTCCTGGGAACTGCAAATGTACCTATTGTATTTAAGAATGTCAAATGTACCCTTCCCATGCTTATTGTGACGGGGGCCAAACACTCCCTGCTAGGGCTAGCATGGATGGAACCGTTGGGGATTGAAATTTCGGGTGTGTGTAATGTAAACTGTGATATTATGCCTAACTTTGTGAAAGAGTTCCCTGAAGTGTTCAGCCCCACCTTAGGATTGTATAAGGGAACCCCCATATCCTTCTCTATTGACCCCAAGGTCCCACCAGTTAGACTGAAACCTCGCAGGGTTCCCCTCCCGCTTCTCCCCAAGCTAGACTTACAGCTGGACAAACTCATTAGTCAAGGTATCTTGGTCCCTGTGGAACAGGGGCCATGGGAAACTCCCATAGTGACACCCCTGAAGCCAGATGGCTCCTTAAGAGTTTGCGCTGATTACAAATCAACCCTGAATAAGGCACTCCAACACCACCCCTACCCCATTCCGGTTGTGCAACAACTCTTACACTCCCTGGGGGAGGGGAAAAGGTTCGCAAAGATCGACCTGGCGCAGGCTTACCAGCAACTTCCGGTCGATGAACAAACAGCAAACGCTCAAACAATTGTAACGCACAGGGGGGCTTTCAAATGCACGAGGTTACAGTTTGGGGTGAGCATAGCCCCAGGGATATTCCAGAGCATCATGGAACGCCTATTGTCAGGGGTAAATGGGGCCATCCCATATTTTGATGACATCTTAATTGCAGGGGAAAACCAGGAACAAGTGAACAAAAGAATAAGGGAAGTACTTAAGAGGCTACAGGAAAAAGGGTTACGAATCAAGCCTGATAAATGTGTCTGGGGAACTAACAGTATTGAATTCCTAGGATATAAAATAGATAAGGAAGGTATCCACCCCACAACTGAGAAGCTGAGAGCAATTAGAGAAGCCCCAGAGCCACGAGATAAGAGTGAGTTGCAAGCATTTTTGGGCCTCCTTAATTTTTATTCCGTTTTTTTAAAGCAGAAGGCAACAGTAGCAGAGCCTCTCCATCGTTTACTCCAGAAGGAAGCCCGCTGGACATGGGGGAAAATTGAACGTGAAGCCTTTGCTCAAATAAAAAATTTACTAACTTCTAAAAGTGTAGTAGTCCAATATAGTGCCTCACTACCCATTAGGCTCACGTGCGACGCTTCGCCGTACGGCATAGGAGGAGTCCTAGCTCACGTTCTACCTAATCAGACAGAGGCCCCAATAGCATTTTTTTCAAGAACCATGACCAGCACGGAGAGAAATTATAGCCAGTTAGACAAGGAGGCTCTGGCATTAGTGGCAGGGGTAAAGAAGTTTCACAATTACATTTTTGGGAGAAATTTTGAGCTAGTCACTGACCACAAACCCCTACTAGGCCTGCTAGCCCCCAACAAGCCCACTCCACCTTTTATGTCTCCAAGACTAATCAGATGGGCCCTTTTCCTCTCTGGGTATCAGTATGAGCTCACCCACAAGGGGGGGAAGGAAATCAATCATGCAGACGGCCTCAGCAGATGCCCCATAGCAGACCTGGTAGAAGACCCTGTTCCAACCACAGACGTGCTAATGATAGAACTCGAGGAAAACCCACTAACCACAGCAAAAGAGGTAGCTGCACACACGCAGCAAGACCAAATCCTGAAACAAGTAGTGAACTGTGTTCTAAAGGGATGGCAAAATGATATTGTTAAACCTGAATTGTGTGATTTTAAGAACAAAAGGCTTGAATTGTCATATGTAAAAGGTTGTTTGCTGTGGGGGGATAGAGTGATCATCCCCAAACGCCTAAGGGAAAAGGTACTCAGAATGTTACACGTGGGCCATCCTGGGATTGTCAGGATGAAGAGCCTAGCAAGGGGGCATTTATGGTGGCCAGGGCTTGATGCTGATATTGAAAGTTGGGTTTCAAAGTGTGACCCGTGCCAAGAGTCTAGGCCCAATCCCCCCAAAACAACTCCGGCTGAGTGGGAACAGCCTGCTGGCCCTTGGTCTAGGATCCACATTGATTTTGCTGGCCCAGTGGGGTCTCAGTATTTCCTAATAGTGGTTGATGCTTTCTCCAAATGGTTGGAAATAATAGCAATGAACAACATAACCACAAGTGCCACTATCAAGGTATTGAGCAGACTGTTTGCATCCCATGGTTGCCCTGATCTATTGGTGTCTGACAATGGACCACAACTAACAGCCAGGCAATTCGAATTATTCCTAGATGGCCTGGGGGTCAGACATGCCCTCATCTCGCCTTACTCGCCCTGGGCTAACGGGTTGGCAGAACGTTACGTAAGGGTGGCAAAAGAGGCATTGCACAGGTCAGGCCCTGGAGATGTGCAACAGAACTTGGACCAATTCTTATTAACCCAGCACATTACCCCTAACTCGCACACACATGTAAGCCCTGCAGAGTTATTGATGGGGAGAAAGTTGAGGTCACCACTAGACAGGTTAAACCCAAGGTTCTGTTTGAATAATAACCAAATGTGCATAAAACCAGAAAGAGAAATGTATTTGGGTCAAAATGTATATGTAAAATGCTTTGATGGAAATGTAAACTGGATGAAGGGAATTATTGTTAAGCAAAATGCACCCAAGACTTATATTGTTAAACTGGAGGATGGTCGTTTGTGGAAACGACACATAGACCACATTCGGAAACGAACTGAAAACCAATTACAACAACCCGCTGACTCGGACTCTCCCCCCTCAACAGACTTTTATACATTGCCCGAACTAAGAAACACGCAGAGAGACTTATCGGGCCAGGGGGAACCATCCAGCGACGCCGAGCCATCCTCGTCCTCCGAGGCCTTCGTTGGGCCCGCCAGGCCTAGTCCGCCGCACCGGGAGAACAGCGGCGAGCCATCCTCCACAGTCAGTGGCGAAGGAGAAAATGGACTGCGCAGGTCAGCGCGAGAGTCTCGAAGGCCCCACCGATTGGACGACTTCGTCACGTGGCTTTCTTGATGGATGGGTCCAACTATGAGGGGAGGGGTGTTGTATCCTGAAATGGCTACCTTGTAACGCTGTAAATAGTTTGTTCCTCTTTTCCAGCGCTGTCTGAGCCCAAGCAGGAAGTCGCTCCTGATTGGCTCAGACGCGGCCGGCTCTCGCTTTGGCGGGAACCGCAAAAGTATAAAAGAAGCGGCTTCTCCCTGCAGAGCCAGTCGGTACTCGCTGAATCGTCACTTTACCTTGCTGAGCTGTCACTTATTCTCTGAGCTGAATAAAAGTACCGATTGCTCAACCCTGTCTCTGGGTCTACTTCACTAACCACAACAGAAGTGAAACTGTAAAATGAATGATTGAGGGAACTAGGTATGTCTAGTCTAAATGAAGAAAAAGACCTGGGGTGCTAAGATAGCAGTCTTCCAGTACTTGTGGAGTGGTCACAGAGAAGAAGGGGTCAACCAGTTCTCCAAAGCACCTGAGTGCAGGAGAAGAAATGATGGATGGAAGACCTTTAGAAGGGAGCCAACCTAGAATTAAGGAGAAATTTCAGAAGAATTAAATCAGTGGAATGGCTTGCCTTCAGAAATTGTGGGTGCTAGAAGTTTTCAAGAAGAAACTGGACAGCCATTTGCCCAGAATGGTTTAGCGTCTCCTGCTTGAGCTGGGAGTTGGATTAGAAGACCTCCAAGATCCTTTCCAATTCTATTATTCTATGTTTTATGCTTGTCTTTGCTTCCTGGAACTCAACCACTTCATTCACTCTTACACTAATGCATGTACTCTGACAAACTCCTGAAATGTTTCACCAATTCAAAAAAAGGGAGCGTATTTTCATCTGTTCCTTGATGATTTTGTGTATAATAAATCCAACCAATTGAAATGATCCAAACGCTGGGAAGAGAATGCCTTCAATCAATGTAGTAAATAAACGTGAACCACAATCTGGAACCCATACCACATCTCAGACATCAACACCCTTGAAAATGTCCAAAGATATTTCACCAGAAGAGCCCTTCACTCCTCCACTCGAAACAGAATATCCTATGAAAATAGACTAACAATCCTGGGCCTAGAAAGCCTAGAACTATGGCGCCTAAAACACGATTTGAGTATTGCCCACAAGATCATATGCTGCAATGTCCTACCGGTCAATGACTACTTCAGCTTCAATCGCAACAACACAAGAGCACGCAACAGATTCAAACTTAATACGAACCGTCCAAACTTGACTGTAAAAAATATGATTTCAACAATCGAGTTATCGAAGCATGGAACTCATTGCCGGACTCAATTGTGTCAACCCCTAACACCCAACATTTCTCCCTTAGACTCTCCATCATTAACCTCTCCAGGTTCCTAAGAGGCCAGTAAGGGGCGTACATAAGTGCACTGGTGTGCCTTTTGTCCCCTGTCCAATTGTCTTTCCTTTCTTTCACCTATCATATATATTCTCTTCCTTTCATATATCCTCTCCTCTAAGTTCACTTTTACCCTTATATATATTACCACATGTCTATTTTTCTTCCTATGTATTTGTGTATTGGACAAATGAATAAATAAATAAAAATAAATCCCTGGCTTAGTCATTCAGGTCTTGGAGATGGCCTAAAGATTGTTGCCATTCCTGCAGTGAAATTCCTTCAAATTTCATAAAAAAAGTTGATTCCATCTGGATTACAGTAAGAATATTCTGGAATCCTTCCCACCTCACTGCTGAAGCAAAGAATGTAAAAAGAACCGTTGCACTTACCTGAACGGTCTTCTCGCTGCACTGCAAGGAGAGTCCAACATGGGTTAATCTTCAGCCAAGCTGGAAGGGACTGAGTTAAAAATTAGCATAATTTACTGGTCCAACCCCCATGCTGCCCTCTCCGGGTCAGTCTTACAATAAAACGAAGTCATAGTGATAGTAAACCAAGGAAACTTTATTAATTAACCAACTTGTAAGTAACTCAACTATGACAACTCTGAGACCCTGGGCCCAAACAGCCGGGTGGGTTTGGACTCTCCTTGCAGTGCAGCGAGAAGACCGTTCAGGTAAGTGCAACGGTTCTTCTCCACTTGCACTGCTTCGGAGAGTCCAACATGGGATATACCCAAGCTCAACTTATTAGGGGGGGAAAAGGCTGGACCAGGGGCGCAGGATCGGTGCAAACTCTCTGCAATACTCTGCGTCCAAAGGCTGCTTCCGCAGAAGCGAAAGTGTCCAATCTGTAATGTTTAATGAAGGTATTAGGCGTGACCCAAGTTGCCGCACGGCAAATATCGTCAATCGGGGCCTGTGTTGTCCATGCCGCTGAGGTGGCTGCACTCCTTGTTGAGTGCGCTGTGATGCCGCTTGGTATCGGTGTAGCCCTTGATTTGTAAGCAGTGATGATGCAGGAACGAATCCAGCAACTAATCGTCTTGGGCGAAACTTTATTCCCCATAGATGCTGGAAAATATGAGACAAATAGGGCTTCTGTCTTCCTAAAGGTGTTAGTCCGTCGAATATAAAGTTTGATGGCTCGTCTGACATCCAACTTGTGCCATCTTAGTTCCAGTGGGTGGGACCCCTGGGCACAAAAGTCTGGTAGTACAATGTCCTGAGATCTGTGAAAGACCGTGTTCACCTTAGGTAGGAAGGCGGGATCTGGTCTGAGGACCACTCTGTTGGTGTGGAAGATACATAGGTCCTGCCGGACTGATAGGGCTGAGAGTTCGGAGACTCTCCTTGCTGATGTGATTGCCGTGAGGAAGGCTGTTTTTAGAGATAACAGGCGTAGCGGTATCTCCCTCAAGGGTTCGAAGGGAGGCTCCGTGAGGGCCTGTAACACCAGTGGCAGATCCCATGTGGGGAAACGGTGTATAGTAGGAGGTCTAATGTTCGCTGCTCCTCTAATAAAATCCCGAATCCAAGGGTGCTGGGAAATTGGAGTAGTGAAGTCCATTTTAAGTATAGTGGCAATAGCTGCCGTTTGCCTGCGGAGTGTATTTGGAGCCAGCCCTTTATCCAAACCTGCTTGTAAGAACTCCAGAATTTGGATCACTGATGGTGACTGAGGATCCTGATTACGACCTCTGCAGAAAGCACAGTAAGCTTTCCAGGTAGCCTGGTAAATTCGCGTTGTGGAAGGACGGCGTGCTGCCTGTATGGTGGAGATCACCTTATCCGGAACCTGTTCCTTCCTTAGTCTCTCCCCCTCAAGTGCCACACGGCAAGACTCCACCACTGGGGGTCTGGATGGCAAATTGATCCTTGTGTCAGCACCACCTTGTGATGTGGAATGCGCCAAGGGGGAGAGATTGAGAGGTCCACTAGGTCCGCAAACCAAGGGCGTCTGGGCCAATGAGGGGCCACCAGGAGAATTTCTGCCTGTTCTTGTAATAGTTTGTGTATTACCCTCGGAATTAGGCAGACTGGAGGGAATGCATACAGCAGCTCCCTTGGCCATGGGCAGGCTAGAGCATTGATCTGTTCCGCTCCAGGTGAGGGGAACCTTGAGAAGAACCTTGGTAGGTGGTTGTTGTGGCAGGTGGCGAATAGGTCCACTGCTGGAATCCCAAATCTGTGCACAATGTCTTGGAAGAGATCCGAACTCAGGCTCCACTCTGTCGGGTCGATCGTGGTCCGACTGAGCCAATCCGCCTGTATGTTGGAGGTGCCGGATATGTGCTCTGCTCGTAGAGATGCGAGGTGTTGCTCTGCCCACCTGAACAAGGACTGAGATTCTCGCATCAGGCGACCCGATTTCGTGCCGCCTTGGTGGTTGATGTGTGCCCTGGTTGCCACATTGTCTGTAAGTATCAGAACATTTCGGCCCCTCACCAGGCCTGTGAAGTGTCGTAGAGCCAGGTGGACCGCTCTGAGTTCCAAGTAATTGATGTTGCTGCATGCGAGATCCTCTGGACTCCATAATCCTTGGGCCATCCCTACCTCGGAGTGAGCTCCCCAACCCGAGAGACTCGCGTCCGTAGTTATCGTCACCTCTTGTTGCAGTAGGAACGGCGATCCTTGATGTAACGCCGACGACTTCCACCATGGGAGTGATTTGCGTACCTCTTGTGAGATTGTCACCAATCTGGAAGAGTGGCTGGTCCGGTTTTGTTGAAAAGGAATGAGAAACCACTGCAGTGGTCTGGCATGTAGTCTGGCCCAGGGAACAATGTCTATGCAGGAGATGAGAACTCCCAACAGCTGGGACAGAAAGGCCAATGTTACTGTACGGTTGCGTTGCGCTTCTGTGATCAGCGACCTGACCTTGACCTGGCGGTCTGGTGATAGGAAGACCTTGCCTTCCATGGTGTCTATGTAGGTACCTAGGTGAGGTAAGTACCTGGTCGGTATGAGATGACTCTTCTGGTAGTTGATTGAGAACCCCGCCTCTGCCAGGGTCTCCATAGTCTCTGACAGGTCGCGTCGTGCCCGGCTGTAGCTGCTGGACAGTATAATAATATCGTCCAGATACGCCATCAGTCGTAGCGAGCGTGTCCGTAGCTCTGCGGTGAGGATGTCCAATAACTTTGTAAAAGTCCTGGGAGCTGACGATAGGCCAAAAGGCATCGCCTTGTACTGGAAATGGTGGTTTTCGAAACAAAAGCGAAGGTATTTCCTGGAGTCTGGATGCACTGGGACATGGAGGTATGCCTCCTTGAGGTCTATTGACGTCAGCCAGTCCTGTTGACGTATTGCGGATAGTATAGTCCTTAGAGAGTGCATTTTGAACCTTCGGTATTTTATGTATAAGTTCAACTGCTTCAGGTTGAGGATGAGGCGGCAACCCCCTGAGGCTTTGGGTACTATAAACACTATGGAATAGTACCCCTGTTTCTCCTGGTGTGGAGGAACCTTCTCGATGGCTCTGATCTGAAATAGATGATGAATTTCTTGGTAAAGGAGGTTGCGCTTGTGATTGTTGGAGAGAACCGGACACTCCAGAAATCTGTTTGGCGGATGCAGGGTGAACTCCAGGGCGAGTCCTTGAGTTATGGTATTTATGGCCCAAGTGTCGGTGGACATAGATGCCCAGGAGGCGGTGAAGTGCTGCAGCCGCCCCCCTATGGGAACTGACCTGGCAGAGTCATTTGTTCCTTCTATAGCCTCCTCTGTTGGAACCTCTATAGGTCCTCCTTGATTGTTGGAACTGTCTGTTCCTATCTCCAAATCCACCTCTGTCCCCTCTGTAGGACAGTTGAGAGTAGGACCCCTGGGTATAAGATCTTCCAGCCTGGGGTGCAGAGGGGGAAGATTCGGCCCGAAAGGGCTGGCGCCTAGAATATGGGGCAGTGCGTCTTTCCTGCCTTCTGTAAGATCTAGGCATGACTTTTTTCTTGTCCTTGTCTTCCACAAGGACCTTGTCCAGAGATTCTCCAAACAATTTTGACCCATCAAATGGGGCCGAGGCAAGACGTCCCTTGGACTTGGCGTCAGCTTGCCAAGTCCGGAGCCAGAGTAAGCGCCGGGATGACTGGTTTGCTGCTAGGGCTCGTGAGGAGAAACGAGATGCAGACAGGGTGGCATCCGCCGAGAATTCTGCCGCGGCTAGTAGCTTGTTAAGGTCTTGCCTTAAGCGACCCTCCTCAGGTCCCAGCTTAGAGAGCATTTCTTGGAGCCAAAGGACCGAAGCTCTGTTAAAAAATGAGGCTGCCGAAGCTGCTTTGAGGGCCCATGCCGACATCTGGTGAGCTTTTTTGTTAATTGCCTCTGCCTTCCGGTCTTCCGGTTTTAGGCCATCTGCCACCTCGGAAGGAACTAATGCGTTAGATACTAGAGCTGCAATCGGAGCATCTACCGTTGGAAATTCAAGTAACTTTTCCAATTCTGGTTCAAATGCATAAAATTTACGCTCAGAAGCTGTTGGGCCTAGAGCAGCTGCTGGGTATTGCCAAGGCCTCTGTACATTGTCCAAAAAGATCTTAGGGGCTGGTATAAGGTCAGCATCCCTTTGGATCTCCGTGAGTACCCTCGAGGCTGGAGGAGGGACTGATGCAGAATCTGTGGGCTTTTCAGGGGTGCCCAAGGCCACAGTCATCTTTGCTTTATTAAGCAGTACGCGAAAGATAGCGGGTCTAAAGAGGCCTGTATATGTTGGTGGCTCCGGGGGTGCTCCCTCATCCTCAGATAGGCCATCATCTGGTTCTGAGCCCTGCCCTCTGAATGCAGGATCTTCTAGGAAGGAGTCATGAGCAGGGGATGGGGGAGCCGGTGCTGCCCAGATATTCCTTTGCAGGGAAGGAGGAGGAGTAGGATTTAGTGGGGCAGGAGGTGCAGTTGCTTGTTGCACTCCCGTTACTATGCCATGTGAATATGCTGAGGCAATCATATCCTGCAATGCTGGTGGCAGGCGCTGCCAGGTATCTGGGGATGATCTGAGCCCCGCAGCTGTTGGGGTGAATGTGGCAGTAGGCAATGGTGGGGGCGGCATGTGCCATGCAGGCGAGACAGAGGATGGCCTGGAAACCTCAGGTCTTATAGGGTCTGCCACCTGGGATGGGCCCCCGAACCTATCTGGGGACCAGTCCCTGTCTGTTGCCAAACCACTTCCTTCTGGGAGTCTTGGAGGAGTCCCAATTATCACACCCCCACTCTGACCTGGTACTGATGAGACAGTGATATTGCATTGTTTCTGAGCCTCAAGTTGCTCCTCCAATGCTTTAATTCGACGCTCGGCCTCTCTTAATCCAGATGATGACTGAGAGGTTTTTGACTTTGCCTTTGAGGAGTGTGTTTTCTCCTTGGCCTTTGTGGCTGAGGGCTCTGCTGTCCCCTGCTGTGGAAGATCAGCCATTGGGGATTTAATTGCAAGCCTCCGTAACGAGAGAATGGAGGAAAAAAGCCTTTTCTTTGTTATAACCAGTATTACCGAGCGAAAAATGGCCACCGCAATTGTTTTTCCTGTGTAACAGGAAATCCGGTCTCTTCCTGCCCTTCTAGGAGCCCGGCCGGAAGTCGGTTGATCCAAAATGGCGGCTCCCTGTGTGCCGCGCCATCTTGTAATGGCCCTTCCCTTATGTAGCCGACTCAGGCGGCAAAGGGGAATAATCGGTTTAAAACCGATCTCGGGCGGCGTTTTTGGGCGGGAATTTCCAATCGCTCGCTCTGGCCCAGCATAGTAATAAAAAACGCCTCGCCCTGAGGTATGGCCGCGCAGGCCGGGGACCTCTGCCGGTGTCTTTCTGTGGCGGGAGATTTGAATCTCCTCCTGCTGCAAGGAACGGTATGGCCTCGCAGGCCAGGGACCTTCATCACCGGTAACCTCCAGCCTTGGGAGCTGTCCCCACGCAGGGGACAAGCTCCGAACTGGGAAAGCCGAATTGGGGCCATACTCCACAGAGCAGGGGCCCAATCACACGAGGTGTGTTGCTCCATAAATCTGGAATAGAAACAGAAAGGAGAAAAATTCATTAAGTACAGTTAGTACATTTATTTCAAACAGTTATACAGATAAATCTACAATTAATAACAATAAGAAAAACAATTAAAAACTACCCCTAGACTCAAAGAGTCCTAGGAGGAAAAACTCATGTGTCCCTACACTATGACTGAGTTTTTTAGACTGACCCGGAGAGGGCAGCATGGGGGTTGGACCAGTAAATTATGCTAATTTTTAACTCAGTCCCTTCCAGCTTGGCTGAAGATTAACCCATGTTGGACTCTCCGAAGCAGTGCAAGTGGAGAACAACACCAGTCAACTACTTTGGCTGAAAAGATGAGATCTTTTAAAGTTCCAGTGAATTTTTCTTCTTTAGTTTTTTGGATTCCATCAATACAACTGGGATTGAATTTATTAATATTTTTATTAGAAGTAGTAGTATTTGAACTGCAGATTCCTAGGGAGACCACTTTAGAGGGAAAAAACAAGGTTTTCATATACAATATACTCTTTTCACCTCAACCGAGAATATGCAAAAGCACCCTACAGCACCCACCAGAATTTAACTGAAAAGCTCTTCTCTTTCCAAAGAATATCCAAAAATAAAAATCCTCTTTCTAGTACCCATTACAGTAAGACCTCACCTATCGTGGGTGTTACGTTCCAGACCCGATCGCGATAGGTGAAATCCGCGATGGGGAATTTATCGACTGATAGTACTTTAGGGGGGGACAATCCCTGCTCCCTCTTTCTCCTCCTTCCCACCAGCTCCGGATGCCTGGAGGCGAGCAACGGCCAGCTAACCTTTCCCCCCCACTACTACTTACTCTGCGCCTGAGGAAAAGAAGGGGAGGGGGCAAAAGTATCGCAGTCCCTGAGCATTCCCGACCCACTGCTGTTCTTTGCAGCAGTTCGGCCAAACGTTGTCTTTTTTGCCTTGCCCCAGCTGGAAAGTCCCTAGTGAGCTGCCCCGGCTGGTTCTTTTTCTCTCTCTCTCTCTTTTCTTTTCTTTTTTCCCCCCCTCCACCCGCCCAGCACTTCCTCTCCCGCCCTCGAGCCCAGTCTGGAAATCCCCGCCGCGTTCCTTTCTTTGCTCGCGCTCGCTTGTTCACGCGCTGCTGGGAGCTCTTTCTACAACCCCAAGCACACCGCCGCCGCCGCCAACCACTAAGCGCACCTCCAAAGAGGAACGGCCGACCCCTAGCCGTAGTTCCGAGGAAGAAGTGACAGAGATGGCGCTCTTTTCATTCGTGGGTAATTGGGGTTTTGCTTACATCGGGAGTCCCGCTGGAATTATTCTAGCGCTTGTTTGTGTGGTGAAATGATTCAAATGAAACTTCTCTCTGAGCATGAGCTGAGCGCTTGTCCTGCCCTTCCAAACTTCTAAGCGCCGTATCTGTGCCAACACTGACTTCAAAACCCGCGATGAAGTGAAGCCGCGGTAGGTGAAGCGCGATATAGCGAGGGACTACTGTACGTTACTTAGTTGGAAAATGACATGCCTGCAAGAAAACTACCAAGTTCGGAGAGCACCAAGGACTGCAAAAAATTTCTTATATTAAACTGATATACTAAATAAAACATAATATTTTTTCCTGTACTACACTCATTATATTTAAGCTAAAAATTCCCAACCAAAATTAACACTTCTTCTTCCCCTGCTTTCTCTTGTGAGACTGAAAATTGAGGCTGACTTTTCAAGTCCCAATTTATTTTTTTATTTTAAATTTGCTTGGTGTACATCAGGGCTGAAATGCTCCTAGTTTGCTCATGCCTGTTGGTCATCAGAGATCCAGTTGCAAAGGGAATGGGAGGCTCTGCCATTGGACACTGGTGGTAATAGCATTCATCTATTTTATTATTATTAAATCAATTTACATTATTGCCCAATTGATAAGCAGCTCAGAAAAGGGTGCGCACACACATACAAAACAATGCATAACAACTCAAAGAAACATGAAAACAACCAAATACGGTCAAAGAAAAATCAACGTAAGAAAACTTTTAAAAGAAATATGAAAACAAATGTGGAGAGTTGGTTTAATCAAGTGGTTAAGGTACTAGGCTAGAAATCCCCAAATCAACACGGACTCCGGAAACTTCACACTGGGCTTCAAGCATCTTGCAGTGTGTGCCTATCCTTCCTTCCCCCATACTCTGGATCCTTCTCTTCTCTTTGCAAATGAGATGCAAAAATTTCCACAGTCTGTGTTGACTGGGGGAGCCATGTCATCTATTGGTGTTGGTTCACTGTACTTCATTGAGTCCAGGATCTACCAGGAGATTTTGGAGAACTTCATGCTTCCTTCCCCAGAAGAGCTTTATGGGGATGCTGACTTCGTTTTCCAGCAGGATCTGGTGCCTGCTCTCACTGCCAAAAACACCAAAAGCTGGTTCAATGACCGTGGGATTACTGTGCTTGATTGGCCAGCAAACTCGCCTGACCTGAACCCCATAGAGAATCTATTGGGCATCGCGAAGAGAAAGATGAGAGACATGAGACTGAACAATGAAGGCCACTATTGAAGCATCCTGGTCTTCCATAACACCTCAGCAGTGCCACAGGCTGATAGCTTCCATGCCATGCCACATTGAGGCAGTAATTGCAAAAGGAGACCAAACCAAGTACTGAGTACATATGAATGCTTATACTTTCAGAGGTCCGATACTGCATGTAATATTTTAATTTTCTGAGATTGTGGATTTGGGGGTTTCATGAGGTGTACCCCATAATAATCGCAGTTATGACAAATCACAGCTTGAACTATCTTGCCTTGCACGTAATTAGTCTCACAAATATTAGTTGCACCTTTTAAGTTGCATTACTGAAATAAATGAACTTTTGCACCATATTCTGATTTTTCGAGTGTCATCTGTACATGTTTGACAAACAAATAAATAAAAATAAAATCTGATCTTATATGAGACAGGCAACAATAATCGGAGATAGGCAATCTGCAAATAATAACCTGGGCCTGCATCAGGAAACTCTTAGAACAATAGTCAACAACCAGCATATTGAATTTCATGGCAAAGAGGAAGTAGATTGCTAGAATGCAGAACACAGAACAATAGAGTTGGAAGGGATCTTGGAGGGCTTCTAGTCCAACACCCTGCTCGAGCAGGAGATTCTATATCATTTCAGACAAATGATTGTCCAATCTCTTTTTGAAAGCCTCCAGTGATGGAACAGCCACAACTTCTGAAGGCAAGTTGTTCCGTTGGTTGATTGTTAGGATATTATAATTCTCACCGCTAGAAATCATAGACTTCTTTTGCTGCTGCAAGCAACTGGGCTGGGCTTTCTTCTCAAACACTCTTAAGAGCCCAACCTTGTGACAAGAAGGTACAAGACCAACTGTCCTACGAGTGGTGGTTTCATTGTCTACCTTGAGAAGGCTGCTTTCACCATAGTGGAGGATCATAGAAACCATAAAGTATGAAGAACTGGGGAATGGACACTCTCGTTCTACTTTCCTCTCTTTTCCTCTCTTTTCCCCTCTTTCTCTTTTAAAGTTAGAAGCTTGTGGACAGCACCTGTAAGCTCATTTTAGAAACTTTAAAACTGAAAGGTAGGATATAAATGTGACAAAAGTACATGTGAATTTGCATTTTGTGCACGGCCTCCACCATACATTACTCACATAGCCTTGGAGACCAAGTTTTGAATACCCATCCCAACTTTGATGTATTAATGACCATTTATTCAAAATTTCCCTTTCTGAACAATTATGCTGGAATACCACCATGACAGAGATCCAGTACCCAACCTAATAAAATAAATCTTCAATATTAATACATGCATGAATCTCCACAGACAAATGGAACAGTCAGGAATGGCCATGGCTATTAGTGGCTTTTTTCAAGGCGATGTTCATATTTTGGTCTTGGGGATTAAAAACTAAGACAAGTGGCTTTTAGGACATGACGTTAATTGGCCACAGAAGTTGCTATATTGCTTGGGTTTGTGATAATGATTTTATTATGGCTATTACACACATTTTAAAGTACTGTGGCTATATTAATTTTTGTAATTTGAAAAGTGTACATAGTTTTTGATCTGTCGTCATCCTTACCATCAGCATCACAATGTCCACCATGTGGTAACACTCTGTCCAGAAAGGCTAATTCAAAATATAAACTTGGAAATGGAAACTTAAATAAAGTAAAAAAAAAAATGCAAATGAAATGCCTGTATTATTTATTTCTGGCATACATAAGGCAGCACCTGTACTAGTCAAAATGTTTTCGCCAGCAATTTGGTGTTTATAGCTGTTGCAGAATTACAATAATGGCATGTGGTTGAACCTTATCCAAATCTAGAGGAAGGTTGAGATATAATTCTTATAAATATACAAGCAATTAATAAATAAGCAGGATTTGCTTCCTGATAAGTGGACATTTGTTTGAGCAGAAGTGGTATTCAACCGGTTCAGAATGGTTCGGGTGAACCTGTAGTAGCAACCAGCGGTTTCCTCCCCACCCCCACCCCGGTGCTATGCCATTCCATTTAAGCACATTTTGAAGTCATACACATGTGTGCTAGCCACATGTGTGAGCACAGTGCACGTGCAGAAGGCCACACACCTGTGCAGAGGCTTCAAAATATGAGCATGCATACTCTCACATTTACGAACCTCTGTGTTTGACCACATCCAGAATATATTGTTTTGTAATAAGGCTGTCAAGACTCCTAGCTGTAGAGTTATAATGATCATCTTCATAAGAGGTTAGAAAATCTCTCCTTTCTCCCTTTTCTCATATCTACCTCAGTACTATTGATTTTTCCTCTAAAGGAACAATTTCATATCCCTGGCAAATACCATGTACGGACGTATCTATTAATCGTACTTCTTTCTCGCCTTTCATGCATAGGCTAGTACAGAGAGCTCTGTTCATTTCATCCTCGAAATTAGTGGCATGCAAAACATTTTTATACTTGAAATATTTGCAGCAGCTTGTCTTGCCCTTCTAGAAGTATTTCTGAGTTTGAGAAAAGACATTTTGAGCTTGAAGCTGGACCACTGTTGACCTTGCAGCAGGCCTGAAGTGAAACAAATTGGAAATGGGAAAGCAGCAATTTTGAACTCCACCTTGCGTGCTTCACACTAAAATGTTTCGGATTTCAAACCTTTGCACACTGCTATTCATAACAATCTTGCGATGGTTGTCCATTGGTTAAGAAAGCAGGCGACCTAAAGTTATTCAGAATGATTCATGCGTAAGCAGCAATTTAAAGTAGGATCGTTTCTGATGTAGTCTTCCCCCCTGACAGCTACCTCACGCTGATTCTGATTGCACGGTACGTAATTTCCTAAATGTAGTAGGGTTGTATGTAAAATAGAAAACGATGCCACTTTTTCTTCTTAAATAAAGCTTGCCAAGCTTCGGAATGACGGTATTTAATGGAAAAACTGATTTCACGAAGCATCCTGCATAGGCAATTGAACACCACAAAATGATTAGAGTTATTTTATCGCTAAAAGCTGAGCAAACACACCTTTAATTCCTGTTGTCCCCTTCTCAGCTGTATTACACCTTTTATTTATTAATCATGAAGCTGGAACTGTGATCTAGTAAATTAATCCAGGACCCACTCAGAGGACAGATATTTCTGAAGGTCTTAAGATGTATTTGAGCATGTATATATTATTAAGTCGACAGAAAATTTAATTCGGTGACTTTCTGCCTATTCATTGTCGTACTTTAAATTACACACTGGAAAGGAAATCTCAAGGAACATTAGGCTATTCTTGGTGTTTGGGTTGGTGAATTCTCAAGAGCATTCACGCAAGGAGTTCAGATCCTTTAAACCCTCCCGAAGAAGCTGAAGGACTGATGATTCCTCCGATGCTCAACCATAAAACTGGTGACTGTGAAAATGCGGAGAAAAATACCCTTTTCTGCTGTGTCTTTATTTCTATTTTAAAAAAACAATGGTTCTTCGTCTTAAAGGCTTTGAGGACAGGGTGTAGCATGAGACCAATATCTGGCATGAGAAAAATCAAACACTGCGAAAGAATAATTGTACTGAACCAAAACACAGGCCAAGGGTGCAATTTTAGGACTGACAATAGGATGTTTTAGGAACAAAAAAAAAAAATGGTAGGGTGGATAACTGCGGCAGAGGCAGATGTAAAGATCTGCAACATTCAGCTTTCCTTACCCTTGGGTGTGCTTCCAAGTGATGTAGTACTTCAACAACCTCCAGAGGCCCACCATTTGCCTATCCCTAGATTATAAGATGACACAAGTTGTCCTCCATGCTATTTGGAAACTTTTATCTTCTACAGTATGTCAACATGCCACCAGAAACTTCATTGTCTCTAAGGAAGCAATGTTGAGTGCAGGTCTAAAACCATTCAATGATTTCTCTTACCTGATCTTTTTTAAAAAAAAATTCCCAGCTTTCCCCTCTTGAGATTCTCTGTAAGGAGAGACAATGCAACCTCGTAGATGACCCTCACTCTGTCAAAGACCTAGGAGTACTCATCTCAAACGATTTAAGCCTCAGAGCTCACTGTGACATTATTGTCAAAAAGGCATTAAAAGTTGTTAACTTAATTTTGTGAAGCTTCTTCTCCAGTAACAATGCACTGCTAACCAGGGTATACAAAACCTTTGCCAGACCAATTCTCAAATACAGCTCTTCTGCCTGGTATCCACAGTGTATATCGGACATTAATATAATTGAGTAGGTTCAGAGGTATTTCATGAGAAAAATAACCCACCCCTCTGCCCACAAGAGAATATCTTATGCCACCAGGCTCAACAATTTGGGCTTGGACAACCTGTAACTATGCTGTGTATGGCCTGACCTAAGTATAGTACACAAAATTGTCTGCTACAACATCCTACCTGTCAGCGACTATTTCAACTTCAACCTGAATAATACACGGCCGAACAATGGATACAAACTCAAGGTAAACCGCTTGAAACTCAACTCATGCCCTCATCACCTCGAGGCTCGACTACTGTAATGCTCTCTAGATGGGGCTACCTTTGAAGAATGTTCGGAAACTTCAGATCGTGCAGAACGCAGCTGCGAGAGCAATCATGGGCTTTTCCAAATATGCCCATGTTACTCCAACACTCCGCAGTCTGCACTGGTTGCCGATCAGTTTCCGGTCACAATTCAAAGTGTTGGTTATTACCTATAAAGCCCTTCATGGCACCGGGCCAGGATACCTTTGAAACCGCCTTCTGCCGCACGAATCCCAGCGACCGGTCAGGTCCTACAGAGTTGGCCTTCTCCGGGTCCCGTCAACTAAACAATGTCGTCTGGCGGGACCCAGGGGAAGAGCCTTCTCTGTGGTGGCTCCGACCCTCTGGAATCAGCTCCCTCCAGAGATTAGAACTGCCTCTACCCTCCTTGCCTTTCCTAAACTCCTCAAAACCCACCTCTGTCATCAAGCGTGGGGGAACAGACATCTCCCCCTGCTTATGTAGTTTTAGTGCATGATATGACTGTATGTATGTTTTTTATATTGGGGTTCCTTGCTTTTAGATTTTTTAAATGTACAATTGCTATTTTAGATTTTAAATTATTAGATTTGTCAATACATATTGTTCTTTATCATTGTTGTGAGCCGCCCCGAGTCTATGGAGAGGGGCGGCATACAAATCTAATAAATAATAATAATAATAATAATAATAATAATAATAATAATAATAACTGCAGAAAATATGACTTCAGCAACAGAGTGGTCAACACCTGGAATGCTCTACCTGACTATGTTATTACATCCTCAACTCCCCAGAGTTTCAATCTTAAACTGCCTACCATGGATCTGACTCCATTCCTAAGAGGTCCATAAAGGGGACATGGATAAATGCACCAGCATGCCTACTGTCTCCTACTGTCCCCATTTATTTGTACTCGTTTCCTGTGTTCGTGTCCATGTTTATACTTATACCTGTTATCTTGTACATGTTTGACAAACTAAAATTTAAAAACTGCTAGAAAGGAAGACCTTAAGAAGAATGTCTATGGAGATTCTTAGTCATTCAGATGATGGTTGTCCAAAAGCAGAGGTGGGTTCCTCCCAGTTCGGACCGGTTCTAAAGAACCGGTAGTAACTTGGTGGCCTGTGTTGCTGTAACTGGAACCAGAACCCACACCTGTCCCAAAGGTAACTGGACTTTGTTTTTCCTTGAAGATGTTTCACTTCTCATCCAGGAAGCTTCTTCAGAAAATTTTTCAGTTCTTCAGAACTGTTGAAGCTTCTTGGATGAGAAGTGAAACATCTTCAAGGAAAAACAAAATCCAGTTGAAAAAGCACCTTTGGGACCTTAAGAAGAACTCCTGGGAACTACTGAATGTAGAAAGAATGAACTGGTCCTCTCAACACTCTTAGCAGCAGTGACCAGAAAGTACTGTGTAATTTAAATATTTTAAATGTATACAGTGCATTTAGAGACAGATGCTTGCAGACTTACTGTTTTTAGTGGTGTGTGGATCAGGTGGATCCAGATCAAGTTGGTTCAATGTAACCTTTAGGTGGCAGAACAGAAGACAAGGAAGGGTCTTGTTGTTCTCCTTAGATGCAGCAATGTTTCCATAAGATGATAGAGAGGATAGAGTCTACAGCAGACAGAAAAGAATTCTACACTTCCTGCAATTTAGATGGATAAGCAAATCTGATTTGAACTCTTGATCTGGTTCAGTAAATTATTCTGCATTTTAGGTATCTAAATTGCATAATTCAAGCAAATTGATTTGATTTGGGCTTCCAGATTGTTTCGGAAGATGCTACATTTTGCACATCTAGAGTCACGTTTCTATATCTTTAAAATTATGATGAGTTCAATAGTATTTTTGATCCATAGGATCCATCTATACATATTGTTAGGAGGAAATGGGTGGGTCCACTTCAGCTTAAAGCTTAAAATGGAACCCTGGGCCACCATTACCCCATTTCAACTAACCCCCCTTTCACAATTTTTTAATTTTTTTCCTAAAAAAGTCTCAGTTCTTTGGAAACTCCTTTTAAACAATTATATACACCATGGAAATCTTGTTGAAATAGTCACCCCTGTATGGACTTTGGGAAAAGATGTTATGTCTCTTTAAATGCTTGCCTTTTCTAGCTAAATCCTTCACACCTGTGATTGCTGTAAAGTACAGTTTGCTGTCTCCATTTTGTTTCTTCTGTCCCCTCTCTTCTCCCTCTTACTGAACACACAGGATGGCTATTAGGTGCCCACTTATGTATAGAATGTTTTATTGTTAGAATAGGAGCCCTTTTTTTGCACAGTAACTTTCCTGTTGATCCAGAAAGGTAATGTGTATTTTATGGTTTTGCCTTTGATTAGTCCTATTTTTTTAAAACTTTTGTGCCAAGAGTTTGAATTCTTAACAAACCTGAAATATGATAGAAATGGATATTGCCAAATAACTAATATTCGAAAATTAGGTTTTCCATGTATTATATAATGGTGCTGTAATGGCACGAGGGAATGACCTTGGGAGACAGGAGAAAAATATTCTGCATTTTAAGTATCTGAATTGCATAATTCAAGCAAACTGATTTGATTTGGGCTTCCAGATTGTTTTGGAAGATGCTACATTTTGCGCATCTAGAATCACATTTCTATATCTTTAAAATTATGACGAGTTCAATAGTATTTTTGATCCATAGGATCCATCTATACATATTTTTAGTAGAAAATGGGTGGGTCCACTTCAGCTTAAAGCTTAAAATGGAACCCTGGACCACAATTTCCCCCTTCAACTAACCCCCTTTCACAATTTTTTAAATTTTATCCTATAAAAGTCTAGGTTCTTTCGAAGCTCCTTTTTAAAAATTATATACACCATGGGAATCTTGTTGGAATAGTCACCCCTGGATAGACTTTGGAAAAAGATGTTATGTCTCTTTAAATGCTTGCCTTTTCTAGAGAAATCTGGCGGGCCCCAGGGGAAGAGCCTTCTCTGTGTGGCCCTGGCCCTCTGGAATCAACTTCCCCCAGAGATTAGACCCTCCTTGTCTTCTGTAAATTACTTAAGACCCACCTATATCGCCAGGCATGGGGGAATTGAGACATCACCCCCAGGCTTACAGAGTTTGTGTTGTATGGTTTTTTAAATGATGGGTTTTTAGATGTTTTCTTTTAATTATTAGATTTGTTATGCTGTATATTGTTTTTGTCATTGTTGTGAGCTGCCCCGAGTCTACGGAGAGGGGCGGCATACAAATCTAATAAATAATAATAATAATAACAATAATAACAATAATAACAATAATAATAATAATAATAATAATAATAATAATAATAATAATAATAATAATTATTATTATTATTATTATTATTAAATCCCTCACACCTGTGATTGCTGTAAAGTACAGTTTGCTGTCGCCATTTTGTTTCTTCTTTTGTTTCTTCCTTCTCTTCTCCAACATGTGATGGTGCATAAGGTGCCCACTTATGTATATAATGTTTTATTGTTAGAATAGGAGCCTTTCTTTTTTTTTGCACAGTTACTTTCCTGTTGATCCAGAAAGGTAATTTATGTATATAATTTATGTATATATAATGTATATAATTTATGTATATAATTTATGTGTATTTTATGGGTTTGCTTCTTTTAACTTTTGTAAATTTTGAATTCTTAAACCTGAAATGGATATTGCCAAATAACTAATATTAGAAAGTTGAATATTCCATTTATTATGTAATGGCATGAGGGAATGACCTTGGGAGACATGGAAAAAAGATACTATCAAGGGATTAGTTGAATTAAAAGCAATGAAGTGCCTTTCAATAGGAATAGTAGATTGGTCAAGAAACTAAGAAAAAAAACACTCCCTAGTTTCCTGCTGTAATGAAGACAGGTGGAGAAATGTCCTTTCAAACTTGCAAGAATCTGTTAAAGTAGAATTAGTTCATCTGATTAGGTTTCCTGTCTGGTCTCCCTTGTAAAGATGTCATCATCTTCGCATTTGCCTCTTTTGTTGATCCTGTTGATATGGAAGCAACTGGATCCCTTTGCCAGCCCTCTACTTAGTCTTGCGTTATCCCTGAGGTTGCTCTGTCTCCCAACACTTTGGTTTAGAACATACAGGATCTATATTTATTGTGGATTTTAATTATTTTACTTTTTAGCTACATTATTTTTTAAAAAATAGAGTTCAGAAATTATTATACGATGGAATGTGGCAAGGAGCTGAATTCTCAGGATTCAGCCCAAAGATTTTTGCTCCATAAGACCCACTCTCCCCTCCACCACCAAAAGTGGGTGGAAATGTCTGTGAGTCTTTGGTGAATAGCAGCCAGGCTGCCATAGCGGTGTCTTTTTTACAATGCTGAACCCTGTGTCTTCTGGTTTTGTCATTGCCTGCCTCTTCCGTCTCTTTTCTGCAGCCTAGGAGTCAACTTTAGAGGATACAAATAGAATATATAGACTGGACTGGACTGGAATAGAATAGAATATTGGCCAAGTGTGATTGGACATACAAATAATTTATCTTGGTGCATTATATATATATCTACGAAAACACACACACACACACACATATATATATATTCGTAAATTTTTACGGGTATATGTATGTAGATTGTTCTGAGTTCGGGTTTTGCCCTGTGTAATATTTTGCATGTTTATGCGACGTTTCGGTGAAATCACATTCACCATCATCAGGCTGAAGTTTCCAAGCTTCGTGCTGTTGTAAAATGGAATGTTTGCAACTGTCATTTCTTCCTAGTATATAGTGTGGGGGTGGAGATTTGGTTTGAATGTAGCAAATAGATTGGGTGATTATGTTTTAGTGATCTGATTGGTTGGTGTAATCATAATTATTAGAAGGATTGACATGGTGATTTTTATGAAGTGTTTTTTGTTTAAGGCTGGTTTCCAAATTTCCAAATTCCAAAATCATAATTATTAGAAGGATTGACATGGTGATTTTTATGAAGTGTTTTTTTTTTGTTTAAGGCTGGTTTCCAAATTTCTGGTAGGCGGGACGTGTCATCTCTTTTATTTATGCAAAGGGGGCTCCTCTCAATTTCTATGGCTTCTAGAGCAACTCTTCTATATAAATTCTCTGTTTTGTGAAGTAATTTAGTTTTTTCAAAGTCAATTTCGTGCCCTGTTTTTTTAATGTGCTGGACAAGGGAGGAAGTCTTTTCTTCTTTTTTAACTGCATTCACATGTTCTGCAATGCGTTGGCTCACTCTTCGGTTGGTTTGTCCAATGTATGTGGCTGCACATGTTTTGCAAGGGATTTCATAGATTCCTTGGTATTCCAATTGGATTTTATCTTTGGGGCTCCTTAGGATATTAGATTTTTTTGGTTAGTGCAAAATGAAGTTTTGATGTTATGTTTGTGCAGAATTTTACTAATTTTGTCTGTGGTGCCCTTGATGTAAGGGAGGATGGTGGTACCATTGTCCTGTTCTTGATCTTGTTTTTTGGGGGGTGTCTCTTTTTTGATTAGGTTTGTGATTGTTTTCCCTTCGAATCCATTAGAAATTAATACATCTTTGAGTTTGTTCAATTCAGTTTTTAAGTGCTCATGGTCAGCTAAGCGTTTGGTTCTGGTGATGAGAGTTTTGGCCACTGAGGTGATTTGTGCGGGGTGGTGGTGTGAGTGTGCATTTAGATAACGGTTGGTATGGGTTTTCTTTTGGTAGATAGTGTGTCCTAGGCTGCCATTGGGTTTTTTATAGACCAGTACATCTAGAAAGGGAAGTTGATCATTGATTTCTGTTTCCATAGTAAACTGTATTTTGGGGTGTAGGCTGTTAAGATGTGTGAGGAAATTGTCTAGTTTTTCCTTACCATGTGGCCAAATTACAAAGGTATCATCAACATATCTCAGCCAAAGTTTAGGTTTGTATTTGGATTGCTCTAATGCATTATTTTCGAAATATTCCATATAGTGTGTGTGTGTGTGTGTGTGTGTGTGAGTGATGAGGCCAGAACAAGGCCAAAATGGGACCATCCTAGTCTCCCTTAATTTTAAAATTCCAGCTAAAAAAACATTTGACACATACAGAATATAGTTGTCGGCTATAAATAAAAAAATTAACTGCCTTGTAATGGTCCTGGGTTGGACCTAGAGGCAAAAAGGAGCTGTGACGTTCCTTCAATATACCAGGGTGATCCGACATAAACACACACACACACACACACACACACACACATATTTGTTTTCGTAGATTTTCACGGGTATATGTATGTAGATTGCTCTGAGTTCGGGTTCAAAATATTACACGGGGCAAAACCCGAACTCAGAACAATCTACATATATATATATGTCGGTCTTGGTATATTCAGGTTTCTTCCCGTGTAGGATTTGGAAATTTCTGGCGACATTTCGATGAGGTCTCACTCGTCATCTTCAGGCTGGTGTTTCTGTCCTTGTTCTAAGGCAAACACTGCGAGACCTGAGCTGCCTTCCTTCTATAAATACTGGTGGCTGGGTGTGGTTTGATGGCTCAGCAATTGCCTGCTGTGTAGAAACCTCATTTCCAGAACCAAACGCCTAGCCGACAAAGACCACCTGGAACCTGAAGTACACAGTCTCACAAATGTATTAATTTCCAATGGATTCCAAAGAGAGGCAATCAACAACTTAATCCAAAAAGAGACACCCCCCAAGAACCAAGACACAGAACAGGACAATGGCATCGCCCTCCTCCCTTACATCAAAGGCACCACAGATAAAATCAGTAAAATTCTCCGCAAACACAACATCAAGACAGCCTTTGGTACAGATAAAAAAATAGCCAACATCCTAAGAAACCCGAAAGACAATATCCAACTAGAAAACCAGGGAGTTTATCAAATACCGTGTAAAATCTGCCCAGCCACATATATTGGACAAACTAACAGGAGAGTAAATGCACGTGTTGCAGAACATAAGAATGCATTAAAGAAAAAAAAACACCTCCTCCCTTTTCCAACACTTCAAAACTACAGGACATGAAATTGATTTTGACAGTACCAAATTAATTTCCAAAACTGAACACTACAGCAAAAGAATAATTATGGAAGCCATCGAGATAGAAAACCATCCTCAAAATATGAACAAGCGGGATGATACCTCCCGCTTACCAGACATCTGGAAACCAGCCCTCAAACGTATCCCACCCATAGAAACCAGACTCAGAACACACATTGCAAAACAATCAAGTAGCCTGCAAGTTCCAACTACTCAGGATATCACGCCTAATCTACAACCACTAATCAGCATACCTCAGCTACATCAACGACCCCAGATGTTACCCCACTGACTCACCAGGAAGTTTCTACACAGCAGGCAATTGCTGAGCCATCAAACCACACCGAGCCACCAGTATTTATAGAAGGAAGGCAGCTCAGGTCTCGCAGTGTTCGCCTTAGAACAAGGACAGAAACACCAGCCTGAAGATGACGAGTGGGACCTTGTCGAAACGTCGCCAGAAATTTCCAAATCCTACATGGGAAGAAACCCGAATATACCAAGACCATCATACCTGTGCCCGTATATACTCTACATACATACATACATACATACACATACATACACAATACCATAAGTAGTTATTCCAAGGAGAAAGCAGTTACTTTCATTTCAGAATTCAGAGCATACAGAGTATGGAGTAGTTTTGTTTTCTTGCACAGACTCAGATCTACATTTGGACACACAAGGAATTTGTCATTGGTGCATATGCTCTCGGTGTACATAAAAAACAAGATACATTTGTCAAGAATCATGAGGTACAGCACTTAATGATTGTCGAATAAGCAATCTGTGGCCCCCTCAGGTGTCACCTGAAAGGTTTTTGTGTTGTTTTCCTCCTCTAAACCTAGGTGCATCTTATGGTCAGGTGCTTCTTATGGAGCCAAAAATACGATAGATAACAGAGTCCTCAGCCTGGCAAGGTTTTATATGTGCAGTAGATGTGAAAACAATGAAGGACTCAGCTTGGAAGAATTACCATGTGTCATTCTTGGTCTTTGGTCTAACAGTATAGCTACAAACCACAAGTGTTTGTCAATGTTTCCATCAGGTTCTTTGGCATTTTCTTCAAACCAAATGTCATTTTTTACCCAGGCCCTGTTTTTCACATAGTTCTCTTTAGCAAGATTTATTGAGATATTTATTGAGAAGAGTGAGATGGGGTTGAAGGAATTCCAGCATCTGATATATTTTCCTATGTAGACCAATATATTTCTATACACACTATGTTAGAAAAGTTTTGATTTTCTTTCTGATAGTCTTCCTGTGATCTGGCAAGATGGCAGATCTTTCCATTGATAGTGAAGAAGCCTGCAGCTCGCGGTTTACATATCTGTCTTCTGAATTTTTATCAATCTGGAAATCAACGATTACATGGTCCTCTGTGACCCATTTTCATCTTTCTATTTCAGCTCCTCTCTTCTCACTGTTCAGATAGGGTTCCAGGTAACAACTCCAATGAAACAAAACTCCAAGGCATGAGTTTCCTCAAAGTTTCATTTTATTTATTTATTTATTAGATTTGTATGCCGCCCCTCTCTGCAGACTTTATTAGAGATGATATATTGGCACATCTTGGAAAACCTGAATCTGAAAGCTTCCGGGTTTTTCCCACCCAAAAGAAAGTCCAAGTCTCTGTCCCAACACCCACGTCCATCACATGGTCCAATCAATGCACCATCCCAACTGGAGATGTCTTCCAGTTACACACCTCCAAGTGCAGAGCAGAGTGACTTTGACTCTAGAACAGAGGTCCTCAAACTTGGCAACTTTGAGGCTTGTGGACTTCAACTCCCAGAATTCTCCAGCCAGCTGTGAGAATGAAGTCCACAAGTCTTAAAGTTGCCAGGTTTGAGGACCCCTGTTCTAGAAGGAAGGGATGTTATTTTGACTACATATGATCATATCTGCTGCTCCTAGTTTACGGAGAGGGGCGGCATGCAAATCTAATAAATAAATAAATGAATGAATGAATGAATGAATGAATGAATAAAAAATTAAAATAAAATAAAATATAAAATAAAATAAATAAAATAAAATAAAATAAATAATAAAATAAAATAAATAAATCCCAGCTCCATGCAGCCCTCTCAGTACTATTTATTTATTTATTTATTTATTTATTTATTCATTCATTCATTCATTCATTCATTCATTCATTCATTCATTCATTCATTCATTCATTTATTTATTTATTATTTAGATTTGTATGCCACCCCTCTCCACAGACTCGGGGCGGCTCACAGCAAGACACAACAATTCATAACAAATCCAAATAACTTTAAAATATTTAAAAAGAACCCCATTTTTCTAACAAACACACACACAAACATACCATGCATAAATTGTACAAGGCCTGACAATAATCTTAGGAGTGTTGAAGAGCACATCTATCTTCTTTAAGATGACCGTTCTTTCTGTATTGTAACTACAAATTAATAGCACCCCAATTTAGAGCGGTGGTTAAGCAGCCAGACTAAAAGTGGAGACAAGGGTGAGTTCCATTTTCATGTACTGCCAGTTCGCTCAGGGACGCACCGTGCGCCCCCTGCATGTGATTAGGAAAATATTAGAATGTGCAGAAGTGAATAGATTGGTACCTGGTTTGTCCTTTCTTTTTGATAGGCAGTGCTTTTCAGGTTTTGAGTCAATATGTTGTTGTAGCATCTTTTCCAGCCACATATGTATTTTAGTCCAATATTTTTTTGCTTCTGTGCAGGTCCACCATTTATGATAATATGAGCCTGGTGTCTGGTGGCACTTAACTGATTTGTCTTTAAATATCTTTGCCAGTCTTGCCGGTGGGCAATTCCATCTGTAAAACTTCTTATACAAATTCTCTTTATATGTAGCTGACAATATTAATTTATAGTTTCTATCCCATAGTTACTGCCATTTAGCTAGTTCTATTATATAACCAATGTTTTTAGTCCAAGCTAATATTGTTTTTTCACCTGTTCTTCAATTTTTTTTAAAAAAATAATCATGTATATTTGGTTTTTCCCTTTAAAAACAACCTACAAAAAACAACATTCAAAAACATAAGACAAAAACAAACAGCAACAAGTAGACACTTTTTTTTTGTAACATTTCATTATTATTTACACTTTTCAGTATTGCTAGCTTTACTTTGACTTTCTTTATTTCCTATACATTTCTATATTAAATGGACTGAGTCTCCTATTGTATTTCCAAATTCAATTTCTTATGTTTTAATTACATATATATCTGTTCATTTACATCACAAAGTGAAAAAAAGAAGAAAGACCCCATACAATTTTTAAATTAACATTCCTATTTTATAACAGTATTTGGTATTTTTTGTTTCATTCTAACCACTTGTATCATTTATCCCATGCTTCATAGAATTCTGTATCTTTTTTTATCATGCAATTCAATTGTTAGTTTACAGGTTTTGACACATTCTAAAATTTTTCAGACAACCATTGTAGATGTGGGAATACTATCCGATCTCCAACTTTGCACATAAACTATCTTGCCCGCGGTTATTATGTGGCGTATTATATATCTGTTCTCTTTTTTGATTTCCCCTCTTATAATTCCCAATAAGAATACAGTGGTACCTCTACCTACAAATGCCTCTACTTAAAAACTTTTCTAGATAAGAAGTGGGTGTTCAAGATTTTTTTGCCAGTTATAAACCCAAGCCTTTGAAAATGTAACCGGAAAAGGCAGGGAGAAGCCTCTGTGGGGCCTTTCTAGGAATCTCCTGGGAGGACACAGGGCTGGAAAAGGTGGGGAGAAACCTCTGTGGGACCTCTCTAGGAATCTTCTGTTTTTCCCTTCTGGGCTCAGGGTATGTTTTTCCTATCACAGTAAATTTATTTATTTATTTATTTATTTATTTGTTTGTTTGTTTGTTTGTTTGTTTGTTTGTTTGTTTGTATGCCATCCCTCTCCGCAGACTCGGGGCGGCTAACAACAATGATAAAAACAGCATGTAGAAATCCAATTAATAAAACAACTAAAAACCCTTATAATAAAACCAAACATACACACAAACATACCATACATAACTTGTAATGGCCTAGGGGGAAGGAATATCTTAACTCCCCCATGCCTGGCAGCATAAATGAGTCTTGAGTAGTTTACGAAAGACAGGGAGTGTGTGTATAATCTTAGAAGAGCTGTGTGTTTGTACATACACCTACAGTTTATATAGTAGATAATATATATATATTATGTGCCTGTGCGTAATATGTATGTACACATATGGCATATATACATGAATTAAATAATATCTTTTAGATGTTCAGTAATAGTAAAAAGATAGGGAAATTGAATCTCTCTGAAGCGAGGAGAGGCCCAGGCACCCTAACCCAAATCCTTGACATGAGTGACGTCAAGTTGGCCACCTTTAAGCCAGTCACATAACCTTTAAGCCAGTCCCTGGTCACGTGATTGCCAAGCCACTCCCACCTGGTCACATGGCTGGCAAGCCATACCCACAAAATAAGCCATGCCCACAGTGTGGTAGTAAAAAAATTTGCAGCCCTTCACTGCTTGCCTTGTTTTTAAATGATACATATCCTTCATAGTAGGTAAAGCTATGAAGTTGTTAATTTAACAACTATAGATAAAGAGAGAAGAGAGAGAAAAAATCTAATTGGGGGTTCTCTATGTTTTATTTCTCTTACTTAAAATTTATATCTTTCTATATGTGTATATGTTTTTATAGTTTCCGTTTCGAGAACTCCAGTCAGGAAATAGAACTACCCACAATATTGATCCACCTATCAATAACCTTATGATGTACATTAGCCTGCAGGTAAATAACTGATATGAAATATACTATTAAATGATATGTATTTTCACCTTACACTAATCAATTTTTTTGGTAAGCTGTATTGAAAAACATGTTTAAAGAAAATTTTCATCCTTCTAACGTTTAATAATATCACTGTCTGAGGGAACTTTCCAAGCATATTTGTCACTTAATTCCAGTTACAAGAATTCTACAAATGAAATTTTGTTTCCCATTTAGAACCAATTTTAATAAATCGAAGTAGATACTTATTAATTTAATAATCTATGTGGATCTGTGTCAGTTTGGTCTAGTGATTACGATACCAGGCTGGAGATCAGGAGACTGTTTAATTGTTCTAACCATCAGGAAATTTCTCCTTAGTTGTAGGTTTTTTCTCCCCTTGATTAGTTTCCACCCATTGCTTCTTGTCCTGCCCTCAAGTGTTTTGGAGAATAGCTTCATTCCCTCTTGTTTGTGGCAGCCTTTAGAAAAGAAAAAAAGAAACACTGCTACCATATCATCCCGAGTCCTTTTTTTCATTAGATTAGATTAGATTAGATTTATTGGATTTATATGCCGCCCCTCTCCGCAAACTCGGGGCGGCTCACAACAATAATTAAAATAATAATAATAATAATAATAATAATAATAATAATAATAATAATAATAAACAGTACATAATAACAAATCCAATTAAACGAGACATACCTAATTCCAGCAACCATTCTTCATATGTTTTAACTTCCAGCCCCCTAATCAGCGTTATTGCTCTTCTCTGCACTCTTTGTAGAGTCTCAACATCTTTTTTTTACATTATGACAACCACAACTGATATTCCAAGTGTGGTTTTTCCAAGGCATTATAAAGTGGTACTAACATTTATTGATTTGCAAAATATGTCCCCTGCACTTGTTGATTTTTCAGATTGTTAGAGGTCTTTTTTGTATATGATACTTTAAAAAGTGAACTGTCCTGTGATCCTTATGAGTATTTAAACAGCCAGCATTCACACAATGATATTCAGTACTTATCAAAGTGACAAATTCCCCAATTGGAATCCTGAATTTTGGAGATTCAGAGATTTCATTCTGCCTGGAGAGGATTGTCAGGAAAAGGCCATTCAAAAGTGTTGGGGACTTTCACAAGGAGTGGACTGAGGCTGGAGTCAGTACATCAAGAGAAACCACACACAGACGGATCCTAGACATGGGCTTCAAATGTCACCTTCCTCTTGTCAAGCCCTCCTGAACAACAAACAAGGTCAGAAGCGTCTTACCTTGGCTAAAAACAAACAAACCTGGTCTGTTGCTCAGTGGTCACGAGTCCTCTTTTCTGATGAGAGTAATTTTTGCATCTCATTTGTAAACCAAGGACCCAGAGTATGGAAGAAGAATGGAGAGGCAATGTGGATGATGACACACCCTGGTGAGGGGGGGGGGGGGAAACAGGGTCATGATTGGGGCCGTAAATCACATGAGATCAGAGCTGACTTCACATGGGACATAATGTCCCAATAAAAAACCTGGATTTCTTTTGAAGTTTGGCTTGGGGCTCATGATTTAATTAGGGCATTCCTCAAAACCCTGACATCCCCATTGTCATTGGATCCAAGGAAGTATGTACTTGATGGTACTTTCTTTACTAGGTACTTTCTTTAAGATTAGCCATCTCAAGCAGGAACAGTTTCAGAGACTCTCTCCAAAAAATAACAGACAGGACCACAGCAAAAACTCAAATTGATTTCATTTGATTAAACTTAATGAAAATTAAATAGAGCTAATAGGATCACTATGGATATAGAAAGTTTAAAAAGATATAGGCAGTCATGGGAACTTGATGCCTTAACTATTCTAGAAATAGTGGCTAGAAATGGAACGACTGAGTTTTAGTCCTGTCTTAGGTCGAAACCATCTGGGTGACCTTGGTCAGTCATTCTCTCTCAACCCTGGAAAGGGGGCAATCATTATTTTAATTAAATACTGTGCTTCTTTTTTGTAATCCTTATTGAAAATCCCTAGCAAAAATAATTCTGTCCCCCCCCCCCAAATTTCATCTTTTATAATTTCTTTTAGCCATATAACTATCTTGTTCCAGTACATGTTTACTTTTGGACATGTCCACCATAGATGGTAAAATGTTCCATTCTCTTTTTTGCACTTCCAACATCTCGGTGATGCGCTTGGGTATATCTTTGATAGTCTCAATGGAGACAGGTATCAGCGATAGAACATTTTGCATTGGTTTTCCTTGAATGGAATAGATCTTGTGATTTGCTAGTTAAATGTCCATAATTTTTCCCATTTGTCCAAATCAATTGGGTGTCAACATTTTTTGTTCAACTAATCAAATGACAAAATTGAACGGGTCCAAAGACGGGCTACAAGAATGGTGGAAGGTCTTAAGTATAAAACGTATCAGGAAAGACTTAATGAACTCAATCTGTATAGTCTGGAAGACAGAAGGAAAAGGGGGGACATGATCGAAACATTTAAATATGTTAAAGGGTTAAATAGGGTTCAGGAGGGAAGTGTTTTTAATAGGAAAGTGAACACAAGAACAAGGGGACACAATCTGAAGTTAGTTGGGGGAAAGATCAAAGGCAACATGAGAAAATATTATTTTACTGAAAGAGTAGTAGATCCTTGGAACAAACTTCCAGCAGACGTGGTTGGTAAATCCACAGTAACTGAATTTAAACATGCCTGGGATAAACATATATCCATTGTAAGATAAAATACAGGAAATAGTATAAGGGCAGACTAGATGGACCATGAGGTCTTTTTCTGCCGTCAATCTTCTATGTTTCTATGTTTCTATGTTTCTAATCATAATATCTTTCAATCTCTCCTCTTCTGTTTTGTATGTTATTAGAAATTTGTAGGTTTTACCAATTAGTTTAGGGCAATCATTATTTTATATACATCCATACATACCATACCGTAAAAGGCACCTTAGTTTTTGGGAAGGAAAATGGGGGAAAAAATCTGCATACCAGATATTCATCTGGCTAGCATCCTTAGCCTGGTTAGCTTCTGCACATCATTTTATCCCTGTTTAGGGCTGAAAAAAACCCTTTTCAGGAATAAATGAAATGAAAACAAGCCTGCAAGATTTAAGGTTGGAAAAAACCTTTGGAGTAGCAATGAAAAAAAATCCTGCAAGCCAGGGCTGGGGGGGAAAAAAGCTACCAAAAAAGCTACAAGAGTATAAGATGCACCCAAATTTCAGCCTCTTTTACAGGGGAAAAGGCTGTGTCTTATACTATGAAAATATGGTACATATGGCTTGGAGATGAACTTGCTGATTTCTTCTATCATCAAATAAGAATTTGGGCCCAAAAAGATCCTGGAGAATGGTACTCTAGTTTCACAAATAATTAATATTCCAAGGCTTTGTGACATTCACATATTCACCCTGATTTTCTTTGAGGGCACCAACAAAGTGCTCCATTTTGTTGTTAAATTCACTGCAGCTTCAGCAATGCTGATAATTAGGTTTAGGGAGAGAAAGGCTGACATTTTGCCAAACGGTTTCACTGCCACTTCATTTTCTCACTCTCTAAATTAATCAAGTGACATTAAACTATGAACTGCAGTTGGGAATGGAAGAAGAAACAAGCCTGGTTGAGTGGAGAAAAGGCACCACGTTTGTTCCACAACTTTCTGGATCTTCCTCAAAAATCTAGGAACACCAAGCATGTCTCTTCCTGCTGTCTGTATCTCTTAGCAAATTAATATGTCAGAGCTTTGTACATAAATAAGCAATTAAAAATTCCTTCTTCTGGAGTCTGCTTTACTACTCTTTGATATCTTGTCCTGATACAGATAAATGATGATGATGGCATTGGTGGTTTCTATTCAACATTTGTAGATAAACAATAGAAACATAGAAGATTGACAGCAGAAAAAGACCTCCTGGTCCATCTAGTCTGCCCTTATACTATTTCCTGTATTTTATCTTAGGATGGATCTATGTTTATCCCAGGCATGTACTGTGGATTTACCAACCACGTTTGCCGGAAGTTTGTTCCAAGAATCTACTACTCTTTCAGTACAATAATATTTTCTCATGTTGCTTCTGATCTTTCCCCCAACTAACCTCAGATTGTGCCCCCTTGTTCTTGGGTTCACTTTCCTATTATAAACACTTCCCTCCTGAAACTTATTTAATTACCCCTTTAACATATTTAAATGATGTTTCGATCATGTCCCCCTTTCCCGTCTGTCCTCCAGACTATACAGATTGAGTTCATTAAGTCTTTCAGTTCATTAAGTCTTTCTTTTCACAATCTTTTCACAATCATTATGCATTATTTTTGTCAGTACAAGTTGCTGTACTAGTTAAAGCTATAGGATAGGGAGACTGTGAGTTTTCGTTCTGTCCTAGGCACAAAGTCAATTGCGTCACCTTCAGCCAATGAGCCAGTCACTTCCTCTCAGTCCTGGGCAGGAAGAAAATCACTTCCGGAAAACCTTGCCAAGAAAACTCATCCACGCAATCACCAGAAGTCAACACTGACTCAAAGAGCATGAAAGAAAATATATTATTTCAGCAAGAAGGGGTGGGGGGAGAACAAAACACTGATGTCTAAAGAGCAAACTAAGGTGGAGGATGGGAAGATGGTGATACCCCAAGTCACATTTTGAATCATTTTGAAGTTTTTAATCATCTAACCCAGTGTTTCTCAAACTTAGAAGTCTTAGAAATTCAGCTCCCAGAAATCTCCAACCTGCATGCAATTCTTGTTTTTCTTTTAATTTATTTTATTTATTATAACCAGCTCTGGGCATAGTTCCCTCTAAGCTGAGCAGTGAGCAATCGCTCACCTAAAAATCATCATCAACTCAGAGTTTTCCAAACCTGCCCAGAAGCCGAGAGGGAAAGAGCGAGAGGGAAGGAGAGAGAGAGGAAGACAGGAAGAGAGAGAAACAGATAGAAAAAAGAGAGGAAGGAAAAGAGAAAGAAAAAGAATGGGAGTAAGGAAGAGAGAAAGAAAATCAAAATCTAGTTTGAAACTAGCTCAACTATTCAAGTGGCATTTTGATATTGATAGAGTTGCCCTATTATGAGCTCACTATTATAGACACACAGTACAGTATTTTATTTTGAAATTCTCTGAGGCAAAACAGGGTGGGTTTTTTGTTTGTTTGTTTGTTTGTTTGTTTGTTTGTTTGTTTATTTATTTATTTATTTATTTATTTATTTATTTATTTATTTATTTATTATTTCTGTGCCGCCCAGTCCCGAAGGGACTGCCGCTCAGACACTATACTTTTCTGCCCACCCCAAAAAAAAATTAGAAGGAACACTGGCTCTGGGAAATTTCCAATCACAAGATTGGCTGTTCAGGCCATTGAAAGATAAAACCATCAATTCAGAGCATATCTTTCTCAGCTCTGCTGTATTGACTTGACAATCAAAGAATCACATCTTAAGACCCTCAAAGTGTTAACTGACAGTTCCTCACCTGGTTAACCTTACAACTTAAATTTCATTTTATTTATTTTAAATACACTGCTCAAAAAAATAAAGTGAACACTTAAACAACAATATAACTCCAAGTAAACCAAACTTCTGTGAAATCAAACTGTCCACTTAGGAAGCAACACTGATTGACAATCAATTTCACAGGCTGTTGTGCACATTCAACTTTGTGCAGAACAAAGTATTCAATGAGAACATTTCATTCATTCAGATCTAGGATGTGTTATTTGAGTGTTGCCTTTATTTTTTTGAGCAGTATATTATTTTTCATTAATCAGTATAGTTAATAATAATTCACTATTATTCATGTTAGATGGCTTTTCCTTCTCAAAGGTCAAAGGATGAAAGTTGGCATTCTTAGTCATGCATAAAATTATGAAGTTAATAACTAGAGCCACATTCTGTTTATTTCGTACATAGAATTGGGGTTTTTTAATTGCAAATAACGGGAGGTGGTTTCCCCCGCTCCTTGTGAGCAGATCAGTTCTCTTTCTTCTTCTTTTTTGCCTTGTTTACTTTTTCTTACCAACTCGACTTCTCTGGGCCAATCAGGTGACAGTGATGAGTCAGCATTGGCTGTTCCAATGATTCAGATCAGGAACTGATTGTACAGTGATGTGAGCAATGCATTTCCCTGGTCAAAATTCTTACACTTTGCATATTAAGAACTGAAGAGTGAATCAAGTTGTTCTTAGAATTCTAGTTACACTCTGTTCCCTTCTTCAAGGCAAATTGAATGAGCCCCATTTCCCGGCTGAAGAAGCTGTACTGTTGGATTCTTTAAAACTGTCATCTTCCCATAAATCATAGCTTATGGACTATAAACTTAAGTCATTGTGTAAGGATAAGATGTTGTAAGGAAGCAGTAAGCAGAGAACAGGATTAAAAACATGGCTGGATGGCTATTGGTAGACTACAAATGAACTGTAGAATTTTCTTAAGGCAGCTCTTGCAAAGAGGGGAGAGGGCAACCAATGATCCTCTGGGCAATAACATTAACCCTCTGGAGCTCTGTCCTATCTGCCACTATGCAGTTGGTAAACCAAACACATATGCCATATGTTAAATAGAATAGAATATAATTATTTTATTGGCCAAGTGTGATTGCACACACAAGGAATTTGTCTTCGGTGCATATGCTCTCAGTGTACATAAAAGAAAATATAGATTTGTCAAGAATCATGAAGTACAATGCTTAATGATTGTCATAGGGGTCAAATAAGCAATGAAGAAACAATCAATATTAATAAAAATCTTAAGGACACAAGCAAGAACTTACAGTGACACAGTCATAAGTGGGAGGAAATGGGTGATAGGAATGATGAGTAATAGTAGTGAAGACTTAGTAAATAGTTTGACTGTTGAGGGAATTATTTGTTTAGCAGAGCGATGGCGTTCAGGGAAAAACTGTTCTTGTGTCTAGTTACCTTGATGTGCAATGCTCTGTAGCGACGTTTTGAGGGTAGGAGTTGAAACAGTTTATGTCCAGGATGCGAGGGGTCAGTAAATATTTTCACAGGCTTCTTTTTGACAGTATACAAATCCTCAATGGAAGGCAGGTTGGCAGCAATTGTTTTTTCTCCAGTTCTCTCTATGGTGCAGCGGTAGAAGGTCAGCAGCAGTTTTTCATTCAATTGTTGTTTCCTGAGAGTTTCCAGGTAGTGTAATCTCTGCTGGGCCCCTTTGACCAGTGTTGCAATTTTATTTATTTATTAGATTTATAGGGCGCCCTTCTCCTCGCAGACTAAGGGTAAGGGTAAAAAATAGACACGGTAAAAATAGAATACAATTAAAACATCAAAAGAAATAGCTAAAACCCAATATAAGGTTTTATATTGAGGACCTGGATTGTGGGGGCAATAGGCTGGCTCTGTTAAAAAGTGCTGTTGCTAACATGTGGTAAGCTGCCCTGAGTCTAAGGAGAAGGGCGGCATAAAAAATCAAATCAAATCATATCAATCAATCAATCAATCAATCAATCAATCAATCAAACAAACAAACAAACAAACAAACAAACAGTCAATCATCCCTCATTCATACTAATGTGAGCATCCCCAGGTCAGGTCCCCTTTTATGACAACATCCACTTATGGCCACTTGCTCCATTCGGTCTCCACTGATAAGCAAGGGCTGGGTGACTGATCTATTCTTTCTATAGTCCACTATAAGCTCCTTGGTTTTATTTGCATTAAGGACTAAGTTATTGTCTCCACACCATTACCCAAATAGGTAACATCATCAGCGTTAGCAAATGTCTGTAAGAAAACAATGAGGTTCTCGAGTTCCAAGGATCCCACAGTTCAACCATGACGTACAAATATTCTCTCCAGTTGGTACTTCCAACAGTCTATCCATCACTAGGATTAGACCCTTGATATGCATGACATTAAGATAAACCCGAGAGCCTGCTACTAAAATGTGTCTATTAGATTCACGTCTGAAATTAGCGGTTTTACACCCCCACAGTTCACTAAAAGTGCATTTTTCAGTATGTGCAAACTCATTCAATTTTCAGTTTTATACCACATTTCCAATGAGGCTGGCCTGTAGAAGAAGGCTTTCCTTCCAAGCAATAGTTTATAACTCGATGCAGTTTGAATCTACTGCATTACATACATTTTGAAATGAATTTTGGGTGACTAATCTGTGCTTAGAGCAAGTTTCGTTTTGAGAATGCATGGTTGGTTTTCTTTTTTTCTTTTTTAAATTCAGCTGTGAAAGTACATTTTCTGCATTCTCAGAATTAGAATGCAATTAGAAACCTGGCAATGTATTGGTATGCAGATAACAAATATTGCTTATGGACTGGAAATGTATGTACAACAGAGGTGGGCTCCTATTGGTTCTAACTGGCTCTATAGAACAGTTAGTAAACTGGAGATGATGTCATAGTGCTGTCAGTGCTGGTCCGTGGCTGCCGCCATCTTGTTTTTGGCTTCTGAGCATGTGCAGAAGCTATTATAACTCACCCCAATGCACATATAAACATACCTTATGTAGATATTGAAAGAAGTGATACATTGAGTATTGTTAAGACATTCTGTGGGTTTTTGGCAGGAAGACTCATCAAGTTAATGACAGACATACAAGAGGACAGGTTTATGACATATAACAAGCACAAAACAAACCAGCTGATCTATTCCAAATTCTATTTTTGGCATCACTGATATCAGATAACAATAACAAGGTATTTTCTAATGTTGTTTTATGCGTTTACCCTGCTAGACCCTTCGCTTTTCTTGGATTATGTCTTCATCAGAAAAATATTTAATATGATTTGTAGAACAAAGAACGTTTGTAGAGTTTGCTGCAGTGCTTTTTCTAATATAATCCATATAGTTTTTTTGAAGCACTAAGCCATGCATAGGTAAAACACTGGAATAAAGCAATAATGCCTTCATTCGGTTGCATGAAGATTTGCTTTGTGCAATATTTAATTAATATGCCAATCCCTCCTATTTGTTGCTAAGGCATCACAGAGATACTGATGTAACAGCTCAATAATCATTTTTTTTGAAGTATTATCAATGTACACAGATATACTTGTAGCAGTAGGGTTATTAATATCAATTATATACCTGTCTGATTTGCCTATTTTTAATCGTCAAATGTGCTAAGACATTGGATTAAGTAAACAATGGAAGATATACAGTAGGAAGACTGCAGATATTACGGGCAAAATTCAAAAATCATTAATGGAATAGCGGAGAATCTTAATATATTTTTCCCCAGCTGAGAGCATCAAAACCAGAAATAACCCCACCCTCATTTTAAGAAATATGCTGCCAAACTGGGGGGGGGGGCACTTTTAAGCCGTGGTGGTGCAGTGGTTACAGTGCAGTACTGCAGGCTACTTCTGCTGCCTGACAGCTGCCTGAAATTTGGCAGTTCAAACCTCGCCAGGCTCAAAGTGGACTCAGGCTTCCATCCTTCCGAGGTTGGTAAAATGAGGACCCAGATTGTTGGGGTCAATATATACTGGCTCTGCAAAACTGCTTAGAAGGGGATGTAAAGCACTGTGAAGCAGTATGTAAGTTTAAGTGCTATTGCTATATTAGGAATTTATTTGTTTACTTTATTTTTGTACAGTATTTATTTGTCAAACAAGTATAATATTATAGTATGTATTTACACAGCATAAGTAGAAAGTAGTGATAGAAAAGATAAAAGACAGTAGGACAGGGACATTAGGGACATTAGGCACAAATGTACATGCACGCCCCTTACAGACCTCTTAGAAAAGAGGAGAGGTCAATCTTACATTAAGATTGAAGATTTTGTGATTGGGGGAAGAAACAACAGAGTCCAGTAATGAATTCCAGGCATTGACCACTTTATTGCTGGAACTGTATTTTCTGCAGTCTAGTTTGGAGTGATTTACATTTAGTTTGTATCTATTACGTACTCTTGTGTTGTTGTTGTTAAAGGTGAAGTAGTCGCTAACAGGGCGTACATTATGATATATGATTTTATGAACAACAGTTAAATCAGTTCGGAGGCAGCGTCGTTGTAGATTTTGTAAGCGTAGTATTTGAAGTATGGAGGAGGAAGGTAGTTTGTTACGAGAGGAGTGAAGGACTCTTCTTGTGAAGTATTTCTGTACTCTTTCAATTGTATTAATATCTGTTATGCAGTGTGGATTCCATACAGGTGAGCTGTATTTGAGAATTGGTCTGACAATTGTTATATATGCTCCGGTAAGTAAATCAGTGTTTCTAGAGAAGAAGCTACGTAAGAACGTACGTAAGGAATGTTTGGGAATGGGCTGGGATTTTTTAATGAGTTTTTATGTTGGGAATTTTAACATTGTAATTTGCCCATGTGTGAGTTTGGGAGAGGGGAGTATATAAATTTGCTTAATAACTAAATAAAACCTGGTCTAGGAAAAACTGCCTTAGATGCTTCGGTAAAAATGGTTTTTCAGATCCTCTTTGCTGAAGATAACCGGCTGAAAGTTTTGTCTTGGAGCAACATGCCAGCACATGAAATACAAAGGGTCAAATTACCTTGTGTGGGCGGAGAGAGTTTGTGCTGCTTCAGAAAACGCGAAGTCTAATGAATTAAAGGCAGTGGTGGCATAATGAATTATGTGCCAAGGCTCTTGGGATCTCGCTTCCTCATTCAAACACACACATTTCTCTCCCCCCCCTACTTCTTATGATGTCAAGCAAGAGCTTGAAAAAGGAGAGAGGCAGAAAGTCAAGACTACCATGGCAAGGTCATCCCTGTTGATGCTAATAAGACAATAAAATAAAGCAATTGAAAACCGTGAAGTAATGTTAGCCGGGTCAACCCCGATGCGTTTCTGCACACTTGTATCCTTTTCAGCTTCCATGTTATGATTTGTTCAGCCATGCCTAGCAAGAATCTAAGGGAAGCCAAACCCCAGGCGAAGAATAAATGCCAGCCCACAGGAGTATATATTGTACAGATGTACGATTTATTGGTATTTCTTATTTATATTCATGCTTTTTAAAAACAATAAAGGGATCCCAAGACAGTTCACAAAACAAATCCAGGATTTCAACTGAAAAGAATAAAGTTCCAATCAAAATGTAAAAGTGGGTAGAATTTTATTCAGAAAAAGACTCTCAGGATTCATCCCTCCATCCCTCCCTCCATCCATCCTTCCCTCCCTCAATCTAATCTAATCTCGTCTCGTCTAGTCCAGTCCAGTCCAGTCCAGTCCAGTCCAGTCCAGTCCAATCCAATCCAACCCAACCCAACCCAACCCAACCCAATCTAATCTATATGCTGCCCAACTCCCAAAGGACTCTGGGTGGCTTACAATTAAAAAATATAAATGAATAGGCCAACTCTGTGGGACCTAATCGGTCGCTGGGATTCATGCGGCAGAAGGCGATCCCAAAGATATTCGGGTCTGCCATATAGGGCTTTAGAGGTCATTACCATCACTATGAATTGTGACTGGAAACTGATCGGCAGCCAGTGCAAACCGCGGAGTGTTGATGAGACATGGGCATATCTGGTAAAGCCCATGATTTCTGTCGCGGCCACATTCTGCACAATCTGAAAGGTTACTGTCCATCTTAATGAGATAACAGAAATGGTTCATATTAACTTTATCATGTCCTTGATAACCTGGAGTTATTTAAAGGTATTTAAAACGGAAGTGAAAAACCTGCATCTGGGACAGTGATGGTGAACCTATGGCTTGGATGCCACCAGTGGCATGTGGCGCCATATCTGAAGGCGCACGAGGTGTTGTCCTATCTCAGCTCCAGCACCCATGTGCACACTGACCAGCTGATTTTTGGCCTTGGGGAAGCCCTTTTTTGCCCTCCTTAGGCTTTAGGAGGCTTCCTTGAAGCCTCCTGACAATGAAAACCGGTCCTCCGGCAAACCAGAAATTCAGAAAAATGGACTTCCGGTTTGCCCATTGGGCAGCTTTTCACCCTCCAGAGGCTTCAGGGAAACCTGAGGGTGGAAATCAGCTCAATGCAGGAGGGGGCACATGCACGGGGATGTGCAGTGTGGCATGCGTGGAGGTTGCGTGTCGTCACATGGACAGGCTAGTGCACACATGTACTCCCATTTTTGGCATGCAAGAAGAAAAAGGGTTGCCATCACTGATCTACGATCTTAAGTGTCCCTCCAATAATTGAATTTGATTTGTTTTTCCAGCTTATAAATTCTTCCTAGATTATGTATCTAAACAGTGGGAACATACCAATAAAAGATGTTTATTTACTGCAAATATTAGTAGCTTCGGGTTGAACTGAGAGGTTCTTGGTGCTCTCTGAGCTTGGTTGTTTTTGTGCAGATTTTTCGTTACCCAAAGTAGGTTATCACCATCATTGTTAGTAAGGAATGGGGTTTGTTCTCAGTTTATATTTTAGTGGCTTGCCCTGTCAGTTTTAATAGGGGTGGTCTTACAGAGTATTTAGTTCAGGGATCACCAAACTTGTGGACTTCAACTCCCAGATTCAGCCAGCTATTCTGCGCTATGCTATTTTATGCTATGCTTGCTGAAGAATTCTGGGAGTTGAAGTCCACAAGTCTTAAAGTTGCCAAGTTTGAAGATCTCTGCTTTAGTTGGACGGTTTACTGTTGATTTATTTGGCAGTTCCTTGATTGGGGTATTGTTTACTTGATTGTTGGTCTGATGCTAAGCTTGGAGTTAAACTGTGTTAACCTGGGGTTGATTGTTGGTGGAGAGGTGTTTTGGTCTTTCTGTTCCCTTTTTGGCTTGTTGATTGTCTCTTTCATTCAGTGTCTGTCTATTGAAGGCTAATTTGTCAACGTGCCAGGTTTCTAAAAATTCCCCAATGTTTTGTGCGAGTGAGTGAGAGTGTAAATGTTGGTGATTTTGTTCCTGGTCACCCTGAGACAAGAGATACATAAAATTTCTGCTCTGACTTGCTCATTCCTTTCCAAGATTCCCACAGTCAGGTTCACGTTCCCTTACATGGAGGCAGTTGGAAAAAGCATAAGGAAACGTGGCAACCTCCTTAAAAAGCAAGAACCCTTCACTTTATGGAAGAGCTTTGAACACAGCTTTGCTTGAAGCTTCCTCAAAACAATGAAAACGCTCTTTTGAAGCTTTGCAGAGCCCTGGTAACTGATGCTAACAGATGTAGCACTGTCATTAAAGATTGCTCCAAGGGAGCTGAAACGAAACAAAAGGAATGAAAGGTTTTAAATTCAGCACTCCGTGGGCTCCTGCATTAATCCATGCAACCAGGCAAAGGGAAGAGAACAAGGAAGTACACAGATTTCATTAAGGCATCTTTAGCATAAGTCTGGGACGGATACAGAATCTAGAGAAATCCCATCCACATGCATAGGACAGCAGGTAGTCCTCCATTTTTGGCCACAGTTCGAACCAGAATTTCCATTGCTGAGCAAGGTGATTGTTAAATTAATCACACTCAATTGATGAGCTTTTTTTTTTTTTTTTTGCCACGGTTGTTAAGTTGGGGGGGGGGGACCAAGTCAAAATTGACCCCAGAAACTCAGTCAAATTTAAATCCACATGTTTAAGGGAGAAGCATCCAAATCCCTCTGTCTGGATGGACATAAACATCCTAATCATTTAAAAAAAATTGTTCTTTGTGCAAGAAGAAATGCATATTTGCTTCTTATATATCCAATTGGTGTCATGTTTGGAATGATATTGTCATATAAAGGGTGCAAATAACTGTGATGACAGATGTTTGTATTTATGAGACAGTTATTTTATTTATTTGTTTGTTTTGTCACGTACGTATTGGTGGTATACAAAGATATAATAATATTTATATACATAATACTCGTAAAAGAGAAACATTAGGACAGGGGATAGAAGGCACTCTGGTGCATTTATGCATGCCCCTTACTGACCTCTTAGGAATCAGGAGAGGTCAACAGTGGATAGTCTAAGGGTAAAATTTTGGGGGTTAGGTGATGAAGCTACAGAGTCTGGTAGTGAGTTCCATGCATCAACTACTTGGTTACTAAAGTTGTATTTCTTGCAGTTGAGTTTAGAGCGGTTTACTTTTAGATTTGTATCTGTTGTGTGCTTGTGTGTTGTTGCGGTGGAAGCTGAAATAGTCATTGACAGGAAGGACATTGCAGCAGATGATTTTATGGGCTATGCTTAGGTCGTGTTTAAGGCGACGTAGTTCTAAGCTTTCTAAACCTAGGATTGTAAGTCTAGTTGTGTAAGGTATTCTGTTGTGAGTGAAACAGAGTGGAACTGGCTGAGGAATTCTAGGAGTTGAAGTCCATAAGTCTTAAAGTTGCCAAGGCTGGAGATCCCTGATCTAGAGTAGAAACATTTGTAATTTTGTTTTGAACAGTGGGGTCCTCGATGCTCTCTGAGCTTTGTTGTTTTCTTCCAGACATTTCATTACCCAACCAGGCAACATCTTCAGGGTGGAAGGCAGAGAGGTTTACTTGTCCTGTCAGTGTTGCAGGGAGAGTTGTTATATAGAAAGGCAGCCCATCCCCAGGGGTGTGTAGCAGGCAGGATGGGGTGGAACACAGTTCCACCAGTGGAAATTTATTTATTTATTGCATTTGTATGCCGCCCCTCTCCAAAGACTCGGGGTGGCTCACAACATAAATAAAGCTGTGACTCTCCCACCTTCCCATCCTCCTCCTTGGAAAGTGGCAGGGATACCAGCACTGGCAGGAGTTGTAGGGGGGCCATTTCCTCCCCCCTCTTTTCTCAACAGCTGATTGGCACCCATTCGCCTAGTGACACAGCCTGAGGCAGGGGGTGACCCAGGAAGGAGAGCCTGGGAAACACGAAGCACCCCAGAGAGCGACACTGGTGAGGTTGTAAGTCAAGGACTTAACAGTTCACTTGAATGATGATGATCGTTCAAGCCACTCCCACATGGTCACATGGCCGGCAAGCCATGCCCACCCAGTCACATGACCATCAAGCCACACCCACAAAATGAGCAACACCCCACAGTGTGGCAGTAAAAATTTTGGCTGCCCATTACTGTCCATCCCCCTTTCAGTTTCCATCCATTAAAATGAGACTGCATTATATCTAACACTGAATCCAATACATGGAAAGCAGTGAAGTGTGGATTAGGCAAAATAAGATGAAGAAGCATGACTCAGCACAATGGAATATGCTTTGCAAAGAAAAGTCTGATTTGAGTCCATATGGAAGTTCATAAAGAGGGAGACCACTGAGATATGTGAAAAGTATTTTTTTTGTTATTTTCTTAATAAGACACATTTATTATACTTCTATTTCTGAACATTAAGTTCTGTACAATTAATAATAAAACAACAATCAGTAATAAGGATCATAACTACAACATCTACATGATTTGCTGTATTAAAATATATATTTTATGTTTGTTAAAAAGATAAGGATTATGCACAAGGAGGTATTTTTTCAATGATTTATTTAGAATAACTGTTATTATCCAACCCCCTGCTTAGGCAGGAAACCTTACATCTTTAAAACTTCCAGTGTTGGAGCATTCACAACTTCTAATTGTTCTCAGTGTCAGGAATTTTCTTTCTTTTTAGTTCTAAGTTGTTCTCTCCTTGATATGTTTCCTCCCATTGTTTCTTGTCCTGCCCTTAGGTATTTTGGAGAATAGCTTCATTCCCTCTTCTTTGTGGAAGCTCCTGAGATATTGGAAGACTGCTGTCATGTCCCCCCCATTAGTCTAGTGGTGGGATTCAATTTTTTTTTACTGTCGGTTCAGTGGGCGTGGTGTGGCTTGGTGGACATAGTTTGGTGGGCATGGCACGAGAAGGATCTGTAAAATCTCCATTCCCACCCTACTGCAGGGGAAGGCTACTGCAAAATTTCCATTTCTTCCCAATCAGCTGGGACTCTAACCTAGCCCTTCTTTTCATTAAACTAAACATACCCAACCCCAGCAGCCATTCTTCATATAGAAGTCTAGAAGTTCAATTAATAATAATAAATAATAATAATAATAATAATTAATAATAATTAATTGGATTTGTATCCTGCCCCTCTCCGTAGACTCGGGCCGGCTAACAACACTGATAAAAACAGCATGTGACAATCCAATAATAAAACAGCTAAAAACCCTTATTTATAAAAACCAAACATACACACAAACATGCCATGCATAACTTGTAATGGCCTAGGTGGAAGGAATATCTCAACTCCCCCATGCATGGCAGTATAAATGAGTCTTGAGTAGTTTACGAAAGACAGGGAGGGTGGGGGCAATTCTAATCTCCGGGGGGGAGTTGGTTGCAGAGGGCCGGGGCCGCCACAGAGAAGGCTCTTCCCCTGGGGCCCGCCAAACGACATTGTTTAGTCGACGGGATCCGGAGAAGGCCAACTCTGTGGGACCTTATCGGTCACTGGGATTCGTGCGGTAGCAGGCAGTTCCGGAGGTAATCTGGTCCAATAAATCAATATGTTTTAGCCTCCAGTCCCCTAATCAACTTTGTTGCTCTTCTCTGTACTCTTTCTACAATCCATTCACCATCAAACACATACAAACACACAGAAACATTTACAAATAAAAAATATGCACATTCTACTATAGCATCTTAGTACATTGACTCTATAACACTTCCTACGTTTCTTAGATAAGGAAAATATAATGAAGTAGGGAAATCATCTGAAATAGTTTCAAAATCATTTGAAAAATTATCAAAATTAGTTTGTAAAACCATCTATTACATCTCTCTTTCTCTATCCTGTTTTTCCTCCTCTTCAAAGCCAAGGGAAAGCAAGGCTTTCTGGAACACATCACTTTATTTAGATTTCTTGTATAAAACATGGATTATTTTGAGCTTTTAGCAAGGAGATTTCTAAGAAAAACAAACATTAAGGAATACATTGGAACTACTGTAGATCTCATATCTTCCCATGACTGTTGTAAACTATTTGCCAGAACTGTCGTCTTGCCAATTTCAGTGGAATTATTCCATGAAATCTATAATATTAGCACATCTGAGATGGATAAAATACCAATTAATAAACCACCACTATCTCAATGTAACACATACTGCATCTACCGTACAGGACAGTAATGGGATCTAAAGCCCATTGCTACCAGTTCATGTATGCAATGCTTCTGTGAATGTACAGAAGCGTCCTGGGCACCACTCCCAGTTTGGAGAACTGGGCCAAACCGGGAGCAACCCCCCCTCCCCTGATAAAGGATTAAATGTCAGTTTAGAAACATAGAAGACTGACGGCAGAAAAAGACCTCATGGTCCATCTAGTCTGCCCTTATACTATTTCCTGTATTTTATCTTACAATGGATATATGTTTATCCCAGGCATGTTTAAATTCAGTTACTGTGGATTTACCAACCACGTCTGCTGGAAGTTTGTTCCAAGGATCTACTACTCTTTCAGTGAAATAATATTTTCTCATGTTGCTTTTGATCTTTCCCCCAACTAACTTCATATTGTGTCCCCTTGTTCTTGTGTTCACTTTCCTATTAAAAACACTTCCCTCCTGAACCTTATTTAACCCTTTAACATATTTAAATGTTTCGATCATGTCCCCTCTTTTCCTTCTGTCCTCCAGACTATACAGATTGAGTTCATGAAGTCTTTCCTGATACGTTTTATGCTGAAGACCTTCCGCCATTCTTGTAGCCCGTCTTTGGACCCGTTCAATTTTGTCAATATCTTTTTGTAGGTGAGGTCTCCAGAACTGAACACAGTATTCCAAATGTGGTCTCAGTTTCTTAGCTAAATTAAAAAAAAAAAAATTTTTATTATGTATCAGAAGCTTTGATCAATGGGAAAATTCTTGCACAATATTTTTAAATTATCCATCATATAGTTGTTTTGGATATACAGTGGTACCTCAAGATACGAACCCCTCGTCTTACGAACAACTCGTGATACGAACCCGGGGTTCAGAAAAATTTTGCCTCTTCTTACAAACTTTTTTCGAGTTACGAACCGGCGTTCGGAGACTGCTGGGAAGCCGCGCAGCTGTTTTAAAAGGTGACAGCCGGGCGGCGGGGCTTCCCAGAAGCCTCCCGAACGCCGGTTCGTAAGTCGAACAAAGTTCGTAAGAAGAGGCAAAATTTTGCTGAACCCCGGGTTCGGTTCGGGGGGGTGCTGGCAAGCCCCCCAGGCCGGCTGCGACCTTTTAAAACACCTGTGCCGCTTCCCAGCTGTCTCCCGAAGCCGAAAGCGGAAGTTCGACTTTAGCGTTCGGCTTCAGGAGACAGCTGGGAAGCGGCGCGGGTGTTTTAAAAGGTCGCAGCCGGCCTGGGGGGCTTGCCAGCAACCTCCCGAACCGAACCCGGGGTTCAGCAAAA